>NW_022111363.1:3183697-3187246 GCF_000313985.2 Echinops telfairi
TACCGGGGTGGGGGAGCCCCTCCGCACTTCTTGGGTGCAGGGAACCTCCTCCGCAGGCTTAGTGGGTGGGAGGAGGTGCGGGTCCCTGGGAGCCTGCAGAGCCTGTTTCCTTGGGTTGGGCTGACCCCTGGCGGTCATTCGGAATCCCGGTGAGTGACCCAGGCTGTGTCCCTTTTGAAAAGAGAATCGCCTTCCTGACGTTGGCACCGAGGGTGACAAGCGAACCTCCCCGTGTGGCCTGTGGTTACTCTTGCATCTCCTCCCAGTCTGGAGTCCTGGTGGGGTTTGATTAAGAGTGCGTCCCCTTCCGCAGGTCTCTTCCTGCTCCGCGGGTGCCTGTCGCTGGAGGTGTCTGTGGGCAAGGCCACTACCATCTACGCTGTCAATGGCACCGAGATCCTGCTGCCCTGCACCTTTTCCAGCTGCATCGGCTTCGAGAACCTCCGCTTCTGGTGGTCCTATAACAGCAGCGATACATTCAAGATTGTAAGTAGTGGGGGAGGGACAGGACGGCCCAGCCCCATCTCTTCTAGACCCTTCTGCCCTGAGCCTCGCTGTGACAGTCCCCGGAACCCACGGTTCATCACCCATCGCTTCCAGCCTTCTTTGCGGAGCCTGCCTGGAAGGATCTAAGCGGGAGGGAACGCTACCCTTTTCCAGGACGACCTTGCTAGAATCTGGGGTCTGTTGAACGGAATTCTTGGCTAGAGTCTGCTGATGGGTCTTGAGAAGCCTCTGGCAATGGAGTCGCTTGTGTAAAAGATAAAACAGAAACAAGCAGGAGAGAGGGCCACTGTTTGGCTCGTTGGAGAGAGGGAATAGGAAGTCTGGTGAGGGAAGGCCCGGGACCTGGTGTTGGGAGGATAGGAAGACCAGAGGAGAGGAGAGCTGGAGGGGCTATGCAGAACCGTTGACAGGGCTGTGGGGCAGGCGTGGGGGCCAATCAGATAGCAGGAACACAGTGCAGTGCACTGGAGCACAAGGGAGATGTAAGATACCAACTCCACATTGAATTCAACGCTGGGCTCAGAGCGTGGTGATGGCCAGGGCTATAGGACTGGCCCAGGCCCTTCATGGAGAATCAGAGTTTAGATGGACAGGGGCCACAGTGCCAGGAAAGCTGGAGTGGGAAGTGGTAGAAAGAAATGAGCGTGGCCCTTGCAGGAGTCATTACCTACAAGGCTTTTTCATGCAGAGAGCAGTAAGACGCATGCTGCATTCCATGGAGAGTGTACACTGCAGTATTATTCACACAAGTCCAAAGGTGGAAACAACCCCAGCGCCCACCAAAAGATGAGTCGATACGCGAAAGGGGGTGTACACACACAGTAGGGGCATGACGCAGCCACGAAGTGGGCGGGAGCCTGCTGCTGCTGCTGTGAGGTGTTCTGGCCACGAAAGCCTCCCCCGGAGTGAAGGACAAATACTGGCGGGCCCCACTTGTGGGAAATGTGCAGGTCAGGCAAATACAGGGGACAGGAAGCAGCGGCTACTAGGGGTGAGGGGCAGCGGGGATGAGACCGTGTTGCCTAAGTGGTACAGGGTTCTGTTTGACGTGAGGAAAACATCTACTCATTGGACAGCAATATGGCGATGGGTGCGCATCACTTTGAACAGGAGCCATGCCACTGAATTATACGTGTGAACCAGTGACAATGGCAACTTGACCGTTATCTGTATGTTAGCACGCTCTGAAGACGCGGGTCTAGCTTTCAGCAAGCAGGAGCGAGGGGAGATGAGCCCAGCCGGGGCAGCACCTCAGACTTGGGCTTTCCCAGGAGGGAGGTGGAGTGATGTTCTGACCTTCTCTGACCCCGCCCCCTCTCCTCCCCAGCTCATAGACGGAACTGTGAAGAACGAGAAGTCTGACCCCAAGGTGAAGTTGAGAGATGAGGAGCGCATCACTCTGGTGGGGTCCACGAAGGAGAAGATGAACAATATTTCCATTCTGCTGAGGGACCTGGAATTCAGTGACACGGGCAAATACACCTGCCACGTGAGGAACCCCCGGGAGTACTACCTTGAGCACCAGGCCACCATCTTCCTCCAAGTTGTTGACAAACGTACGCCGCAGGGGCTGGGGCAAGGGCAGTGGAGTGGGCAGGGCTGGGGGATGGCGGCACAGTGAAAATGTGGGTGCAGTCTTTCACTTCACTACCAAGCACCGCAGGAGTCTCCTCTGGAAGCTTGTAGACGTCAACGTGAATGTGTGCTCGGCTGCTCAGCTGCTTGTGAAAACGCTCAGCCCCCAGCTAAGCCTCGTTTTCCGGTCTGTACAATGGGCTCTGGCTGCATCCCTCCACGGCTGCGCTGAGGGTTAGGGAAGCAGTTGGAGGTGCTTGGTGACTGCCAGGCTCGCTTCCTCTATGCCGATCGTTGCTCCTCTTGTGGACTCCACTAACCAAGGTTGATGAGGTATCAGGTGCTGTTCTAGAACATTCTGTGGCGGGACATAATGTTTTCTCTTTGCAGAACGTGCAGTTTAGGAAAGAGCAGGAAACAGGGTAAGAGAACACACGTAACTGAAATAGGAAGCAGAGCACGGTGATCTGTCCGGAAAGGCACCGATGACAGAGATTGAATAAGACATGCCTGTTCCCTCCGGGAGCTTATCGCCTAGTGTGTTACAGGTGGGCTAACTGGACAACAAGAATGGGTATGATCAGGAGCCAGGCAGGTCACACCTTCCCGAGGCTGAGGACAGCAGTTGCAGAAGGGGAGCTGCTAACAAAGGCCAGCGAAGTTAGGCTGGGCTGCAGGGGCCGGAGGAGCCCGGGAGGCTAGGGAGGTACACAGGCAGAGAGCCAGGCTGCCGGCTCGGCTGTGCTTTGTCTGTCACAGGGAGTTCTCTGCTCTCCGGAGTGAGGTGCCATGCCTGTGGTGGGAGATGCCCTGGCTTAATCTGGACTACGCCAGAGGCAGAGCGGGAGGCCATCTACAGCTTGGTCTGGGCCTAGAGTGTTTGAGTCAAGTCTACGTAGGGTGGCTCCTTTTCTTCTCTGTCTGGGCTGCTCCTGTCTCCCGCTTGGGGCTTTGTCTTCTGGGAAGGGAAAAAAAGAGCAGAGGCAAGGTTGATGAAGCCTGTCTGGGTGCCAAGTGCTGGGTGAGGTGCGTTCACTCCCCTTAGCTCCTTATAAGTAAGGTCTCTGCAAGGTGGGTTCTCTCCATTAGGATGGGTGCCTCAATATATCTGCTCAACCAGCATGTACCCAGCACCTATCCCGTGGCAGACGTGCTTCTAGGTCAGTGATTCTCAACCTGTGGGTCGTGACCCCTTTGGGGGCCGAACAACCCTTTCACAGGGGTCGCCCGATTCATAACAGTAGCAAAATGACAGTGATGAGGTATCAATGAAGATTATTTCATGGTTGGGGGGGCGGTCACCACATGAGGAACTGTATGAAAGGGTCGCGGCGTGAGGAAGGTTGGGAAGCACTGCTCTAGGGGATGGGGAGGCAGCAGGAGCCAGGAAGAGAGAGCGCTGCTTCGTGGAGATGACATGCAATCCGCGAAACACAAAGAACGCCGTTTGTATCACAGAGCAGGGTG
>NW_022111363.1:3188069-3202571 GCF_000313985.2 Echinops telfairi
GGAGGAAGTCAGGCGTTTTCAGATGAGGAAACCGAGGCCCGAACTGAAAATGAAACTCACTGCCGTCGAGGCGATTCAGACTCACAGCAACCGTCCAGGAGAGGGCAGAACTGCCCCTGTGGGGTTCCCAGACTGGCACTCATTACCGGAGTCAAAGCAAGTGCCAAGGATTACAGACCTATGCTTAAAATCCACATCTAGCCGATGCTGAAGTCTTCCCACTATGCCAAAGAGATCATAGACCAAAAAGAAATTTTATTAGCATCGTCATTTAAAAAAATTAAACTGTTATTGTGAATTAGGCAGGGGTTGACACTACAGATAATCATTTTTGTATTCAGCAACTGAAATAGCTTCCCTGACCTCCCAATAGCTTACCCTGTTCCCTCCCCCTGCCTCCCTTCTAGAAGACTATCTTCCCTTTCACCCAAGTAACCTCACCTGTCTTCCCCTAGCTTGCTGCTTCCCCTTCCCGCCCACAATCACCAACTCTGCTTCTTTGGGTAGGAAAGCCCTTATCTCGAGTCCCTCCTCCCCTTCTGTACCGACATCTGTCGTTGTGATTGTCTAACTCCACCCGGCATTATGAGAGCCGCACAGGGGGAGTCTTCATTATTTTCAGAATTGGCAAAGGAGACCTAGAAAGAGGCAGTGGCATTTCCCCACTGCTGGCGGTTTGAGGCCATGATTCAAACCTGGGTGCTGTGAACTCAGAGTCTAGATGATTTCAGAACTCGTGGGGAGGAGTTTGTGGACCGTGGGCTGGGGCGGTACCTTATTCTGATGGCCGCTGTGCTCTGCTTTTCCTGCTTCTTGCTCTAGGGCCCGGGGAGGGCTGAAGGCACCCGATAGCGAGTTGTGTAGGGATGGAGCCTAGACACCTTGGACGGCCATGGTGCTCAGCTCCAGGTGAAGCCTGTTCCCTGTCTCCCCCTCTTCCTCCCTCTGGCCGTGCAGTGGAGGTGGTGGACAACACCTTGATGCGCATCATCCTGGCGGTTGTGGGCGGGGTCATCGGGCTCCTCATCTTCGTCTTGCTGCTCAAGAAGCTCATCACCTTCATCCTCAAGAAGACCCAGGAGAAGAAGTGAGTAGGCGACACCCAGAACTCTCCTGTCCTCTCAGCCCATCACCCACTCCCACCTCATGGGTGTTCCCAGCATCCTTGTCTCTGGTTCAGTTCCCAGTATCCCCCATCATCCTTAACCCTGACCTCTGCCTCTCATTCGATTCTCACTTCCCAATCATACCACTCTCCCGTTCCTTATCTGCCAGCCTCTCCCCAAAGCTCCCTCTCCTGCATCCTCCCAAGATGTACGAGGGGGCTTTCAAAAGGTCACAGAAATTGGAATGAACGGACAGTGGGATTTTTCCATGAGCTTTTTGAAATGCTTCTGTATTTATGGAATGAATGGATACTTCAGTCCACATGCCGCTTGCTCACTGTCTCGCCTTTCTAGCTCAGAACGCAACCCCAAATGCCTGGTCCTCTCTCTGATTTTGCAGTAGTCACCACCTCCTGCTTTGAAACCTGTCCAACACTGTCCCCGCCATTCTAGGCAGGAGGCTTTGAGGCTCCTGGAGATCTCGAGAGAGAATGATGCCTCCTGGTGAAATGCTCCACTACGCTACTGCTCTACCCACTACCATCCATCGATGGTGACCCTCTAGGACAGGGTAGAACTGCCTCTGTGAGTTTCTGTGACGGTAACTGTTTCCAGGAGTAGAAAGCCCTGTCTCCCTCCTAAGGAGTGGCTGATGGAACTCCTGACGTTGCAGATCGCAGCTCAGTGTGTAACCACTATGCCGCCAGGGATACTTAGATACTTCCCTAGGTATTTGAAAACCATATCCATCATTCTTACTTTACAGTGGAGCACAGTGAGGCTCGGAGTGGTTCAGTGACTTGCCCAAGGCCACCCAGCTAGTAAGCGACAGAGCCGTGATTTGAAGCCTGACTTATTTGGCTTCAAAGCCAAACTGTTGCTATCATCCTCGACTGACTCATTGGATGCATTTAGTCATTTGATGGTGATTTTTGAGGTACTAGGTGCAGGACACTGTGCCAGGTGCTGCCGCCATTCTAGAAAAATGAGACTTTTTCCTTTAAGGAGCTATGATGTGGTCACTTCAAATATGATACAACCAAAGGGATCGGTGCCAGTAGGAGATGTCAAGGGCTGTAAGGTTTCGGAAATGACTATCTTAGGTTTCCAGGCCTGCTGTCACAGGTGACAGAAAACTATCAGCTTGCAGCTCCAGACAACCCCTGATGGTCCTAGGTGGGTCTGCCTGGCTCCAGTCGCTGCCACCAGCTTTCTGTGGTCCACTTCCCCGCGTGTCTGCTCTCGTTTCTTCTTCTAAGGACAACGGTTAACCGTGGGGCCCACCTTAAGTCCAAGATCACTTAGATTTCCAGTTAATTGGAATGGGGAACGTATGGGGTAGGAATCTAGGAAGACTATAAGCCATTAAAAATGAAATGAAATTCATAACGATCACTATCCTAGGCACCAGTGAACCAAAATGGATGGGTATTGGCCACTTCGTATCAGAAAATCTTGCGGTTTATGATGCTTGGAATGACAGATTCAAGAGTAATAGTGTCACATTCTTTGTAAAAAAAAAAAGACATTTCAAGATCCATCTTGAAGTACACTGCTGGATGGGATAGGATAATGTCTATCCTCCTTCAAGGAAATGCAGTCGATACAATTTTTCTTCAAAGTGATGCACTGACTATTAAAGCTAGCGATGTAGGAATGGAAGGATGCTACCAGCATCTTCAGTCTGAAATCGATCAAACGTACACTCAAGATGCATTAGTAAGTATTAGCCATTGGAATGCAAAAGTTGGAAACAAAGAAGAGGGAACCGTAGTTGAGAACTATGGCCTTGGTGATGGAAAGAAATGGGGAGATCACATGATAGGATTTTGAAAGACCAGCTACTTCTTTATTACAACTATATATCTTTTCAACAACACCAAAAATACACATAGACTTCTCAGAAGTCGAATGGACCACCACTGTGGGAAGAGACAATGGAGAAGTTCAACATCAGCACGAAAACCAGTCCAGAGGCTTACTGTGGGACAGACCATTACTTGCTCATGTGCAAGTTCAAGTCGAAGCTGAAGAGAATGAAAACAAGTCCCCAAGAGCCAAAATATGACCTTGAGCCTCTCCCACTGAATTTCAAGAACATCTCGTAATGTATTTGACACGTTGAACATGACTGACAGAAGACCTGATGAGCCGTGGGAGGACATCAAGAGCATCATTCATGAAGAAAGCAAAAGGTCACTAAAAAGACAAGAAAGAAAGAAAGAGAGATCAAAGTGTATATCAGAAGAGATTCTGAAACTTGCTCTTAATTCTAGAGTAACTAAGGCAAGTGGAAGAAATGATGAACTCAAACATTTAAGGGCAGCTTGAGGAAACAAAGTAAGCGGTTCTAATGAAATGTTCAAAGGCTCAAAAGGAAGAATATGCTCAGCATGTCTTAAACGGAGAGAACTGAAGAAAAAATTCAAACCATGAGTTGCAATATCGAAAAACTCAATAGGCAAATTCTTGAATGATGCAGGAAGCATCCAAACATGATGGCGTTCCTGTCTCCAAAGGAATGGGTCAACATTCAACCCTTTCAAGAGGTAGCATTTGGGCAAGAACTCCTGAATGAAGAAATCCAAGCTGAAGGCATTAGCCAAAAACAAGGCTCCAGGAATTGATGCAATACCAATTTAATATCCCGACAAGCGGATGAAGCACTGGAGACACACACTTGTCTGTGCCAAGATAGCTGGAAGACAGCCACTTGGTCAGCGCACTGGAAGAGATCCATATTTGCATCCATCCAAGGGAAAGCTGGCCCAACAGATTGTGCAAACTATAGAACAATGTCATTGATGTTACGTACAAGTGAAACTTTGCTGAGGACCATCTAACATCAGTTGCAACAGTCCATTGACAGAAACCCAGGTCAGATTCCGAAGAGGACATGGAACAAAGGATATCATTGCTGATGTTGGACGTATCGTGGCTCAAAGGAAAGAATACCAGAAAGACGTCTAGTTGTGTTTTATTGACTGTGAAAAAGCATTCAGCTGTGTGGATCATAACAAACTATGGATAGTCTTGAGAAGAAAGGAAATTCCAGAACAATTCATTGTGCTCATGCAGAACCTGCACAAGGATCAAGAGGGAGTTGTGTGAATAGAAGAAGGGACTACTGCATGGCTTACAATCAGGAAAGGTGTGCACCAAGGTTGTATCCTCTCATTATATTTACTTAATGTGTATGCTGAGAACATCACCAGAGAAGCTGGATGATACGAAGAAGAATGTGTATCAGGATCGGAAGGCTTATTAACAAACGTATATACACAGATGACACCACATTGCTTGCTGAAAGAGAGGCAGGTTTGCTGATGAAGATCAAGGATTGCGGCCTTCAGTATGGATTGCATTGCAGTTGTAAAGAAAACCAAAATCCTCACCACTGGACCAATAGGTAAGGATTTTCTCCTGCTTGGATCCACAATCCATGCTCAAGGAAGCAGCAGCTAAGAGACCAAGTGATACATTGCATTGAGTAAATTTGTTGTATAAGCCTAAATCACGGAAAAGCAAGGGTATCACTTGGAGAGCTTAGTTGCCCCTGACCCAAGCAATGGCATTTTCAATGGCCTTATATGTATGTGAAAGTTGGTCATTGAATTAGGAAGACCGAAGAAGAATCTGTGCATTTGAATTAAGGTGCTGGCGAAGAATATTGAAAGTACCAGGGATTGCCAAAGACAAAGCGAAGCAAAACACATACTCATTTCAATCAAGTCCATTCTGATTAATAGTGACCCTCTAGGACAGCGGTTCTCAACCTTCCTCATGCTGCGACCCTTTCATACAGTTCCTCATGTTGTGGTGACCCCCCAACCATAAAGTTATTTTCATTCCTACTTCATCACTGTCATTTTGCTACTGTAATGAATCGGGCGACCCCTGTGAAAGGGTTGTTCAACACCCCCAAAGGGGTCATGACCCACAGGTTGAGAACCGCTGCGCTAGGAAGAGTAAAATTGCCCCTGTGAGTTTCCAGGGCAATGTAAATCTCTATGGTGATAGAAAGAGTCATCTTTCTCCCGAAGAGTGGCTGGTAGTTTCGAACTTTCAACCTTGTGGTTAGCAGCTCAATGCATAACCCACTATGCCACCACAGTCCCAGGACTGCCAAAAGAACCAATAAATCTGCCTTGGAAGAAGTATAGTCAGGATGCTTCTTAGAAGCAGGGATGGTGAGACGTTGTCTCACATACTTTGGTCATGCTATCAGGAGAGACTAGTCCCCGGAAAAGGACATCTTGCTTGGTCCAGTCGAGAGAAGACTCTGGAGAAGATGGATTAGCACAGGGGCTGCACAAATGGGCTTCAACATAAGAACCATTGTGGGGATGGTGCAGGACGGGCGGTGTTTTGCTCTATGTCACGTAGCATCGCTGTGAGTTGGAACCAGCTTGACAACACTGAACAACAACAGAAGAGGACATAGTTATCACACATCTGCCAGTGTGCCATACTCCGGTGGCTTCTGTGTTGCTATTATGCTAGAAACGATGTCACCGATATCTCAGATACCCGCAGAGTCACCCACAGTGGCCATGCTTCAATGAAGCTTCTAGACGGAGATGGACAGGAGAGAAAAGTTGAGCGATTTATTGCAGAAAAGCAGCCAAGGAAAACCCTGTGGTCGCTGCAGAATATTGTCTGATGGAAGATGATCCCCTCCGGGCTGGAAGGCAACAAGAGACTCAAGATAGGTGTCATTATGTTGGTCCTTGGGATCACCATGGGCAGAGCCAACTCAACAGCAAATAAGGAGCCTGGTGCCGGTTGGAGAGACAAACATGGATTTGGGAGGATCTTGATCCTGACAGAATGCCAAGTCCATCTCTAAGGTCCCAAACCCAGTCCCACCAAGTCAAGGGTCTCTACGGTCCCAAACCCAGTCCCACCAAGTCAAGGAGCAGGGTGAGATCTGGTGTCGCAGCAGTGTTTTAGCAGGGGAAGGCTCAGAGTGCAATAGCAGTCCGGTCATCCCAGAAGAGTTCTGTCCAGCCCGTGCTCTGCAGCTGAGGAGGGACATGGCTAGATGGCACAGTCAGGATAGGGACTGGTGAAGCCTGGGGGATATCTTCCCATCTAACCATCTTTCCTTTCTGCCCTATCCCACCACCCTACGCCCAGGTCTCCCAAATCCATGGCCTCCGCTGCCCTCTTCTTGGACCCCCCTCCTTCTACTCCTAGAGAGCTCAGAGAAGGGCCTCGTGGGGCCCGGGAGACTTTGCCCTTGGTCTACTCCTTGCTGGCCTGGACCCCTTCCTACTGGGTGATACAGGCTGAAGACTACCTGATTTCTTTCCACCTTGGCACCGAGCCCCGTGAAGGGCACCTGGCACACCTTGCCCTCTGCCGTACGGAGAGGACTAGGTGGTGGCCAACTTTCCTGGTGCCAGACCCCATCATAAGTGCTCAGGTAGCTCCCAACAGCAACCCCACCGAGAAGGGATGATTGTTAAATTCGCTTGATACACGAGAAGAAGGAGCAGGGAGCTTGCCTGGCTTCTCTCCTGGTCCATGCCCGTCATGACCTTGCTCTTCCCTCTGTGGAAGGCCCGGGAGAGGGCAGAGGCCAGAGGGCAGAGGGCTGGGCCCCCTCCCCGCTGCATTCTCACTTCTCTCCTTCCCCCTCTCTCCCCCTCTAGGAAGGAATGTCTCGTGAGCTCCTCCGGGAACGACAACACAGAGAACGGGCTGCCTGGCTCCAAGGCCGAGGAGAAACCACCCACCAAAGTTTGATCCCCTGCTTCGGGCCAAGAAGCCACCCAGGGAGCCTTCCTCTCTGACGACAAACTGATGCTTGGGCTGTGTCTGTAGAACCCACGTGCCTGAGACTTCTGCTGCTTGGCTCCAACTGTAGTTTTTTTGGTCAAGGAGAAATGGGTTCTCTCAGCTGCCATCCCCCACCCCACTCACCCAGCCAGAGCACCCCAGGGATCAGGGCTGGCAGGGCCAGGGTGTGGAAGGTGTGCCCTGGGCAAGGCAGGCTGGGGAGGGGGCAGGAATAGGACTCTGAGCCAGTGATCCCCAGCTAGCTGGGTAGGTGGGTTGTCTTCAGCATGCCTCTCCCCACACCTCCCTGTCTGGGCAGGACTTTAGCTTCCCTCCGGATTTCTCCTCCAGAGGGATTTGGGGCTGAGGGACGGCCGATCTAATAGCTGGACTCCGGAGAGGGGTTGGAGAAAGGATGCGGAGGATGAACCTGTTGTGATGGGACTGGCAGTGCAGGGCACAGGGGGCCTTTCTGAGAGCTGTTGGTGAGCCCTGCTGGAGGGGGCTAGGGTAAGAGGCCAGCCTCCACTGTGGGGGGGTGCCTGGTCCCCAACAATCCTTCTGCCTGGGGGAGCATAACATACAACTTAACAACTCCTCCTTTTCCCAACTTCCTGCCTTGGCCCTAGCCCTCCACTCTGGATTTCTGTACCCTCCTCAGGAAGGGCCAGCTGCCTGGACCTTGGGGGGCCTGGACCCACCTGCCTGCCCTTCTGATCTCTTGCTGAGGAGCGGATGAAAGCACCCTCACCCCCATCTGGGCTTTCTGTCTTACCAGCCTGTCCTCACTTTTCTCCTTTGGGCATCAGGATCACCAAGATGGGCAAGTCAGAGTCCGCCGAGGTGACTCCGCCCCTGGCATGTCCATTCCAGCCCTGCCAAGCTGGCAATGAGGCATGGGCAGGGCCACTGCCACCACTGGGAAGGCTAAGCCCCTGCCCTTCCTTCCCTGTGAAACAGCAGGTGGTGCCATCCTGCCTGGCTCTCCTCCCCCTGGCTTGTTTTTCCTGTGCCCACACCATCACCCGCCCTCCCTGCCCCAGGTTAATCCCCAGTCCTGGGCCAAGGGCCTCCCTTCCCTTCAGGATTGTCTTCCTTTGAACGAGGGGGGGATCGTTGGGTTTTCTGGCTGCTTCCTCCTTCAGCTGCGCCACACCCTTTCCTTTGGGGGGAGCAGGTTCCCTCTGCTTTTCTGAGAATTGTGTGCACCCCCCGGGTGAGGGGCTAGACTGTGCCTTAGCTCCCTGAAGCCTAGCATGTACCCCATCTTCCAAGAGCCCGACTTTCCTGACTTAACAGCTGACTCTGGTGTGACAGTGACCCAAGGTCATAGAGGGGCCTCAGGGGGCTTTTTGGAGTGGGGGTAGAATTAGGACACCACTGGTTCCTTGGCCAGGGACTGAGTCTTGGAGACACTGGCCAAGGTTGGAGATGTGGGTGAGGGGTGGCAGGGAGATGTGGTCATTTTGCCATCTGTGCCCCCTTGCCCACTCTCGTATGGAATTTCTGAGTCTCTGTGCTCTGGGATCTCAGGACGGGCCAGAGGGGCATAGATAGTCCTGCTTCGCAGATTAGATGCTATGGGGATTGTCTCAGGGCCCTCCCTGCCAAAGAGTAATAGCAAGCTTCCCAGAACGATGGGGGGTGGGGGGACGGGACTTGAACATCAACCCGTGGTAGAATCCCCATGGGTTGTGTCCTTTGACCGTCCTTCAACTCCAAGGGGGCTCACCAGTCCTCACGCTGCTTTCTTCCACTCCCCCGTGGTTCTCTCTCCCAGAAGCTACTCTGGGTTCGAGTTCAGATTTTCCTGGCTTTGAGAGCAGACAGACGGAAGCTAGCAGCCATGTAGAATACTTCTTACAGCTGCCGTCCTGTGGAACTGCGTCCCGCTTCAATCCTGACAGCCGAGCTGGCAGAACACCCTGGGGCTCCTGGTGAGGAAGCCCAGAGAGTGGTCCACGGAAAGTGGGGGCAGGAGGGGGCATCACCAGGCCTTTCCACCTCTTGGTCTACAGCTGAGGCCTACGCGGGCCAGATCTCTTCTGTGGGCTCGTCTTTTTTCATCTGCAAAATGTAATAATACCTGCCTCACAAGACTGTTGTGAGCTTGGTAAGTTTTCATCGAAAAAAGAAACATCATCTTGATTTGGAAAAGGACCGGGGAGACCAGTATGGTAACTGGAAGGATTGTTCCGAATCCCTCCTGCCCTTAGCTCGGTGTGTTAGCCAACAGCACACACATCACACACCGCACACACACGGACATTGTTTCTCCCTATCTGCCCTCAGACTCATGTTAACATTTGTGCTGTAAGAATGCTTGACTCAGATGCGGTAAGGTTTTTTCCCCCCATGGCTATTGTATGGTGGTTTTCAATAGAGCTGATTGGAATGGTAGGGGAGAGATTTTTGGTGGCCCCAATGCCTGGGGTGGGTTGGGGGAATGACTGGTATTTGGAGGGTGGGAACTATGAATGCTAAACTTCTCAGTGTGGGACAGTCCCCACAACAAAGCATTGACCTGCCCCCCTGATGCCAGCATTAGCCTCACCGAGGCACATTGGCCCGGATTTGCAGTCGGATGTCCATGGGCAAAGACAGGGCTCCAGTGACCTCGGGGTTGGGGGTTGGGGGGTGGGGTGTTTCCAGGGCTGTGGGCTGCAGCAAGACCCTGCTTATGGGGTGGATCTTGAGTGCTCTGGCTGGACCCAGCTGCCCTGACAGTGAAGTCAAGAGACCAGCGACAGAGTACTTCCCGTCTCCCCAGCCCTGACCTCAAAATAAAAATACCAGTTGCGTAGACTTCCCCCCAGCTGCCGGTGACCCCCGTGTGTGAGAGTGGAACGGTGCTCTGAAGGGCTGCGGAGGCTGAGCTTGGAAGTCGCCCCCCAGGCCTTTCTTCCGAGGTGCAGTTCACTTTGGGGGAACTTGACCTCTCTAAGCTTTCAGTCAGCAGGGAAGCAGTCACTGTTGATGCCCTCCAGGGACTTCAAACCAGGGCCTCAGAGTTTCATGTCTAGGGTTTCTCCTTGTAGAAGAAGGTCGCAGGAGACGGCTAGAATGAAGTGTTCTCGAGAGGTCTAGGGGGGGTGGGGGGTGCAGCTTAGACTGTCCTCCTTTCTAGTTGCTTGACCAGAACTGAGGGCTTGCTCAGAGGGCGAGGTCAGGGCTGTGAGAGCATTCTCCCCAGATGGTGGCTGTGGGAGTGCGCAAAGGTGATGTGAACATGGGGGTGCGGGGGTGGGGGGTTGGTGGTGGGGGTGGGGGATCCGGGACTGAAGGGTGCTATGTAAATGTGTGTGTGTGTGTGTGTGTGTGTGTGTGTGTGAAGACTGTGTGCTCGACTTGGGGGAGACACTGGACATTTCAGGAGATATCTTTTCTGGCGGGGACTTGGATGCTGAGCTAGAGTAAGAAACCATATCTGGAGTAAGAAACCATAGCTAGGGTAAGACCAACCACATCTGGAGCTCCAGGACTCCACGTCACTATTGCAGACAGCAGCCATTGGAGGGAGCACGCTAGGGAGAGGGAGCAGCAGGAGGGGACACTTCTGGACAAGCCTATAGCTTGCTGTTCCCTGGACTTTGCCCAGGTTGGAGTCCCCGCCTCCGCACAGCTTACCTGACGCACTATCTTATGCATGGTAATATCCAGAGTCAACTTCCCCATAGAACTATACGTGGAAAGTGCAGTGATGGGTCTTTGTGTGTGTGGTGGGGGAGGATGAAGACTCAGGTCTGGGGTGCCTCTGAGAGCACAAATGTGTGCAAACACCCAGAACTGAGTTGTTCTAGCACAGAGCAGACACAGTAAGACTGCCTTGCCGTGACAACATGTTTTGCATTGTAGAAGTTTATTTAGCTTTGCCTTGGATGAAATAAACCTAATATTTAATATTTAATAGAATTGTTCTGGACTTTCCATCGGTGGTTTGTGGGGAGGTAGATGTTCCAGGTTTAGAACTTGCCACCTTTGGGCTGCACAAGTGTCTAATGAGTTTCTTCATGTCTTATGCTACAGTACTACCTGCCCAGGTGAGCTAACAGAAGGGAAATGCATGAATGTCTGCCATACTCAGGCCTTTAGCTCATCTTAGTTCTTAAAAAAAAGTTATTTTTCTTGAGCTAAAATGAACACATCACACAATTCAGTAGTTCAGTCATAGGAAGAAGGGCAGTTCAGTCATCACCCCAATCCACCTTGGAAATTTCCTTCCTTCTTGTGCCCATGGTGTGGACTTCCCACTTCCCCCACCTTCCCCTTCCGTGCCTCCAGGAAATTATTATTTCAGTTATTGCATTCATAGATCCTGGATTCCCTATACAAAGACAAGACAAACAAACAGAAACCTTAGGAAACAAGGACAAAGAACAGGGCGGGGTGGTGGGTGGTGGGAGAGGGCCCAGCAACAATGATCACGTGAAACTGTGAAAGACCACAATTTAAGAAAAAGCAAGCGAGATGAAAAACTAAGGATGCTTTGGAAGTGGATCCACAGGAAGATCTAGTGGCAAGGGCGGCATCCCAGTCCAAGTACAGTTGTTAGGATCCTCTTACAATGCTCTTTGTCTGATGTTAGGGCTGTCCACATTCCTGGTCTGTGGGCAATGGGGACTCCCCACGGACCCCATTCATGTAGGGACCCTGCAAATGGATTTTAAGCTTCCATTATCATCCATAGCATTCCATAAACCAGGTGTTTAGAATTTAGACGCTGGTACTCTGGGTTTAGATTTTATTCTTTACAGTCCTTGGATCACACACGCTGGTGTGCTGCTTCGGTGTGGACTTAGAAACTCCTCACTTAGATGGCTGCTTGCTTTGAGACAAGCCTTTACGACTCCAGATGATATTTTCCTGATAGCCAGGCACCATCTGATTTCTTCATCACACTTTGCTACGACACCCACATTTTCAGTGGTCTCACGAGGGCGGATACTGCGTCGCTCCTATTAGTTCGGATGCCTTTTCTGGAGAAGTTTAAAAACTGGTCCTTTAGTATTGGACGGTTCCCCAAACCCACCCTGCACTGATGACCTCGGTCGTGATTCCAGTACCAGTGAACATCACGGCACTCATAGCATTCCATCCCTCTAGACACTTCCCCGCCCCCCGCCTGGCTGACATTCGCTATCTGCTCCCCATGAACAATACGGAGGAAAAGCCACAAAACAAGGGCCCAACTGAAGACTAGGGGGGCCAACAGCCTGGCCTGGCTGGTGCCTCCATCCTGCTGTTCTGGGGATCAAGCTCTATGAGGAGAGGAGGGAGGAGGGCACTCCACTGACACCCAAGGAATGACTCTACCCCTGAACTGTCCGCTTTACATGATTTGAATACAGAGTCCCAAGCACTGGCTGCAGGAGAGTTTCCAGCTGCGGGTCAGCAGGCCAGGTGGGAAGGAATCAGGAAGATGGGTGCGTGTTTGTGTTTGCATACCTTGTTAGACTTTGATACCACATTGTCACGGGGCCCCTGCCCTCTCTTTGGTGGAGTCCCCTCAAACTGCATCCCAAAGGGTTTTAAACACGAAGTCCTTAAGAGATCTTGTTGACCCTCCCTCCTCACTCAAGGGACCCCAGCAAGGCATCTCAGCAGAGGCCTGGCAATCCTACTTTCTCCAGCCCCCAGCGATAAGGTACTCGGTGCCCTGAATGAACTCCTCGCCTGGGATCTCCAGGCTGCCACTTACCTGTCTTCAGGAACTACTTATTACCTGGGACCTGCCGTCACCTTCCTATGGGCTACAGACTCATTGACCAGGAAAGTTTCCTGGCCCAGGCCTGAGCTTTTGATACCCGGGAGTGCTGGACATGGAATATGAGCATTAGGGTCCCATCCTTGTTCTGTTTCGTCCCCACTTTCTTGTCCTCTCTAACAGCCATGGTAACTTCTATGTGGCCAAACGTGTCACAACTGCATCAGGAACTGGGTCTATCCTAGACAAGCCTGAACATAGGGTTACCCTGTTAAGCCTCAGACCCGTCCCATCCTGACTCAGCCAGCACCAAGACCAACAAACAAGCTACCCCCCTGCCATGAAGCCAGTTTCAACTTGTAGCGGCCCACGTAAGGCTTAAACCAAGCCAGTCACTGCCATCGAGTCCACACCGCCTCCTAGTGACCCTGCAGGACAGGGTAGCACACCCTCCTGTGAGTTCCCGAGACTGTTGCTGTTTAGGGGAGTAGAAAGCCCCATCTTTCTCCCGGGGAGTGGTGTCAAGCTGGCGGGTCACAGCCCGACGCATAACCATTCCGCCCACCTGGGCTCCTATTTTGGTTTGTGAGGCTGGAAATCTTTATGGGAGCAGACGGCCTCCTCTTTCTCCTGTGGAGTGGCTGGTGGGTTCAAACCACTGACCGTGTGGTTCACATTTCCAGTGCTAACTTAACAGCACCACCAGGGTCCCTGAGGACTAAGCCAAGGTCCCCCTAAATGACACCTGTGCCATTGAGTCGGTTCTGACCCAAAGCAACCCCACAGGGCAGAAGGAGCGACTGGTGAGTTGAATGGCTGACCTTTGGTTCCCTGGCTGACCACGTGTGCACTCTGCCCCCTGCGGGGTCCTTACACATGACTGAAAGCTCATTCGTTTGAAGTGGGTGGCCAAGTACACACACCCCGTGGCATTCAGGGGTCCAAACACTGAAAGCAAAGGTGAGAGTGAGTCTTTGTTGGTGTTTAGGAAACTTCAAAGCTAGTTCAGAAGTTGGACATGGTTGTGCCCGCCTCCTCTGGTTCCAGGACACACTTTGCCTCCCTCCTCAGCTCCTTCTGCCCCCAGCCTCCCTCTTCATGCCCACTCTCTGGATCGCCACAAAAGCTTCCATACGGCTCTCCGCTTCCCGTGCCCCAGCCGAGCCAGCCCAGCCCAGCCTTGGTTAATCTTCATGGTAAACACGGGAGACTCTATTCTGGAGACCCCATCACCATTCGTAATGATGAAGGCAAATATTGGTCAAATAATTTTCACTCCTCTTGCACTCATTTTAGCCCCCTTTTCTTCTTGCTCTCCGCAGCCCTCGCACTTGGGCTCCGAGTGGGAAGACATCTTTCCTATCTGTCAATTTTGCTCAAATCTGTCTGCATGATTTCATCTATGACCTATGAGTAATTTAGAAGTGTTTTGTAGTTTTAAAATACATATATTTTACCATCGCCTTATAGCTTAATAGCATATGCTCAGAGAACTTAGTCTGACTGATGGTTTTAGGCCATGTTTCTTCAAAACACAAACAGAGCACGAGTTAAACTTACATCTTCACACTTCATTGGGTGGGGGGTGGTGGGGTGGTCTAATCCCAGGGCAGTCAGCGTGAGGGGCTGAGAGATAGGCAGCAGGGAAAGGGAGAAGCCAAAGAGATGCTGCACTGCTGAGCTGAGCGCAGCTTCCTAAGCAGCTCAAGCGGCTGCTGCGTCACAAGGGGTCCCTGGGGAACCACGCTGCTCTGAATAGCTCCATCCTGGGGAAGAGGGGTGAGCAGTCTCTCTGCTGGCTCCTTCCTGTCTCCCTCTACTCAACATTTACTCCACAGACAATCATTCCCTGGCTTTCTTGGCCAGTCTTTCCTGGTAGCCAGAGCTCTGGGCGGGGGGTGGGGTGGG
>NW_022111363.1:3202671-3261032 GCF_000313985.2 Echinops telfairi
GAACCCGGTTCTGCTAGGGTGGGGGTGGGGGGCTGGGGTAGCGGGGGTGAGGGTGGGTAATAAGTTGATGCTAGAGCTACTGTAGGAGCCCTGGTGGCATAGTGGTTACATGTTGGGCTGCTAATAACTGCAAGATCAGAAGTTCCAAACCACCAGCCGCTCCCTGGGAGAAAGATGGGGCTTTCTATTCCAGTAAAGAGTTGCAGTTGGGAAGACTCACAGGGGGCAGTTCTAGCCTGCCCTGCGGGATCACTGTGAGTCAGCATCCACGGCACGGCAGTGACTTTGGTGTTTTGACTGTGGGAGCTGCTGTGGCTCCCATCAAGGTCGGTGGGAGGAAGTCCTTGAAAACTGGTATCCAGTTCTGGCCCTGGGCGGGTGGAGACTGGTGGTGGGGTCAAGAGTGGAGGCCAGGGCAGTGTTAGGATTTTATAACCGTGGCAGTAGGCACAGAAGAAGATTGAGCTGGGCTCATCCCAGGCAGGAAGCCGGGCTGTGCCTACAGCCTGGAGGTGGGAGTGTGGGGAGGCAGGCAAGTGACGGTGGAAATGGAGCAGAGCCTATGCCGCGTTGGAGATTGTTGGCTTGAGTTGTGAGGTGCCATCGAAGTCATTTTGAAGGACACTGGCCCCATATGGTTTCCTTGGCTGTGCGTTTTACAAAAACAATATCACCAAGTCTTTCTCGGTAGGGACCTCTGGATGGGCTTGAAGTAGTAACCTTTCGGTTAGCAGCCAGAGGCTTTAGCACTGAGCCACCAGTGAACCTTGAGAAGGATGCTTATATTCCAAGTGCTGTGTACACTGTCTGTTATTCATGCTCCCTTGCTCGATTGTGTTGGGGCCTCACTCCTGCAACCTCTCAGTGATGGAAAGAAATATGCTGGCACCTTCCACCACAGTGGTGGTGTTATCAACTTCTCCTTGGAGTTCTGGCATGTTTGAGCTTGTATAAAAACCCACTCACTCCTCCGTCCTTCCCCCCCACCCCCGCCGAAGTTATTTGAAGCAAATTACATCTCTGTGATATTTCAACCCCAAACATTTCTACATAAATCTCTCAAAATTCAGGCTGTTTTTATTCTTATTTAACTACAATATCATTATCACACATAATAAAATTAATAGTGATTCCCTATTCCTAGTCAAATCTCCCCACCACCACTCCCAGCGTCTTCTCCCAACCCCCAATGTCTTTTACTGCGCGTTCAGTCAATGCAGGACCCATTCGAGGTCCACATCCTGGATCGATCGTTCTGTCTCCTCAGAGTCTCCCGTGTGTGGACTTGCTGACGAGCCTGAGTCACTCGTGTGGTAGAATGTCCCACTTCTGGGATTGCCTCCGACTTTTAAGACATGCCATGGAACTCGTTCATCTAATCCTGTTTCCTACAAAGTGCAAATTAGACCTAAAGGCCCAGGTTAGATCTTTTTAGTCAGAATACCTCATAGATGAGGAACAGAAATGTATACTTCATAAATATGCTAACAGGCTCATAATGCCCAGCTAGCCCAGCATTAACTCGGTGTGTCAGTTACTTGGTGTTTCCGTAGCACAAATACCACAAGTAAGTGTCCGTAGAGAGTAGGAAAAGCACATGGCTCTAGAAGTCTGAATTCTGGGGGTGCCTTTAGGGGCAGGTCCTTTCTGGCCTATTTTTGTTTCCAGGTAGATGTTCCAATCTGTCTTTTTCTTTCCCCTGGGTATGTCTCTGCGTCTACTCTGCCTGTCTCAGTTTTTAAAAATCATTTTATTGAGGGCTCGTACAGCTCTTATCACAATCCATACAGACATCAGTTGTGTAAAGCACATTTGTACATCCGTTGCCCTCAACATTCTCAAAACATTTGCTCTTCACTTAAGCCCTTGGCATCAGCTCCTCATTTCCCCCCCTGCCTGTTTCATTTCGTTGTTGTTGTTTTTTTAAATAGTCAGAAGTAATGAGGTTTAGGACCTACCCTGCTCTGGTAAGACCCAATGAAAACAACAAAATCCAATTTCCAAACAGAATCACATTCACTGGTACTGAGGTCAGGACTTCGATGCAGAAATAAACAGCTCAGTCCACGTTCGTTCGTGGTGGGGAAGACAGCCTGGCATGCCCATTGTAAGCCTAGGGATCCCTTTGGGGGCTCTCAAAGAATCTGCTGGATCTTTGGACATGATGAAAATATTTAGTTCTCCATCAACCCCTCACTTGAGGAATTGCATGTCCATTAACGATCCTGGTTGGAATCAATGATTTCACTGGAATCTGTGAAATGGTGGTTTTTGAATTCTGTCAGTCATCCAAGTTTATGAGCTACGCTCTTCTGCAAAGAACACTTTTATAGGAGAGCCCAGAACCGTCTTGTGACCTGTTTGGCGATCCTCACCGCACAGCAGAGAATGCTCTTTCCCCTCCCCTCTCTAAGTACCATTTCTGAGCATGGGACTTGGGGTGACAAAGATTTGCATTTCTTTTTGTTTTCATCTCCTGGTTTACAAGCTTTAACGGACGACTTCCTGGTGTTGAGGACGCTTTTGTCATTATGTAATGACTCTTTTATCCTAAAGCAAACAATTTTGGGTTCCCAAGGTCATTTTTTAAAATTAAAAAGTATAAAACTTAATTTTGGCCAAGTGCTTGTCTTTTATATTTTTTCATTTAAAATGTTTCCAAGGCTCTATCACTTATGTTGTCACTTGTGTTCTCTAGCTTGATCCCATAGTTTACCTGAGTTAGTTACTGTTTATTGTGCCAACCTGGCTGATAAACACATGTGGGGTTAATTGAAAGGCAGAGAGATAAATGGATCCATGAGCCTCCTGTTTCGAGTTCTCAGGTCTCTTGCTTTCCGATGGTCAGATCAGGGTGCAGCTGCCTTAGCCAGTTCCCTGCTTCAGCTGGCAAGGCTCACTTCCTGCAAGACATCCCCAAGGAGAAGCCTCATGGACCTACCCCGATGCAGCCCTGGGTGCTGGAGCAGCTGTGTGCAGACCCTGCCAGCACTCAGATGCTTACAGGTTCACTGATTCGGCTTTCCTCCTGCAGTCGGCATCTATATCTACAGATATATTTGAGGTTGTTTGATTTTTTGTTTGTTTTTCCTTTACTTATTTTTTCTTCCTGCTGTTTGAAAATTGGACATGCTGTTTCTATTCTTTTGGAGGTTGGTTACACTTCTGCCTATGTAGTTTGTGCTACATGTACTTCATGTAACATAACTTTAATCAATAGTATAACCTCATTTTTGAATTATGTAAGAACTGTAGGATTCTTTGACTCCAATATTCCCTCTTGAATTACAGGTCATAGTTATGATTTTTATTTTTAGCTAAGCTTTTAAAATTCATCCGCAGTGTTATCTATGTGGACAAAGTTTGCTTAGATTTATCTATGCTTTTGTAAATAATTGCTTAGCTCGATTCCCTCTTGCCTGTCAGTTCTTCGAGGATCATTTCCCTCCAGAATCATTTCCCTCATTCCTCAGATCTCTGCTTCCTGGATCTCTTTAGAGAAAGTCTGGTGGTGGTGGATTTTCACATTTTGTTTCTCTGAAAATGTCTTTATTCTAAAAAAGATAATTTTGTAAGGTTCACATTTCTTGATTTGACTGTTACCATTTCCCAGTACTAGGAAGATCCAGTTCCATCATCTTCCAGCGTCTTTATTGAGGTGGAAAATTCTCTGCCCTCAATCTGGGTAGAGTAGCTTTTCAAGGGGGAAACTGTTTTCTACACCCATGAAAGAAGAGGTCGAGTCCTGGAACCCCTGGGGCAGTTCTGCCCTGTCCTGTTGGGCCGCTATGAGCTGGAATCCACTCGATGGCAGGGAGTGCTGGTGTGGTCTTCGGAGGGTCCTGAGTGTCTCTCAGTTTTGCGTCTTGCAGTTTGGCACAACCTAGGGTGGCATGATATGCTCCATCTGTGGACGAATTATTTCCATCCGTCTCTAGAGCATTTTCAGCTGTGATCTCTGGTTTGGGTGGCTTAAGTGGTTTGCAGTTGACTGATAAGGATAAGGTGACCAGATTTTAACCTTGGTAAAGCGGGACACCATTGATAAAACTCATATCCTGGTGAAATAGCCACATGGCAGCTGAAAACTGTATACCCTAACTTGTCATGCATTCTTTCAAAAAACCGGGACTTTAAAAAAAATGCCGTGGGACGCTGGAAAAATTGTTAAAAATCGGGACTGTCCCGCCAAAAGCAGGACGTCTGGTCACCTTAAAGGAAAGGTAGGCAGCTTGAATCCATCTAGTAGCTCCGTGGAAATACGTCCCGGCTACGTGCTTCCATACAGATTGCAGGTCAGAAAATCCCATGGCGTGGTTCTGCTCTGTAACCTTCGGGGCCACTATGAGCCACAGGCTGACTGAGTGGCAGCTAACACTCACAGCAGCAACTCCCAGGACACTGGCGCTCATCCCTGGTCTCTTCTGGGACTCACTGGAAATGTTAGCCCTCATTCTGGTCTCCATCGTTCATTGCTTTCTGTATCTCCTCCTGTCTCTTCCTCCTGCAAGCTGAGTGACTTCTTCAAGGTATCTTCCAGTTCATGAATTCTCTTTTTATCTCTATCTTAAGGGATGCTTACAGCAGCCATTCGGTTTCTCAGTTTAATAATTGTAATTTTTATTTCCAAGAATTCTGTTGTTTTTAAAAAAAATCTGCCTGATAAGTTTTGTTTGGTTATGAAATGAGTCAATTAAAGTGTTCTTTTTACTTTTCATATAGAAATTACCTATAATGTTGGTGCTTTACAGCGTGAACTCTGGAGCCCGACAGCTCACGTTCAATGTCAGGCTAATTTATAATGACTAATTTATAACTTCAAGCTGTCAAGCAAGGCACTTAATCTCCTCGCTACCTGCCCAGTGAGGATGGTATCAGCACACACAGCATGGGTTGGTGAGGATTAAATGAATCAAGGTGTGATGAAGTCCTTGGAACGGTGTCTGAAACACAGAGATGCCTGTGACTATTAGTAAATATGCGGCACAACTAATTTGAGGAATAGGAAGGGTCATACAGCACCGGGGTTGGAGGAAGATTAAAAAACAATCTACCATTTGCGGATGACGCAACCTTTCTTGCTGAAAGCAAACAGGACTTGAAGCACGGAGATCAAAGACAGCATTGCCTCTAGGAGGAACTCTGCCTCAGCATAAAGAAAGCAAACGTTCTCACGAGACGGACCATCATGATTCATGAGAAAAGCTCGCTGTTCTCAAGGGTTTCACTTTATTTGGATCCACCATCAATGCCCCCCAAGCAACAGTCAGGAACTCAAACCACACGCTGCATTGCGCAAGTCTGTTGCAAAGGGCTTCTTGAAAGTGCTCAAAAGCACAGATGTCACTCTGAAGACAAACACAACACCCAAGCCCACTGCCAAGGACTTGATTCTGACTCAGAGCACCCTGGGGGACTGCGTAGACCTGCCTCTGTGTTTCTGAGGCTGTGGCACTTGATGAGTGCAGAGAGCCTCGTCTTTCTCCCACAGAGTGACTGTCAGAGGCGAACCACTGACCTTGCTGTGAGCCGTCCAAGGCATGACCCACTGTGCTACCAGGGCTCTCTCATAAAGAACCTGAACGGCTGGAAAAGATTTGCTGTCTTTGAAAGACGGTTTAATGGAGAATCTTAAATATACTGTGGATTCCCAGAGGACGGAATCTATTTTGGAAGCAGCACAACCAGAATGCTCCTTCAAAGAGAGGATGGGGAGATTTCATCTCACACACTGGGACATAGTTTTGGAGAGACCGGTCCTTGGAGAAGCACGCCTGCTTGGTAAAGTCGATGGCCATTGGAAGGGGGAGACCCGGACTGGCCACAGTGGCTGCAACCGTGGGCTCAAGTACAGCGAGGATGGTGAGCCGGTGGAGAATGGGGCAGTGTTTAGTCCTGCGCTCACCACGAGTCAGAATCCACTTGGTGACCCCTAACATTAACTAGTCATTATGACAATTATCTGATCCCTCCAGCACCTAAATTTCTCGGGGTCCACCAAAGCTTGCTCTCTCTCTCCCTTTTGGTCTGTCACCGTGGGGGACAGCTGATGTGAAAACTCATTTAAAGAAATAGAAAATACTCCTCAGATGTAAACCTGTCACTTCTGATGATGCCGACTCATGATTTCTTCCCCCCCTGCCATCTTTGCTAGTTTTTGTTGTGGGCTCATATTTTGAGGACTTTTGTCTGGGAATCCTTTGGGATCTATATTAGGGATGTTTTCCTTCATAAGACCTGCCACCTGAGACCACATTTACCTTTTCGGCTCTCCACGCTTCCCACGCGAGCCGTAAGTTCATTCCCTCCACCTGCATCGCATCTGGGATTCTCTCAGCCTCCAACTAGGGCTTTGACCCTAGACCAACCCAACACCTTAGCTCGCTTTTTGCTTCTAGTTGGTTCTCAACCTTTGTTTCAGCTCATGGATCTGATGGTTTTACTTTATTTTGGAGTTTTGTTTTTCGGCGTTGGCTTGTGAGAATATCTATCATCTCCTAAGAGCCCAGTAAGGCAGCAAGTGTATTTTAACTCCCATCTGATTCCCCTCGAGAGAGACGGTCCTCATGCCAGGCCTCTGTGTGACTGCCAGCAGACGTCTACGGGGCGGGGCTCGCCGATCCTTCGCAGTGCAGGAACTCACTCCTGCTGATGTTCCCAGAGCCCAGCTTAGGGGCTTGCCTCATAGCTGGAGAATGATAAACCTCTTTTGACCGACAAGGAAGAAGTTAGGGCTCAGACATGCAAGATCTCTTTTCGGCCAATGTGGCTGTTGAGTCCATGTTAGTGACCCTACAAGGAGGCTTGGTGGCATTGTGGGGTGTGTTACAAGTCGGGCTGCTAACGTCAAGGTCACTGGTTTGAAGGCACAGTGCTCTGTGAGAGAAAGATGAAGCTTTCCCTTGAAGATTTTCAGCCTCAGAAACCCACAGAGCCAGTTTTACTGTGTCCTATAGGGTCACTGTGCATCACAACGGACTTTATAGGACAGAGTAGAAACGCCCCCATAGGGCCTCCAAGTCGATATGTCTTTACAGACACAGTGGTTGCACCTTTCCCTGTTGAATCAGCTGGTGGGCTAGAACCACCAATCTTTTAGCTCGCGGTAGAGAGCTGTAACCATGAGCCACCAGGGCTCCTTAGGGTCCCCCTAAATTGACCAAATCCTTTCCCTCGCAGCACACAGGCTATCGGTGGATCGTGGCTGGTGTCACAGGCAGAGGAGGTAGGGGGAGGCAGTGGGATGAGACTTCTTCACTCTGGGTCCCCAGCCCCGAGCTCACTGGTGCCCCACTTACCCGCTCTGTTCTCCTTACTTTCCCTTTCCCCAGCTTCCATTTGAGGAAGAGTTGCCTCCCTCGGACCTTCTTTCTCCTATCCAGACGGAACAACAAAGGTCAGAGTTCAAGAGCCCCAGCCCCGTTCTTACCAAGTAATGCAACCATGTTATACCAATGGCATCATGTTTAATAATAGCGGCCTTCGAAGCAACAATGATAACAGCAGTCTCATCGTCAGCAGGATAGTATGCTTTGGGTACTCATTCTGGTGGGCTTGGGCAGCAGCGAGAAGGAGATATCAGGCTACGACCTTTTCTCTCCATTCCAGGCCCAGCGATCTGGACTCCCACCCCGGAACCCACCTCCATTCAGCATGGTGGGAAGTTCCTTTTCAACACAGCTATGTCTTTTGAGGCTCTGGCCGGGAGGCGGTATATTCCATAAGCTGCATCTTTTCCCTGAATGCTAGGAAGACCAGAAAGTGGCTGAGCTAGGGCTGCTCACTGCCTTGCAGTGTATGCTGGGCAAGAGGATGTCTTCCAGCCACGAAGGCCCTTTGCTAGTCAGAGAGATGCTGGGGCTATGGGTGCAGAGGTGTGCCCAAGGGGGCTCCTGCTCTGTGTCCAACTCCCGTGGGATCCCCAGGCGGGCCAGGCTGGGCAAGGAGGAAGCGCCCCCGGCCCCAAAGAGGAGCAGCAGCATCACAGCTCAGCCTGGAAGAAAAGAGACCGTCAAAGAGAAAGTCGGATGATCAGGAGCTGGAGGGTCTTGGGAAATGGGGCAACCTGGCAAACCTACTCTCCTGGCTGAAGCTTTTTGCTTCTCTCTGTACGAGGGCCTTGGAAGTCGCGTAAGCCACTCTCCTCTGTGTCTGAAACTCCTCTCCACAAAGGATCTGCTCGCCCCACTCTCTGCCAGTGCAGAGAGCCCCACACGCTAAGGTCACTGTGTTTAGCAGGGGTCTGTCACCTGAGGAATTTCAGCCTTTAATAAGGTGGGATCTTGAGCTGTCACTTGCTGGGAGGGGGATTATTTGAGTGTATAGGGTTGTTTGAGAGTCTTTCAAGTTAAACGGTAAGGATGGTGAGGTCCCTCAGGGGAGAGGGGGGCACCACAGGTGGGACAGGCACACGCACCTTCCGGACAGTGTAGATCCAGTTGAGGTAGGCTGTGACTTTTGTGTAGACTCCTGGAGTGCTGGGCCCCCCACAGCCGTGACCCCAGCTCACAATGCCCACCACTTGCCACTGGTCAGACTGGTACATCAGGGGCCCTCCGCTGTCACCCTGTGAGAAGCCGGAACAAAGACCGCTGGGAGGATAAGTAGGGAGGTGGGCTTCTCCTTCCCCTCCCCACCTAAACTGGCCCATCTGCCCCAGACAGTTCCCAGGAACAGGGGTCTCCCCTGACCTGCCCTCATCTCCTTTGCTCATGCTATCCCTGCAGACTGCACCACCCTTCCTTTGGGTCCTGTCTGTGGTCAAGCAGGTCGTGGAAATATTGCTCGACTTCTCGTGGAGATTCACAGTGTGCTCAGCAAACAGACGGCTCTGAGGGGAGGGGCGAGGAGCCTGTTAGTGCAGTGGTTAAGAATTAGGGAGCCGACAGAGGTTGATGGTTCAGAACCACCGCTCTCTGTCTGTGGGAGAAAGATGTGGCAGCCTACTTCTTTCAAGAGGGACAGCCTGGGAAACCCCACGGGCAATTGTCCTCTGTCCTCGAGGGTTGCTATGAGCTGAACGGACGTGGTGGCAACCATGCTTTGTCTTTGTCCAGTGGGTCCCGCAGCAAGAAAACCGATGATCTCTGTCTAACGTAGTATTTCCCAAATAGATTTAACCACTTGCTGACCTTGCTGAGTGCCTATTTTGTGCCAGGCCCTGTTCTTGGTCATTAAATCCAATTCAGGTTAAAAACCAAAGATCCCTGTAATCAGGGAGCTTAGAACTAAATGGGAAGAGAAAGATATTAACCAAGCATGCTATTGGATAGACAAAAACATGTCAGATGTGAGAAGTACACTGACTTGGCTTTCTGTCCTACCACATTCCACAGCTCTTGGGTCTGGATTTCCTCCCTTAGGACCAGATTGACCAACCGCTTGTTTATACATCACCACTGCCCCCTATGAAAGGGAACTCCCTGCGGGCAGGCGGTATCCCCCAAACCCAGCATGATCCTGGCTAGCTATCAGCCACCTCTTGCCTGAAGACAGCAGTCAGGGTTAAAGGGATTCAGGTGAATCGAACACACTCAGGAGGCCCTGGGGTGGGGAGTGAGGCTAGAGAAAGGGATTGCTAAGTAGTCCTGATGGTCGGTGAGGATGGAGTGAGGTGTCCTGCATCAGAGTTTGGACAGCATGAGATGGGCTCTCTCTAGCTTAGTTCAGCAGCTTGGGGACAGCCACAGAGAAGACAGAGCTAGAGAAGCCTCCTTGAGGGACTCATCCTCCTACAGATGATGGGACAGAGGGTGAATAGAGTGAGTAATGTCATCTTTGTGTAGGAAATCCACCTTTAAAACCCTTCTGCTGTTTTCTATGATCCATCCATCCGTCTGTCCATCCATCCATCCATCCATCCATCCATCATCCATCCATCCATCCTTATATCCTCAGCTTTCTTTCTTCTCTTCTTTTATTCCACATTGAGTGTCCACCATATGCATGGCTTCATGTGGGATATGCAGCATCAGAGCTTTCTGGTCTCACCAAGGGCCACATCCCTAGCCATGGGATTCCACAATCACCTGGCAGGTGTCCACGCCGCCTTCCAGGATGCCTGCACACAGCATCTTCTCTGTGACTTCCCCCTGGTAGGCATCCTCTGCGTTGCACCGAGTGCTGTCAATGACCTGAACGGATGCCTGCAGCAGCGCGTCAGACATCTTCCCTGGGAGGTTGAGAACACACTCACATTCCCATTTCTACCTTTAACCTCCAACCTCCTACCTTTAACCTCCAACCTCCTACCTTTAACCTCCAACCCAGGCAATTTCTCTTGGTGTCAAAGTATTTCGATTTTTGTTTGACACCCTGGTGCTTGGACCTTCAGGGTGAGTTTTGGGGAAGGATGGCCCTCCTTCCTCCTGCCCTATGGTTCTAAGCCCAAGAATTACTTACCTCCATTCTGTTCTGTAAAGCCCCATCCGATAACCCAGAGCGGGGTGGCTGGCGTGAGCTCTTCATCAGAGAAGGGCAGGCAGATGGGCCTGACTGTACCTGCCAGGAATGGAAAAGAAGAGGGAGACCCAGGGATTTGGGAGGGTCAGATGAGTAGATCTGAAAAGATTCATACCAGGCTCTACATAACACTAGTCCCATGGGAGCTTAATAGAAGTGGTCCCCAGTCTGATAATAGAAGGGTTCTGCAGTCAATTCAGTTTTTAAAAAATGTTCATTAAACACAATAAAACACTCTTTGAAAACCCCTTTTGTATATTTTAGTATTCGGATGTGCCTATGACTCTCCAGGGAGAGAAATACAGTATGGAAATGTTTCTCAAACTTACTTGACGGTGGACACCCTCTTTACCCCAAGGGACCAATGTCCACAGTTAGAAATGCTGTTCTAAATTATGCTGAATATAAGTCATCTACTATAACTGCTCGCAGACTCTCTGACCTCCCTGCTCTCTACCACCGGAGAGCGCCAACAGGAGCGCAGGGACTCCTTGGCGAAGGACTGTGCAAGTTCCTGGGCGTTGGTTGGGGTGGGAATGGGTTAGATGGTCTTTTAAGTCTCTTGAAACTCCAAGGGATCTTGGAGTTTGCTGCTTGGATCCATTTGCCGCTTACTTGAAGTGCTCTAAATGGAGAAAACAGACCCGTCTCGGTGGGGGATGGCATGGCGTGTTAACTGGCCATGGCTGTCAGTGAGGTTAGGCTAATGTATTGGAAACAAATATTGTTGGAAACAAATGGGAAACCCGAGGCTTTGAGTAGGGGGAGTGGGTGTTCAACGCCACTTAGCAAGGTAGTGACGGAGTGGAAGGGACCGGGCAATCCCAAGTACCATCTCTCACCTGAGAGCGTGAGCGAGGACTGCAGCTTCACGAGAGCAATGTCCTTTTCTTTGGGGTACATGGTGTTGAACTCAATGATGAAGATTTTGGCCACAGGCAGGGATGGGAAGCTGCCCAATTTGTCTGAGCCGACCCTCACCTTCCAATTGGACACATCCAGGTGTTTCCTGGGACCAGAGAAGAGCTGAGTTCAGACCTGAGCTAAGTATGCTGAATGCTGAGTCCCCCCGGCTCTGCCAATTCCAGTGCTGGGTGTGCCAGCCGTAGGAGGCAACATGGTAGTGGTGGCAGGGAATGGTGGGGAAAGGGCAGTCTGAGGAGAACCTACCCAAAGCCAAGCTCAACAGGGGGCTTTGACTGTTCTTCCCCAGTCATAACTACCCCAGGCAGCATTCAGCTGGAGAGCTGGGCTAAGCGCTACTCCCAACCTCCAAAGAATAGAGCCGCTGGCACTGACAGTCTGCCCTCACGCCCGCACGACTGTTTATTGTCTGCATGGCTCACGTGGTGCTTGTCTTGAAAAAGGAGCCCTGGCAGCTTGCTGTTTACTCTTTACGCATGGGACTGCTAACTGCAGGCTCAGCAGTTCAAACCTATATAAACCTCCAACCTCAGACACCCGGTGGAGTAGTTCCACTCTGCACCACAGGGTGGCTTTGAGCTCGAACGGGCTGGAGGCCAGTGGCTGGTTGGTTGCTACCCTGTTTCCCCGAAAATAAGACAGTGTCTTATATTAATTTTTGCTCCCAAAGATGTGCTAGGTCTTATTTTCAGGGGATGTGTTATTTTTCCATGAAGAAGAATACGGTACACATTTATTGTTTATTGTTTTATTAAAAGAGACCTCACACTTCCTGTCTGCTCCGGCTGCGCTGCGGCCAACAGTGAGCTGGTGCTGCTACGGTCCAATAGCTTCGGGGTGTGTGTCTTATTTTCGGGGAGGTCTTATTTTCGGGGGGATGCCTTATATTTCAGCGAGAGGAAAAACTGCAAGTAGGTCTTATTTTCGGGGGAGGTCTTACTTTCAGGGAAACAGGGTATGTACTTGCACAGTCCGTCTTTTCTCCTGTCCGTTGACACTCCTTTGTGTACAAGAGCACTTTTCTAAGCAAGAGTTTCGTGGATTTTGTTAGATTATCTGGAAGGGTTTGGAACCAGTGGCCTGGTGCTTCGTCCCTAGTACGTTGAGTGAATGAGTGAAAATGAAGAGGGCTTAGGTGTGGATTTTCCCTAGAGACATAGAAAGTTCCATCTGTCTGTAGAGAAGCTATAATTATTATTGTGGCTTTTTTAAGTTTCTAGGTATAAGAAGAGAGTTGCAGTGACTCTATACCCTGGGAGCATTTTGTTGAAGGTTCTAGGTAACAGCTTGCCTATATGCGATGGGGGCAGTTGAGTGGAGGTAGAGACTGGGCATCTGATAGGTCCTCACCAGGCAGTAATCAAGCTGGGGGACCAGCACTCTATATAGAGCACCACTGCCTAGTGAAGGAGATTCCATCCAGTGCCTTATTGGGGCGGTCAAACTCTAGCACATGGCTTCTAGGAGGACAATATCATCGGATGAGGCCATCTGACACGTTCAAAGACAGGGGCTGAGTCACTACAACCCCTTCATGCCTTTGATCCCTCAAGGTCACTTCGCCACCTTGGGCCATACCTGAAGCAGTGGGCTGCTGTGAGGATCCAGCGGTGGTCCAGGATGCTCCCTCCACAGATGTGCTGTTTGTTGTGCTGGACGCTGACCTGCCAAGGCCAAGAATCCACAGAGGCCTTCTGCCCGCCCACCACCCGAGGGGCCTTCAGACTCTCCCCACAGGCTGGGCTCGGTGGGGAGGAGGGAGAAAGCCAGAAGTCAGGCTCGTAGGGGTTAAGGTTGCCTCCCCTTGGAGCTCAATGTCTATCCTGAGCGAGGAGGCCCGGGTGAGTGTTCCAGGAGTGTGGGGGAGGCCACTTTTGCATTATTCACAGGGAGGTGCCCGCTGCCCCAGACCACAGTCTCCCCAAAGCTTCCTGCCTTCTTTCTGGCTTTGGCTTTGGATGTGTGTAGGCGTTCAGCTTGTGAACACGGGCGTGACTATTATGCTGGGAATTCGTGACCTTCAAACCAAACAGTGATGCAGAATGATGAAAATCTGCCCAGGTGGAATGTCCCCAGCTGCCTGTGCTGAGTAACAGTGAACAGATGCCCACAAGAAAGCCTCCAAAACTGGTTCTCTCCATCCCTGGCTTCACCTTTCCCCAAGCCCCTCCCTTCGTGATGCATGACTTTCCCAGTCTGATAGCTTGTCTTCTCCTTGTCCTGGCTTGTCCTGTCAACCCTATCTCCCTACCCCACCCCCACTCTCTGGAAGGCACCGCTGCAGCGGCTGCTGTCAGAGGGAAGGCCACCACCCTAACTTCTGGGCCTGGCATCAAACCAGACAGAGGCTTTTCAATTTCTAATTTCTAACACTGCGTTCAACATGTCCCCTCACTCTCTTGCCAAAGCCCCTTGGTAGGCTTGCTTGTAGAGTTGAGTTTAAGCTTCTGTTCCTCGCAGCTTCTTGCTGTCCTTATACAAAGTCTCTGTCTAGTCAAATGCATACACTTGTAGCTCCTCCCAAAAGCCCTTCTGGTTTTGCTCAAGAAGGTACTGCCATCCCGCCCCGGTTTAGCTCAATCATTAACCAATTCAACAGCTTTGCATGGAGGGCCTAGTGGTCTCCGGGACACAGGCTAGGATGCTAGAGGGGTGAGCCAGATAAGCAGACAGGCATAGTCCCTTCCCTCCTGAAGCCTACGGATTCCTCCTCACGGCTTAGTGTCTCCTTGCAGGTCATGCAACCAGTCTGCCCTTGGCCTGGCCATCGCCTGCCCGTTGTTGGCCGGCCCTTTGTGGTGGCCATGCGTACAGAAGGCCCTGTCTTCCCCGTAAGACTGGGGGCTCCTCAAGGGAGTATCTGTGACTTGTGTAGCATTTCAGTGACTTTGGTGCTGCTCAGTGATGTTCAGATGACATGATCATTCATTCATTCATTGGCTGCCCATCATGTGTCAGACCCCACCCACTAGTACAGTGGGGCTCACGATGAAGTGTGAGGATCCAACAGGGAAGCATTCCTTCTGCTAAGTTGCAAAGTCAGCATCGATGGTCTTGCTCTCCGAATGCTGTCCATCCTACCTGGCCTCGGATCTCTTCTTACTCAAGGTCCATGGGTTCTGTTGTTCCCTTCTGACCTCCTGAGGTCTCCATTGATTGGTGGACTAATGGATCGCTTTGGAAAATGAACTTCAGAGAGGCTAGGTGAACTACTCCAGTCACACTGGGAGTCAGTAGGGCTGCGACCCAGGTGTCCCTGCAATCTTCCCCTTGAGCTTGCAACCCAGCCTGGCACTTCCCACATGCCCCCCTGCATTGCTCTTGGTCCAGCCACCAGTCCTTGAGAGAGTAGCAGCCAACTCCTCTACTTGACTGGCATCTTCTACCTTCAGCTCACACCTGGCAGCCTTCGACATGTTCTAACTCTTTCGTAAATTTTTGATAAATTGAAGGTGGAGCATCTGACCTTGGATAAGTGACCTGATTGTGACAAAGGAGGTCTACGAGGGCCCTGACTCGGGTTGAGGAGGGAGTCGGAGAGAGTATCACCCTTCCCAGGGTTCTCGATCTTTCTCCCCGAAGAAAGAGACCTTCTTCTAGGTTTCTGCTCAGGCTTTGTGCCAGTCAATGGCAGGAGGGCGTCCTTAACGTGAACCACCTGAAGCATCATCAACCTCACTGAGTTAGTTAATTGTGCCAACCTGGCCAATAATCACATGTGGGGCTAATTGAAAGGCGGAGGGATAAATGGGTGGTGAGCCTCGCCTTTCTAGTTCTCGGGTCTCTTGCTTTGTGGTGGTTGCACCAGGTGCAGCTGCCTTAGCAGTTCCCTGCTTCAGCTTGCAAGATTGACTTCCTACAAGACATCCCCAAGGAAAAGCTACATGGACCTATCCCGATGCAGCCCTGGGTGCTGGAGCAGCCGTGTGGAGACCCCTGCTAGTGCTGAGATGCTTGTTCGTTCACTGACTCAGCTTTCCTCCTGCAGTCGGCATCATTGCCTCTGTTTTGTGAGGTGGAGGACTTTGTGGACTGGTGTTGGGTTAATGGGTTAATGTTGGACTTGTGGGCTTGGGCAGCATTGGGTTGGGATGTTTTCGTGATGCACATTTTCTTTACATAAAACTCTCTCTTATACATGAGTTGCTGTGGATTTGTTTCTCCAAAGTACCCAGACTAATACACTCACAGATCCCCAAAGCAGGCATGGTAGATCAACACAGAGGGAGGTGGCGTCTGAGAGACTGAAGGATGAGGGTGGAGGCCTTTCTCCCTCCCTGCTCATCGCTGGCCAAGGGCCCAGATCCTCAGAGGGGGCATACTCACCAAGACAATTCAGGGAGACCAGGGAGCCTGAGAGACATGGTCTGGAAAGAGAGACAGACGCAGTGGCCCTGTGTTTTCTGCTTCTTCCATGACTGGGAGGAGGGATTTGGGTGTTATGGACACTATTGCATCGAGGTCCTCTCGGGACCATCTGGGAAATTTGGGACCGGAAGAGTCGTGGCTGCATAGAAACTGCAGCCACGCCCAGGTCAAAGCAATTCAAAATACTCGGAGTCAACAGCCCACTCTTGGCTCCTGGCAGCCCAAGATGGGAGAGAACCAACTTCGAATGGTCTCCTGCACTGCGGTGCAGACATGCCCAGAGGAGGAACAACGGGATCTCGATGGGATTCTAGGCAAATGCTCATTCGGCCACCAGCCCTGTTCTTTGCAAGGTTTCCTCTTTGATGAATAAGCAGCCCTCAGCAATATCTTGGAATGCTAAGAAGCCGGCATCCTCTCTGAGCTGCTGGGCTGCGGTGCGATAGAGTCTGCTTAGATGCCGTGCTCTGAGCAGGGCCGTGAGGTCTGTGAACAGGTCATTGACGAAGGCCGGACATATCTTTCCCTGGCGAGCTGGGAACGTGAGGAGGCCTTCCTCTGGCCTGGACAAGTGGCAGGGAAGGACGAAGTGGCCTCTGGAACCTTGCCTGCTGGCTTTATTAGGAATCTAAACTCGCCGGAGAAAGCATACGGTTTTATCCTCAGACTGATGGAAGGTCACTTCATCTGCATCCTTGCTCCATCGCCCTGGACAGCTGTCCATTAGGAGACCTCTCTGAAATGTGATTCTGTAGCTCTCAGGGTTTAATGGTCTGCCTGGCGAGGAGTTCTCCCTGTTGCCTGACTTACTTTCCTTTTGCTGCCAGTCTGTTCAGGGGAGCGCCGGGCTGCAGTCCTCATAGCAGCGCCCAGCCGTAGCTCTTTTTGTAGGCCAGAAGGTGTGTACCCTCTAACTTACCCACTCGAGTTCTGCACACGAAGTTCCTGGCCGTTTTCTGTGACTTCAGCGACTTCCAGATCCTGGGCTGGCTCCATCACCACTGCTCGAAAGGTGGGTTCGCTGCTCAGATTGGGAGGAAGAGAGCGTTGTGAGCGCGGAGAGCAGCGTGAGACTGTGGGGGAGTAGCCTCCACTCCTAGAAGAGAGCCCCTGGTGGGGGCTGGCAGGGCAGGGGCAGTGATGGAGTGCCATCTGGTTTGTTAGATGATAAAGGGCATCTCAGGACTTAGCTTCAGGCACATTGCTGCCGCAGCCTTGTTTTCTCGGGTGGGGAAAGCCTTGCCCAGAGGCCAGATTTCTGGAACAATGGTAGGGGATCCTCATTCCTAACACCCAGCTCTTTCCCTATTTTAAATGGCACTCACACTTTGTTCCCACAATCTCTCTTGTTCACAGGGTGTGTGCACAGGGGTGGGGGGGGGAGGCAAGACGAGAAGGCAAAGGGACCCGCGTGATCTCTCTCCTCACATTGGAGGAAGCTGGAGAGAGCATCTTCCAGGGACCTCCAAACAAAGCATTTCCCCCCAATTTAGTAGTGGGGCTACTTTTTCGATAGCGCCAAAGGGGAGAGGCTAGGGCTGAACGAGTTTTAAGATAAATCTAGACAAACATATCTCTTACTTGCCCAATCTCTCTCTCTCCTAATCTATGTCTTCTTTCTTTCTGACCCTAGATGTAAGGCTGCCCTCCTGCAGGAAGCCTTCCCTGATTAATGGCATCTCCCTGATTGTCCTCACTGTCCCTGGGGGTGATTCTGACTCCATTGCGGTGGGCCAACTTTTTTAGGAGCCTTGTGGCATAGTCAGCTATGCTCTGAGCTACTAACCACAAGGTCAGAGGTTTGAGGCCGCCAGCCTCTCTGAGGGAGAAAGATGAGGCTCTCTACTCCTGAAAAGATCGAAAGTCTTGGCATCCCCAAGTGGCAATGTTCCTCTGTCCTATAGGGACACTACGAGTCTGACCGGACTCGATAGCAATGAGTGTGAGGCTTTTTAGGTTCTCAGATTGTTCTTTTTCAGAATCTGCCTCCTCCAGCCCTCTCTCTTCCTTCCCCACCAGTCATGCTCCCACCAGCGCTCACCCAGCGCTGCAGCCAACCCGAGGTGCCGGCTCCCTCGCATGCTTTCCCGTGCCCATCAGGGATGCCAGTCCTACCTGGTGGGCCCTGGCAGGGGGCTTAGGAAGGCTGCTGACTGGGAGTGCTGGGCTTCACTTTAAGAACCCTCAAGGCCTGGGTCCCCCTGCCCCGCCCCCCTTGCTCTGATTCTAGTTTGATGTGTGACCTTGGGCAAGTCACATTCTTCCTCTAGTTGATCTAAGTCTCAGTTTTCCTCTCTGTAAAATGATGGGTGGACCAGATGATCGGTCCCCAGGGTCCCTTCCACCCTGAACCACCATCTGTGGTCTGGTGGTCGGAGGATGAGAAGGGCCGCCACTCCCGGGGGAGGGAGGATTGTGGAGCAACCTGGGACCCCGTGAGAAGAGGGACCGTCAGTGGTGGAAGGAATCACTGCCACGAACACTAGCCACACTTCAGCAATGAGATCCTGATTTTGTAGAGCCCAAGGGCCAGGTGGCTTGGTAGCTTAGCGAGTGGGGGAAGGACAGCAATTCTAAGAGCCTGTCACCTTAAGAACTCCTGGAGACACCCTGGTTTCATAACCGAGACTCAGCCTGCAGTGCCGAGGACAGCTGACACTGCAGTTGGCTGGACTGCAGTGGGAGGAGGGGAGAAGACATGCAGGTGTGGAGCAAGCCTTCTCCGCCCTCTTAGAAAAGAAAGGGGGTGGGTGGGGGTGGGGGGTGCTCTCCAGAGGGTCCTGGGAGTTGCACCCTGAGGTGGGCAGAGAGCAGCAGACTCCTGGGAGCCAAAGAGCAGAGAGGGCAAGTAGATCTGGTCAACTAGCAATGGCTGCTCGGAGCTCTTCTGGGAAGGCCTTTGAGGCTGCTTGAGAGATCCGTGGGAGAGAGTCCCGTGATCGATGCGTGATAGCTGCTTAGTTTGTGTTTTCTTTCTAGTCTCTGGGCCCAATCTCTTAAACTCCAGAAGACGTTTGGGACCTACTCAGGAGAAGAGAAGTTCTTCCCCACTACAGCTAAATACACGGATTCCTTTTCTTTCCTATTTAGGCTTTCTGAGTCATCTGCTTCCTTAGCTCCCCTTCCCCCTCCATTTATAGAGGAAGCCTCCTGGAAAAGGAGGAAATTCCCCACCTTAGAAACAGACTCCGTTCTAGAAGTCCTACGTCCAGGGATGAGGGGCCCTTGGGCACATATTTTACTCCTCTACCTCCGGCTACTTACTCTCCCTAAGCCTAGCTATAAAATAGACATAATAATAACTTTGTGGTATTTTGGTTTTCTGCCAAGATCAAATGAATATATCTATATCTATATCTATATCTATATCTATATCCATATCCATATCCATATCCATACACACACACGAATTTCCATTTTTATCATTATACACCCTTTTGTCTACTCCAGATTTGGAGCTGCTTTTGAAATTGGCTGACAGAGATGTGATTGCTTATGGGGCCCCAGTGAAAACAGGTTTGCTTAAAGTAACTTTCAACCAATGAGACTTTGAGTCAATCAATAATGTTTTGTGTTCGGGGCCACGGGGCAGATTCAGGGCAGATTCTTGCAAAGCCGGGAAGGAGTGAGGGTGGATTGAGAGAAAAAGATAAAAGTCCCAAAAGGAGCTCCTCAGACTGGCTCCCCGGCCTATGGAGGCAGAAGCCAAGTCCCCACATGATGTAACATTAGATAGAGAGGCTGAGCTACTGGCCGAGGAAAGGTGGGTCAGTGACCCGATCTTAACTGTTTACTGATCCTGGCTTGTGGTAATCTGTTAACTCTCCTAATAAAGCCCTTCATTGTGAAAACAAAACAAAAAGGAACTAGAGGTGTGTGTGTGTGTGTGTGTGTGTGTGCGTGCATGGGGATGGAGAGATGGGGACACTTTTTCTTACTCTCAGACTCACTGCTATGATTAGTTGCCAACTCATAGTGACCCTAGAGCCCGGGGTAGAACTGCCCCTTGTGAGTTCTGGAGATCGTCACTCTTTAAGGGAGCAGAAAACCCCATCTTTCTCCCAAGGAGTGGCTTGGGGTTTTAAACTTTGAAACTTGAGGATCACAGCCCAGTGCATAACCACTACGCCACCCACCATGACTCCTGGTGTTTGCTTACTGGCACCTCATAATTACCCTGTGACATTGGTGGTGTTTTCTCCAGTAAACTCTTGAAGATTCCCTTCTAGTTACTTGTTATTGAAAATGCTGGGATCCAAACCCCAGTGCCTGTACCTTTCGGGAAAAGTAAGGAAGGAGGAGAGAGTGAGAGCGAGAGCGAGAGAGGTGGGGCAAGGTATTGCTTCTGGAAGCATGGGTTGAGTACCTGTTATAGCCCATCTGTCCACAGGCTGTCTTGGCCAGAGTTTCCGTGAAGTTGTCATAACAGACGTAGGCCCAGGCCCCCGTGCTGGGGTCTAACACCTGGAGGGTGGATCGGTCCTTGGAGAGGCGGACTGGGTGGGGAGAAAGCTGACTCAGCTGGAGGGCCAGGACTCATTGGCCCCAGTCCTCTCAAAAGCTCACCATGAGACCAGGAATGGGGAGTGTTGTGGAGCCCCAACTCTCTCAACATCAAGGGGCGTTCTCCCATTTGACTCTGTCTGGCTGACTCTAGTTTTGACGCAACCAGAAAGTCTATTCTGACTCCTAGCAACCGTGGTGGATTTTTGGGGGGGGTGGATTGACAGGCTTTTGTTCTGAGAGTGAACTTGAAGCTCTGACTCTCCAGTGGGCAGAGACTGCATTAACCATTTGCACCACCGTGAAACTCCTAAGGGTAGCTTGGGTGACCAGGTATCCTGGGAACAAGCTCCAGGTTGACCTCTGGCCCACGTACAATTATTAATAGTGCTCCCCTTTGCTCTTCTCCGAGAGTGGCCGTAGTGATAAGATGCCTGGGCACTGCATTCATGATCCACCACCATTTGCCCAGCTGGAGGAAACTTCTTGACCAGGGACCTAGGTCCTTCTCCGTGTCTAATCAGAGTGGGGAGTTTGAATGAGAAGTATTATTGGCAGTAGGATGGCTGGTTCCCATAGGCATTTGGCTTCTGATTGAAAAGGTGCAAAAACACGGCATTATTCAGCTCGGTCCCTCAAAGGGCCCGATCCCCATCTTCTGGGCTAGCTTTACTCTTTAGAGCCCAAGTACTGGCTGGTTCAAGTAGGGATAGTCCAACTTAAGAGGGAACGTGGGTTTTTATGTTTAAAACCCCTCATGTTTCTTTGAAGGACTTAGCCCACTCCTGAGACCTAGGAGGCTACCAGAAATACTTCCCTAATGAACAGAAGAACCGATACGAGCCGGTTCAATGGCTTTGCAGCCTCTTTTCTAGTCCCTTCGAAATAACAGATTTCAAGGAAAGGAAGAAACCCTCCAAGGTCATCCAGTGCCCCCCTCAAGCTCATTGGTGACACCTGCTCGATGACATTGTCCTTTCCTCTTTGGTCCACCACGTGTTTACTGCGTGGCTTCGACGCACTAAGTACTGGAGAGTGTAAAGGTAAACAAGACACAGGCTTGCTCTCCAAACCCACAGTAGATATGGAAATTGACATGTAACCGGCAGTGCCACCCAGTGGACCAAGGGGGTCCTGAACTGACTTCCTGTGGTGCCCATCCCCTTGCCCTCTCATTCTGTGGACTCACCTCCTACCGGGGGCCCATCGGGGTAGTTCTTGACACAGTGCTGCTCGTCCTCCCCCGAGGCACAGTTCTCCTCCCCATCGCACACCTGTCTCCGGGGGATGAAGTGGAGGGGCTGCCCGCAGAGGAAATAGTACTTGTCCAGGATCACTTTAACTAGAAGACAAGTTCAGGGAGAGGCAGAGAGGGCTGAGGACCAAGTAGGTGGCTGGCGGAGGGAGAGGCTGGGCTTCCCTGAGACTAGTGCTGGGCTTGGAGACAGGCAGTTCTGGGCTCCAGGACCAGGTCTGACCCTTAGGAGCCTGGTCCCGAGCCTTGGTTTCTTTATCTGTAAAGCAGAGGGAATAACACCTGCCCCACACCTTCAGGAAGGTGGAGAACTTAAGGAGCTTCTTACCCCCAGGTGCTGGCCTCATATCCTGGTAGCAGAGAGAACTGGGAGCCCAAAGACCTGAGTCTCAGCCCATCTTTTGCCTCCTGCTGTGTGACTTGAGGCTGCTCAGTTTCCCCGCCCTCACAACAGGGTGCTAGCATTGGCTTCAGAGGGTCTGTGAGAACATGTAAGGAGCTGGAAGTGTCTTGTAGTGACTAAGAGGCCTCTTCTGTTTGGGTTTCTTATTCCGTCTGCTGCCTTCAGATTCTGTTGCTCCTTCGGCCTCTTGGGTTGATGGAAATGCATCTGTGTGTGTGTGTGTGTGTGTGTGTGTGTGTGTTTCACCTCACAGGGGGTGGGGATTTCATTTCTTCCCCCTTGCTTAGGACTCACAGCCAAACACCCCTGCCAGGAAGACGGTTCTTCTTGTCTAACTCAGCTCCCTTGGACTAATGCTGCCCACTCCAGCCCAGCTTCTGTCTCCGCTGTCCATTAGAGTTGGGGGGAGCGTCTCCAGAAGTCCCACCACTTAGCCCTGTTTCCCAGGCGTTTCCTTAGGGAATCCTGACAGCAGGAGGCACGTGTGTGTGTATCATTTACCCCTGTTACAAATAAGGAGACCGGGGCTTAGGAAGTGAGTGCACATCTCCGAAAGCCCGGCTTTGCATCGGGGTCTCGCTCTTGGCACAGCACCTGTTGGCCCGGATGCTCCTGGCTTGGGTGAAGCAAGAGTGATGGAGGAGGTTAGATATTTCCTAGTCTTCCTATCAGGAACCAGGTCAAGGCAAGATCACTCCAGCCTCCAAGGACAAGACCGGGTCACAAGTGGAGGGGCCTCCCGCAGTGGCTGGAGGCAAGGACAATTGCGAGGATGGCACAGTGTGAGGCATCCTGTCCTGCTGCAGGATGTGGGTCTCTTGCTGAGTGAGAACCGGCTTGATGGCACCTGATAGATCAACAACCCCGGATAGCAGCCTGTGCTGCCTTCTCTGAGTGCAGAGAGGACCCAGGGCATGGGGGCCCAGGGCATGGGGGCCCCTCAAGGCCTGCTGGCACAGCAAGAGCTCGACTTGAAATTAAATTATGGCCTGGTGCTTGCCCTGGCTTCCTCGGGGCACAATTGGCCATCTCTCTCCACCGTGGCAGGGTATGCACTCAGAGAGACACACTCATTTTCATATTCATCTGAATAAAACGATTGAAGGCGGCCAATCGGATGCCGCTGGAAGGCTACCACCACACTGGGCAGCCCAGGGGCAAGATGAACCGCCCTGAGGTTTTCTGCACCTTCTATGCCTGGGCTCTCAAGGATTCTGGCTGTGGTTGTGGGCCTGCGTGTCCTAGATAGAAATAGGCAGGACTTCTCAGGAGGGGGACCTGTACCTCTCCTGCGGCCACACCTCCTCCTCCCGGGCCTCCCTCTCAGGCGTGGAGTCAAGAGTTGGACCAGATGACCTCTGAGTGTCCTCTGAGGAGGCTGTGACCACAGCTGGCAATGCCACCCAGGTTACAAGCGCAGGTTCCTGAAAGGCCAGCCATCGTTCCTGGTCGGCAAATGCACGAGCCCAGCAGGAGGACGCCGCATTCACCCAGCCCCGTCTGTTCTCCGCTGTGACACACACTCCCTCGTGGTTGTCACACAGCCCTGGGAGGGAGGCTGGTGTTTGACACACGGAGGGAATGAGGCTGAGAGACGCAGGGTGCCTAGCTCAAGGTCACATAATCAGCCCGTGGCAGCACCAGGACGTGGGTTCCAGTCTCCCGGACTCTACTCCCTGCTGGGAAAGCTGGTGGGAGGGGACGGTCAGGACTTTGTCATTGGCAGGCAAGAGAGCGGAGAAGGTGGGCCTTTCCCCCCAGCGACATGGCCAACAGCACCACTCAAGACGACACCAGGATGAGCCCGCTAGAGGCGGAGAGGCGCCTCCTGGGCGCCCCCTGCCTGCTCAGGAGCAGAAGCGCCCCTGCTCCCCAAGCGCGCGCTGCACCTGGGCCCGGAGGCGGCGGGGGCGTGGCCGCCATGCAAATGCTCCGCGCGGGTTTGCACCGCGGAAGAGCATCTGCGGCAGGGCAGGCGGGGGCTGAGCTCGCCACCTCCTTTCCTGCCAGGAGCTATCTTCCACGAAGTGGGGAGACACACGTGGGTAGACAGTTTCACCGCCTCCTGCAGTCATCTGCAGATCACCTGCCTCTCACTCTGTGGAGGTGGGAGGATGCAGGGAGAGGGGGCTTCTGAAGGTGGGGCGGGACCAGCCACGTTCTGAGGGGGTGAAGGTAGGGTGGGGCTGTCACTTACTGAGGACAGCGACGACAATGATGGTGGCCAGACTCAGCACGGCGGCGATGATGGGGACCCCCACCTTTTTGAAGGTCTCCAGGGAGGTTCGAGGTTTGCGCAGGGGGGTGACACCTGTAGGGAGACATGAGCCAGGAGTCATTGGAAGACGGTCCTTGACAAAGTCCACAGCCTCCTGCTGGCTTCACAGCGCCTCACCTCCTTTCACTGATTCAGGTCTGACATACAAACCCGAACCAAACTCACTGCCACCTGACTCATGGCCACCCTATGGGACAGAGTAGAACTGTCCCGGGGGTTCCCAGGCTGCTCAAATAGCCTCCCGCCCCTGCTGCCTGCTTCTCAGCCTATCCTAGCCTGCTCCACTCCTGTTTGGCCTGCCCTGGGGAGAGCATAGGGCCGCTTGGATGAGTGCTTTGGCACACACCAGCCTCCTATCATTTATTCTCTTCCCTGGACATTTTAAACTATAAGCTTGAGGAGATGCTGTGGTGGCATAGTGAGCCATGAGTTGGGCTGCTAACCCAGAGGTCAGCAGTTCGAAACCACCAGCAGTTCTCTGAGGGAGAAAGATGAGGCTTTCTGCTTCTGTAGAGAGTTACAGCGGCAAAAACCCACGGGGGGCAGCTCTGCCCTGTCCTGTAGGGTCGCCCTGAGTCAGAGTGGACTCCGTGGAAGTGAGTTTATAAGCTTGAGGGCAAGGACCTCTTACACACACACACACACACACACACCTCTAAACTCACCACCACTGAGTGGATTCTGCCCAACTCCTAACCTTTTCCCCACCATGGCTCCTTGCCTCCAGCCCAGTAGGTAGTGAGTATACTGGAAGCTAAACCAGCTGCTGTGGGGCCACACTTCCCACTCAGGGTGACCTGATGTGTGTTGGAGCCAGCCAGTGCCCCACAGGGCTCTCAATGGCTGACTTTTCAGAAGCAGATCACCCCTTCTTTCTTCTGAGGTGCCTCTGGTGATTGGCAGCCAAGCACATTATCCATTTGCATCAAGTAGAGTTTTAATAAATACTGGTGGGTGAATGTGCCCTAGTGACCTTTATTTCCAGTTCAATTCAATAGTGAGTCCCTAACATGGCCCTTAGGAGCCCTGGTGGTATAGCGATTACATGTTGGGCTGATAACCACAAGGTTACCAGTTTGAGGCCACCAGCTGCAAGAGCAAGAGGAGGCTCTCTACTCCCTGGAGAGTTACTGCTTCTGAAACCCACAGGGCAGTTCTACCCTGTCCTCAAGGGCTGCTGTGAGTTGGAATCGACTTGATGCAGTGAGTTTTGAGAACGTGGCCCTGTCTTTTTAAAAAAAAATCATTTTATTGGGGGCTCGTGCAACTTTTATCACCATCCATCCATCCATCCATTGTGTCAAGCACATTTGTACATTTGTTGTCATCATCATTCTCAACATATTTTCTTTCTACTTGAGCCCTTGGTATCAGCTCCTCATTCCCCACCGCCCCACCTCCTTCATGAACCCTTGATAATTTATAAATTATTATTATTTTTTCATGTCTTACACTGTCCGCGATGTCTCCATTCACCTACTTTTCTGTTGTCTGTCTCCCAGGGAGGGGTTTATGTATAGATCATTGTGATCGGTTCCTCCTTTCTACCTCACCTTCCCCCTCCCCTCCTGATATCTCTACTTTCATTATTGGTCCAGAGGGGTTTATCTGTCCTGGATTCCCTTTGTTTGTGTTTCCAGCTCTTATCTGTACCAGTGTACATGCTCTGATCTAGTGGGATTTGTAAGGTAGAATTGGTGTCATGATAGTTGGGGGGCGGGGGGAGGAAGCATTAAAGAACTAGAGGAAGTAGTATGTTTCATCGGTGCTATACTGCACCTGATTGACTTGTCTCTTCCCCGCGACCCTTCTGTAAGGGGATGTGCAGTTGTGGCCCTTGTCTTTAAGGAGATTATAAATTGGGGGAAGAGGCAAACAGGGACCCAACTCTCAGTCTTAGCCGGCCAAAGGTGATCGATGTGGCACCAGAAGCATTGTCAAATGTAGGTGGATGAAAGTGCTCCCAGGGGGTGGCACTTCAACAGGCTGCAGAGCAGAAGGTCTGTAATTAGCGATGGAGGAGGGAGGACGCTGGGCTACCTGAGTCAATGGCGCTCAAGCCCATGGCCATCGAGTCAATTCTGACCCATCCTGGCCCTGTAGGACAGAGTAGGACGGCTGCTTTGGGTTTCTGGGACTGGAACTCGTTGATGAAGCAGAGGCTCACCCTTGTCCCACAATGGCAATGGCACGGAGGTAGAGAATGGTAAGCTGCGTGGTGGGCCTGGTGCGTAAGGGGAGTCAAGCATGGGGCTGGGGCAGGACTGGGCAAAGGCAGTGGTGGGGAGTCTGGGTGGCATCCTTAAGACAGTGAGAAGTCTTTGAGAACTGAGTGCATCCTTAGAGAGATGGCTCTTGCATCGGGGGGATAAGGGTTGGAACAAAAGAGTTTGGATTTAGGGGAGGCCAGGTGGGTGCTGACTGCTACCTAAAAGTGAGGCAATGCAGGGATAGTGTCCGCTTTCATTGTTAGCCAGGTCAGTGAGAAAGGCTTCGAAAAGGTAAATGCTCAGGAAGTGCGGGGACTGCTTCCTGGAAGTCCCCTGCCCTGGCAGGCAGGGGCAGGGCCGGGTCACTCAGGAAAGCTGGGTGGGTGTGATGACAGCCCTGCGACACGCTAAAGAAGGACTCGGAGGTTGGAGCCTCTGTTTGCTGTGGGACCGAAAACCAAACAAAAACAGAACTTCAGAAAACCAACAAAAATCCAGTTGCCACCGAGTGAATTCAGACACGTGGCCACCCTGTGGGTGTCAGCGTAGAGCAGGGCTCCTGGAACATGCAGTGGCTGAGTGTCCACAAGTAGCTCCCTAGGCAGGAGCCCTGGTGGTGTAGTGGTTACTCGATGGGCTGCTAGCGGCATGGTCAGCAGTTTGAAACCCCCAGGTGCTCCGAGGGGGAAGACAGGACTTTCTACGCCCGTAAAGAGTTACAGCCTGGGAAACCCACAGGGACAATCCTACCCTGTCCCACATGGTCTCTGTGAGTTGGCATCCACAGGATGGCAGTGATTTTGCTTTTCTTTTTAAAGTTTGGGTTCTTAGGCACCGGTGAGTGGCCTTAAACGGCTAATGTGTAGGTCAGTAGGTTAGCACGTAGCCATCGCTCCCAGCGAGGTTCTCCTTTCTGCTGGGCAGTGCACTGCCTGGAATGACAGTGTCCTGTCATGGCATGGAACAAAGTCCATTTAGAATCCTGGGGGTGTATCACCTTCTTGGGCTCTAGGAACTCCCCACCCACTGCCACCGAATTGATCCCAGCTCACAATGACCCTAGATACCGTCCGTGTCTGAGACTGTAACTCATGGTGGGAGCAGACAGCCTCATCGTTCTCCTACGGAGTGCCTGGTGGGTTTGAATGGCTGACTTTGAGGTCAGTGTGCAACGCTTACCAGACGGCACCACCAGGGCTCCAAAACCTGTCACAAAGTCATCACAAGCGTGCCACTCTACTGTTTTTCACAAGCAAAGGGCATGACGTCGGTTGTCAGCGTGCTTGGCACCTGCTGGCCCGGAGCGGGGAAGCGAGTTCCCCCAGGATGGACAAGCCTTCCCATGTCTTGGGAAAACTACTAAAGAAGCTCTGAAGTCTCGACTTCCTTTTCTAGCATCTTCCAAAGTCCCCTCATTGTGACACACTGGTTAACGTCGGGCAGGGAGTGCACCAAGTCTCCTAATGACACTGTGATTTTACACTCGTTAAGGCTGACCTTTAATCTTCCAACATCCACTGGGGGAAAGCCAATTCCAGAACTGCATACACCTCTGTTTTCCTTTTGGGGATCAGCATCAGCTACAAAGGAGGAGGGTGGGTGGGTGGGGTGGAAGGTAAGTGGGCAAAACTATTGGTCAATTCCAGGGAAAGGAGTAGATAGCATCCAGTGGAAGGCTGGGAAATGGGCCAGATGAGGCAAGGTGATTGTGTGCCACCCACAGCTCTAGGGATGAAACCACCTTTGTGCTCACAGATGCTTCTGATTATGCCCACACACCTGGTGAAATGCCAACGGGCACTTCAGACCATCTCTTCATTCTTCACGAGAGGGCCCTGCCATGGTCCCAAGCACTAGGGGTGGGGTGTGTGTGTGTAGTTGCTACTGTCTTGCTTCTCTTTGGAATGTCCCCGACGAAGTGCATGTCTCATTAACCTCATAAGCCAAACCTGGGGACAGTTCAGACTGGGACCAGGAGTTGTCCTCCCAAATAACCTCTCTCTCTCTCTCTGGCTGTAAGAGGCTGGTAAAATGTGATTTGCCATCATTCCCTCCTCTCCTCATCTCTTCTGGTCTGATAAGCCTCCTCATCCTAAAGTGGATGGCCCATCCGTCTCTTGATGAAGCCCCTCGAGAAAGGGAGGAAGACAGTGCTCCTGGGTTGTCTGTGGTGCGCTAGAGCCACGCCAATTGTCCACATTTCCCCCCCCAACTTCCAGCTTATATATGTAGCGGTAAATTGGGCTTTAAATTGGAATCCTCATGCCACGCAAAGCAGCAAACACTGCAAATAGAGCTTCCCCACTCTCCTTTCCCCAGAATTGGCTGTTACACACTTACCAAGTCCCACCAGCTGTGCCTCTCTTCTTCTCAAAATCCTTGACTGCACTAGCAGTCACTTTCCACCACGTGGTTCAAGCCCCCTAGCTGGTCTTCCTCTTGTCTAGGGTCTCACCAAAGAGCTCAGATAAGCCAGAGCCCACTGAAGCCTCTTTTCACTTCGAGTGAGAGCTGAGTCCTTACAGTAGCCCTCAAGGACCATGTTTCTCTCCCCTGCTACCACTCTGATTTTGATAGTACTCATCCTTTAGAGCCACTGTCAAGGGTCACCTGGCCCCAATGCTGTCCTTGACCGCTGAGCAGTGCTGCTCTCTCCTTCGCACGCTCCCTTCCCCAGGGGCGTCTAGAACAAATCAAAGGTGTGTCTTGGCCCAGTAGCACCCAGTCTGACTCTGGTGGTTCAATCATTGGAAGCCCAGGTGCTCTTTAGGGGACACCATGGGCTACGGATAGATAAATTCCAAAGGACCAACCAGGCCCGGTTTTACTTGCGGAAGATGACACCACTTGTCATCATTAGAAATTCATGACCCTGGTCCATGAAATAAAGAAGCTGTCACAAGTAAGTGAGATGGGCCATAACATTTCTTGATGGGTTCATATTAATTTGTTCTTTGCTCATTTGTTGACGAGCAGGGTAGCAGGAATAGGTATGCATGGTTTAAAAAAAATCTCACGGTGTAAATCTCTTAAATTGGGGAACATTTTATGAACAGAGCTTTCGCCTGTCAATCAAGCAAAAGAGGCCATTTACTTTTCTATAGGTGAAAACACCCTTGCCCAAAGTCTTCCTCAGCAGCAGGATTAGACAGTAAACGCTGTGAGGGGAGCGGTTGGGGCTTATAGAGTGTTATAGCCCAACCCTCAGCTTGGGCCTGGCATACGGCTCCCACATTCTGGTACAATGAGTAATGGAATAAGTGAGCTGGAGAACCACTACTCCTGGGCTCTCAGGTTTATTATCCGGGTTTCCCACGGTACCTCCGCTTTTAGAATGGATGCTGGGATTTGCAATGCTCAGTAAACATTAGTTGAATGATGGATGGATGGATGGATGGAGAATTTGCCACTTAGTGGTAGTGACAGGGAGCACACCCGATGGGTTGGACCCTCTGTGGGACTGAAGGTCCGAGGCTGCTGTAGACAAAGAAAGTCAGACAGGAGCTTACCGAGGCTGTTCAGGGGTCGGTCGCTGTCAGGATCCTGCAAGTGAAGGAGAGGCAGTCAATCAGTGGGAGCAGGGAAGCTCTCAGGCCAGGGCTGGCCCTTGCTCACTGTTTATGGTTTTCTCCCTGCGGAGTCTAAGCTGGGGCTGGTGGTCTCTGTGATACCCAGATAACTCGTTCAAAATGAAAAAATGCAGACATGCACCTATTTGTCCTGGAACAACGAGTTGCTTATGGTAGGCACCAGTTTGCAATCGCAGGGAATGACTGGCTAATGATTCTTCTCTACTGTGTGTTTGTCATGCCTTTATCTATTTTTATAGACACTGTCTTTTTGTAAAAACTTGAACAAACTCTTCATGAAAGAGCCAGTCTCTCTCTCTCTCACTGCCGCCAAGTCGATGCTGATTCAGTGACACGATAGGACAGGGTAGAAGTGCCCCTGAGAGATTCGGAGATGGCGACTCTTAATGGAAGTAGAAAGCCCCGCCTCTCTCCCGTGGGACAGCTGGTGGTTTCAAACAGCTGACCTGCGGAGCACAGCCCAGTGGGTAGCCACGATGCCACAAGGGCTCCGCAAAGAGCCAATGAGTATCCAAAAGATAGACAACCTTATTAGTATACATTAGGCAAGTGCAAAGTCAAACCGAAGCGAGATGTCTCAACACAGACACCAGACCAGGCAATACCAAGTGTTGGGTGGTAGTGTACAGTGGAAAACATGTTTTGGAAAATGCTTGCCCAAATAGGTGAAACATAAACATATGACTATTCTTTGATTCTATGAGCAATTCTACTCTTAGTACATACTCAAGAGAAATGATATGTCTAGCAAAAAGCGTGTATGTGCATGTTCATAGTGGCTTCATTCATAATTGCTAAAAACTGGGAAAATGCAAATGTCAGCTACTTAGAGTGGTTAAATAATTTGTGGTACAGAGCATATATGAAATATACTCACCGCCACTGAGTCCATGCTGACTCACAGCGGCCCCCCGTGGGTTTCTGAGATCATAACTGTTTATAGGAGTAGAAAGCCCAGTCTTTCTCCCGGGAAGCTGCTGCTGGTTTCGATCTGCTGACCATGCTGATTGCAGCCCAACGCATAACCACTACACCACCAGAGTGTAGTGGTTATGTGTGATATGCATATGATATATATACTCATATAATTCAGCACTAGAAAAGAGTGAGCTCATGTTAAATGCAATGACATGCATGAACCCCATAGACATGGTGATGAGAGGAAGGGACCAGACACAAGCATGTCCTCTATATGGTGATTCCGTTTACGTGGAGTTTAGGGACAGCTGAAAGGAACCGATAGTGACAGACGTCGGGTCGTGGTTACCACGGTGGGGTGGAAGAGGGAATGATTGACTAGAAGGGAGCATTACTGAGCTCTTGGAGCACTGAAATTGTTCTCTACCATGATGTGGGTATAGGTACATGGGTAGGCTACATGTGCATAAAAATGCAGAGTTGTATAACTTACATGTATGTGAATACTTTACTGATATACCCAAACAACGCAAAAACCTTCAAAAATTATTATGGTACTTCTGAGAGTGAGGTCATATGTCACACACATGCACCCATACACACCGGGGCACCATGCTTCCTCCCTAAATCACCACCTGTATGAACTGAATGCGCACATGCCACATAGAATCAAACGCTCCCTGCCATCTTTCCGGAGAGGCAGAAGTTAAAGGGCAGCTACTGCCAAGGTTACACTCTCTGAACAAGTCCCACGCTCTCAGTGCCTCCCAGAAACCTCCCTTGTCTTTCTCTCCCGGAGTCTGGCATGGGACCTGGAATCTGCGGGTTGGGTCAACAATGGGACCTGGAATCTGCGGGTTGGGTCAACAACAGCAGGAGTGTTCAAAGCCCAGACCTGTTTGTGGTCTGCGTCCCCACCCGGGGACTTGGCTGTCCCGTGTGCTGAGGTCACGACTTGCCGCTGCGGTGGGTGGAGGAACCACAGAACCCTGCACATCTCGAATTGGAAAATGTTCCACACAGCCTCTTCTACCGTCTGAGTGAGAGGTCTCTCCTTGTCCCCATAGCTGAGCACAGCAGACCCAGTAATTAAGAGTGTGATTGCCTTCCTTTCTCCCCCGTTTGCGTCTGTACTCTGCTGGGGGGATATGGTCAGCACTGCTCTCTGGACATGGCCAAGGAGCCATGAGCTGCTACATGGTGTGTGGTTCAGACAGTCAGGCTCAGGTGTCCAACAGGTTCTGCCCGCTACAAACTGTGTACCTTTGGGCAAGGCCAACAGTTAACATACTCCAGTTACTAACCCAGAACTTGAGTTTCACGTCCACGCCGGAGGAACCTTGGAAGAAAGAATGGGCGATCTACTTCCAACAAAACCAGCCACTTCTACTGACTGGTTCTACTCGGAAAGACATGGGGTGGCCGTGAGTCAGAACTGACCCACCAGCATCGGTGAGCTGGCTTAGGCAAGACAGTTCACCTTCCTGAGTGAACGGAGTTCACCTTCAGGATTACCGTCTGTGAGAGTGCGGATGAGAGTGCCTGTTTCAAAGTGCTATTGTGAGGCTTAGATGAGCCAGCTGATGGAAGCGCTTGGCTCCCACGTGAGCCCCTGATCTCTCCCTCCTTCCACCCCTGTGTTCCATAGCATGTGGCTAGGTCTTCAGTGTAGCTTCTGTATGCGTCCGATTGCCTTGGTACCTTCAGGGTTTAGCACCAGGCCTGCTCCTGGTAAGACGTAATGAATGGCTGCTAGAGAACTGAGCTCCGAGGGGTGAATGGTAGCTCATTCCCAGCTGTCCCTCTTCCCCCATCAGCAGGGCCAGCATTGTGGGGACTGTGAGCATGAAGTGAGTGACCCTGTTGTTGTGGCTGCAGAGTCTGTACACAAACACACCCACCGTAACTCTCACAAAATCAGCGTGTAGCTAGCCCCCTTACAAAGCCGTTTCTTCTAACTCCGTCAACTCGAAGGTAGCGAAGGATGGACGTCAATCGTGGGGACAACACGAAGCAAATGAATTATTCAACTAGCCCGCGGCTGATTGCGAGTCTGCCTTGTACCAGCCACAGCTCCCTGAGCTGTGCAATCAAAGACGAATAAGGAACCCTTACAGAGGAGCGGAGGAAGCACCCAAACAAGCCAGGCAAGACCCTGTTCTGGAGACGTTTGCACCCTGGTGGGAGAGGCCTGAGCCTCAGCGGACATCCCGGGAATAGTAGGAAGTGATGGCGCTATGCAGAGATAAAAGCAAGGGGACGGCAGCGCGTGCCTGGATGGACACTTCCAACAGAGCTCGCCGGAAGGGACTGGGATGGTTAGGGAGGGCCTCTATGGCCTCATAGAGGTGAGTGACAGGAGCTTGGTGTGTTTGTGGCCCAGGCGGCTGGGGGGAGGTGAGCAAGAGGTGGGCGGCAGGACATACGGAGGGAGCTGGAGGCTGGGCATAGACAGACTCAAGGTGTGTTTGGAAGATAAAGGCAATAGGCATCACCAATGGCTTGGATGCCTTTGAGCTTTCGGTTAAGCAGGTGTTCGCTGAGATCCAAAAGACTAGAGGAGGGGTATGCTGGCGAGGTACAAGGGCATCCACAGAGTAGATCGGTCCTCTATCAACTGGTTCTTTTCAGTCTACCTGTGCATATGGGTCTGCTTTAGGTGATGTACGTAGGGCAAATCTCTTTGGTTTATTATTAATTAAATAAATAGCTATCACACACTTTTAATGGACTAGGGTTGCTCTAGACTCTAGCGTCTAGAGGTTAGAGGCTGGGGTCCAGGAGAAACAAAGCACAGCTTACAGTCCACGGACGGTGGTTCGCTCTGTGCTCCTGTCTATTGCTCTCTGAAGTCACGTGGCCTCAGTCTCTTTGGGCTAGGATATCTTCAGTGGTCATCCACTGAGTCGTGGTTGTTCAGAAAAACAGGGCACACATGCTTGACAAGCAAAAGGGATGGAAGCTAAGCAAAACCAAACCTACAGTCCAGTGGCGTGGGCACTGTGACTACGTTAAGAACGAGAGTATCCCTGGGGCTTATTACAGTGGATTGCGTGTGTTGTTGTCAGGTGCCATGTAGGCAATTTTTGACATACAGTGATCCCGTGTGACAGAGCACAGCTGTCTTGTGGGGTTTCCTGGGCCATCATGTTTATGGGAACAGGCTGCTGGGTCTTTAGCCACTGGGTGGGTGTGAACCAGCAACCTTTCAATTAGCAGCTGAATGTTTAACCCTTGTGCCACTTGCGCTCTTTGCGTGGTGTGTCATAGGCACCCAACACATATTTGTTAAATGGAAGAAGCAGTGAAATATCTCAGTTCTAAGACTCAGTCCTCAAACCAGCCTTTAAGAAGCTGGCTGCAGCCTTCAGACCACGGAGTAGACTACTGCGGTCAAAACAGGTGAGCTACAGAACACAAGATGATCTGGATGGCATTAGCAATTTCACATTAAAGGGAAAGAGTCCGTTCCAAGAGGTGAGGGGCAGCACAGACCCCTTTCATCAAGAAGGAAGGGGATGACAGGCATGGGGTGGGGTCAGGCAGAGGGGTGGGGGAGTGGGGGGTATGGGTGGAAGAAGGTGGACAAATAAGGCCAAAGGAATGGGGAGCTTTCTGGCCCTGTCCTGATCCGTGGCAGCTTCTGGCTCTCATGGGGCCCCAGCCTGGCTTCCTGGGGTCTCAAAGGGAAACTCCAGACCTGGAGCTGCTGCTGTTGCTAGGTGATGGGATAAACAGGTCCTTGGGGGCTGGGGCAGGTGCAACTAGGTTGCCCAGACCAGTGATGAGGGAGGAGGGGAAAGCTCAGGGGAGAGGGGGAGGGTGGGGAGAGTTCTCTGGGTGAGTCAGGAGACCCAGCGGCTGTTTGCAGAGTGGGACTCCACTGAAGGAGCTCGGGGGTCTCTGAGAGGGCCTCCCTGCTTTCTGACCCTTGACCCTATAGACCAGCCTCCTGGAAGCATCATCCATTCCTCCTGCAACTGTAGGCAGCTTGATGCCTTTGCTAGGGGCAGGTCAGGAACCTCTCTCCCGGGTGCCATGGCAGGTAAGGCAAGGCGACGACGTGGTAGGAGCCCAGCAGAGCAAGGGGCAAGGCAGAGGGCCAGGCAGTTTCTGGGATGGGAGAGCGTCTCAGAAGAAGATCAGTCACCCTGCCTTGCAAATCTCCTCTGCTAGAAGCCTTCTCCCTGATTCTGCCTGTGGTTTCTGCGACCTGCCAGCCAATGTTTCCCTCAGGTCTAACCTCAGCCTCAGCTGCTACATTAGAAACCATTTTGCCTTGTTCTAAGCCACCTAGGTGCTGACCTGTTGGCAATTTGAGCTGAGTGCTGCAGCTCCGGGGCTGGCACACAATGGCTGCAGGGCAGGGCCTGGGGCAGTCGGGAGGTGTCGGGTGGCCTGCTTTTATTCTGCTGCCACCTGCTATCCAGTTGCTGTCATTTAAGCTTCAGCCTTTGTGCTTGGTACAGCTCTGAACTCCGAAGAGGGTCTGGAGAGAGGTGCTGTTCTATTCCTATCTTACAAGTGGGGAAACCAAGGTACGGGGCAGGTATGCTATCTCTACCTAGGTCACACGGTGAGATCAAGTGCAGGATAGGAGGGGGAAGTATTCGTGTGAGCCAGCTGGGTTGAGATAAATGCAAAGAAGACCTGCTCTCCATGGGAGGTGGGGGACAGTGGGGGGTCCCTGATCCCAAGTGACATAGCTGTTAAATCAAAATCCAGAACCAAATTCCGGCATGGAGCCGATTCTTGCTCATAGCGACCCTATAGGACAGGGGAGTCTTGGAAACTCTGAGTTTCCTAGAGTCTCTCTTGTTGTGGGACTAGAAAGCTCCATCTTTCACCCATCAAGTGGCTGGTGGTTTCGAACTTCTGACCTTGCAGTTAGCAGCCCAACATATAACCACTACCCCACCGGGGCTCCTGCTGTTCACGCCAGCTCTTACACAGTCCTCCAAGAGCCTTCTTTTGATCCCGGGGAAGCAGTCTTTCCCAGTCCGTGCCAGTCCCGTTCTGCTCAGCTTCCTTTCTGCCCCAGGGTCTGTCACTGCAGGGTCTGATGGGAAAGAGGGTGCTGCCGCCCACCCTGGCACAGCTGGCCGCACCTTGGGTCAGGCTGAAGGGATCTGAGAAAGGCGCCAGGCGCTCTCTCTCCATTGCGTTGATTCTCACTCACAGGGACACATAGGACAGAGTGGACAGCGGTCTCACAGGGATGTCCAGATGGACTCAGACGGGCACACCTTTCTCCTGTGGAGTGGCCGCTGGGTTCAAACTGCCAACCTTTCCATTAGCAGCCGAAGCCTTTAACCACGGTGCCAATAGGCCTTCTTTTGGGTCTGCTCATCCAAGAGCCCTGGCAGCATAGTAGGCTAAGTATTGGGCTGTGACCCACAAGGTTGGTGGCTCAAACCCACCCAGATGAGGCTGTCTGCTCCTGCAAAGACTTCCAGTCATAGACATCCTAAGGAGCACATCTATTCTGTCCTGTAGACTTGCTGTGTGCTACAGTCAGCTCCCTGGTAATGGATCAAGAAGAAGGCAGGTCCAAAGTCATGGCAATCAGGAAGAGATGAGAATCCTGATCAAAAGGGGGTGGGGTGGGGAGGGACAGGGAACAGAATATAAAATTCTCCTGGAACCAAGGGGTCCGGATAGACCCCTGACACTATGGCGCTGAGATCACCTGTCAACCTTTACCCACAATACCCCCTGAAGTCTCCTTGAAACCAGACAAGAGTTTAGCTAAACGAGAGTAAAATGTAAGCCTTGGGCATCACACTTTTTAAAGAACTAGCTATCTGGGATCCAAAAGGAGCCCTGGTGCCCCTTTGGGGTGGTGGTTCAAACCCACCCGCTGGTCCATGGGAGAAAGATGAGGCTCTTGGCCACTGTAAAGATAGATGTTGCAGCCTCAGAAGCCTTGTATCAGGTCCTGGTGGCTCACAATAGACTTGATAGCAGTGGTTTGGGGTTTTGTATGAGACTAGAGTCACAACAACAACTTGTAAGACTTGATAAGCACCACAGGGGGCAGTTATTTGGTGCTAACGCGGGAGGAAGAACTCAGAAAGGGAGGAAGGGAATGGCTATGTGGCTGGAAGGATGTCGTAATCAGCGTCCCTAACTTGCACATGTAGAAACAGAGGAGTAGGTGTATGTTTTGCTATGCATTTTCTCAATGACAGCAGCCACAATGCAATGGGTTGAAAAATCTCACAACAACCACAAATAAACCCTCAACGAGAAAATCCCCAGACCCCATGCATTGCCAAGTGGATTCTGCTCATGGCGACCTTGTGCATCAGGAAACGGAGCAGGGAGCCTTAGGGTTTCCTGACGGTATTCCTTACAGGAAGAGAGGCTCCGGTGGCTTCGTGGGCTAAGAGAAGGGCTGCTCACTGCAGGTCGGCAGTTTGAAATCACCAGCCGAGCGTGGGAGAAAGATGAGGCTTTCTACTCCTGTGAAGAGTGACCGTCTCAGAACCCCCCGGGGCACGTCTACCTTGTCCCAGAGGGTCGCTAAGCGTGGGGGTGGACTCGATCGCATTGAGGTTTCTTTTCTTTCTTTTTTCTTTTAAGTGTTATTTATAGAAATAGATCGTGAGCTCTTCCTTCTGATGCCTCTGGGTGGGTTTGAATTGCCAACCTTTCTGTTAGTAGCTGATTCCCACCCTGTTGACATCACCCGGGGACCTTGCCCAGGGGCCCTTAGGGGTTAGCGCCTGCCAGGGCTTCCCTGAGAGGGTCTGTGAACACAGCCACTCACCAGAACCCACTAAGGAGCCACTATCCGTGGCACGGTCTGCTGGGTATAAAAGCCTTCCACGGAGTCACACCCCTTTGCTAGCCCCGAAGCACGCCTTAAACAGAAAAGGAGGAGAGAGGCACGGGAGGGGGGGGGAAGGGGCAGGGGGGGCAGAAGGAGGACGGTGTGCTAAGGTCTGACTCCACGGTTCACCTCCTCGGGCAAGTCACCCATGCCCCTCACGTCTCCCGGAGCTGGCGTAACTCCTTCGGATGGTGGAGTCGGCTCTACCTGGTGTCACAGATGGTGGCCAGGAGCTGGTGTGAGGGGTTCCACCTGCTTGTTAGGAAGTATCTTCCCCAGCCCTCCAACTTGCTGACGGTCCCCCTGGCTGGGCTGCGTGGTGAGAGGTCCTGGCCCTCTGCTCAGAGGGGCTTGTGCCCTGTCCTTGCTTCTCCTGAGCGCTGAGTCAGGCACTCTGCCCTCGGCCAGGGCTGCCCTTTACCAGCATAGGGTTCTGGGCAAGGCATGCCATTTATCTGAGTCTCTCCTTAGCTGGAAGCTGGGGAGACTGGGCTCTGCTCTGTAGGGCGGTGGGCCAGGGGTAGGGGTGGGTGGGGTGGGGTGGTGGTGGTGGGCGGAATCTGGCTTGGTGCTTGAGATTCTGAGGAGTTTGGGAAGTGAGAGTCCCCTCAGCGCCAATGAGCCCGGACTGGTGGGGAGCAGAACTCCACGCAGTGCTCACGGGAGGGGGCGGGCCGGCAGTTCCTGCAAGGGCAGGATGGAGCACTCTCCTGGGCTGTGGGGCCTGCTTGGGGTGGGGTGGGGGTGGGGGTCCTGTGGCTGCAGCAGCTCAGGGCTGCCACCTCCTGGCGAAGGCCTGTCATGACGCGTCCCTCTCGTTCCAACTGTGACGGGAGCTTCAGTCACTTCTCTGCAGCGATTCCTGGGTGGTTGCATAACCGAAGCACCTGGACCGTCGTCTCCTGCCCACGCACGCGCATCACTTTGTGAGGGCTTCGTGAGTTCTTACTCCGGAAGGCTGTCTTTTCCGTTCGGTGAATCCTGCAACTGGGTCTGATTCTCTGAATCCTTGCTTCTGATGCTCATCAGCCTGAGGCCTTAGGCTATTTATTTAACCACCCAACGTCTCAATTGTGTGTGTGTGAGAGAGAGAGAGAGGAGAGAGAAAGATTCAATAACGTTTTCCTCCTAATGAGACTAAACTTTGCATAGACTATTAAGAGATAACTACATGTTAGTTATAATAACAATGATGATGATATATTAATAATAATAATCTGTCCATTCAGCCAGCCACTGTTCTGGGGGCTGGGGAGAGACAGTGAATCAATTAAGCAAACTCTTTCTGCCTAAGGAGCTTATATTCTATTATTTTTATTAATAATGAATAACAATATTAATATGGAACCTTGCAAGTGCTTGATACAGCAGATTCTTAAAAAACTATTAAATATTAATGGACAAGAGGCTAGCAAGAGGGCCTGTGTCCATAATAGGAGCTGAACAAATGGGAGCTATTTTTACTCTTTTACTCGGCCAGGGGGCCTCGCTTCAGGAGGGGCTTAATGGACTGCAGGTCACCAGTGGAGAAGGATTGGGCAGCTGTGGTTGTTTCTAACAGTATTGGGTCAGCCCCTGTCCCCCAGTGACCCCAGGTGCAATGGAGCAAAAGTCTTCCTGGTCTGTACCATTCCCACGAAGGGCTATGATCCATTGGGGATCAGACCATTGTGGCGGAGATTCTGGGTGGCTTTCTTTAGTTGGTTTTCGGAAATAGATCTCCAGGCCTCTCTTCCTAGTCTCTCTGAGTCTGTACATTCCACTGAAACCTGTTCAGCATCCTAGCAACGCACAAGCCTCCACTGACAGATGTGTGTGGGCTGCTTATGAGGTGCATGGACCAGGACACAAAGCTAGGTCTTCCTCGTGGAAAATTCTAGCCCTGAGCTACTGCTGCCCCCAACCAAGGCAGTGAGGGGGTCTGAATGAGTCGTGATGTGACCGCTCTCTGACAGGGGGATGAAGGCCAGGAAAGAGACAGACAACCTGCGGAGCATGATGCCTTCAAATGCATACGGCCACCATCCAGGAGAGTTCAAAGATTGATTTAAAGGAGGGGGAGGGGCTTGCAGAAGACAGCTTTCTTTGGGAAGATTATTTTAAGCTATAAGAGCTGCCTGGAAATGGGACACAGGGCCTTGGTGGATCGGGACCCTGGCTGATTGTGGAGATGTTTGCAGCAGACACAAGTAGAGATAGATAAAGGCTCAGGGTACCAAGAGGCTCCTGTCAGCCCCCACGGAGGTGCTGCAAATGGTCGGGGGCCCTCAGCCCTTTCAACCACTATGCGACTGTTTGTTTGTTTGTTTGTTTGTTTTCCACACCGGGTTCTGCATTCGATTTCAATGGGGCGAAGGACTTTGAGGCTGAGACAAATTTGGGGAACCCACTCGCTCATGAGAGAGCCCCCTGAGGTTCTTCCCACAGGGTCTGTGATTCTGGAGAACTTGCTGTGACCCTGAAATGTAGTTGTCTCTTCCCACAAGTAAGACGTCCCTGGGCCTGGTTTGAGGGCTGTCTGGCATCACCGGAGTAGAATCCTCACCTGTCTTGCAGGAGACCAGGGTTCAATGCTCAGGCCCTGCCATCTCTCAGTGGACCCCACATGCTGCTGTGATGTTCCGCAGTCCCCAAAGCTTGCTCTCTGCTTCTGAAAACTCCATGGCTGGCAGCACTCCGATCTCTGATCGGCCACGGAGCTTCACAGGGCTAGGCATTAGTTGCTTTGTGCACAGGGTCTTCACGAACGATTCCCCCATCTTTCTCTCCTTAACGTCTCGTGACAACTCGGCATGCTTTCCTAAGCGGCACTGGGTGTGGAATTTTATCTTTGCCTTCTTGCAAGTCTGAGTTAATTATGCCCACCGCGTTCCCCTTGTGGTTGTGCTCATTTCCTCCTCAGTGGACCCCTCCTTCAGTAGCTTAGTGAGGGAGGCGTCTCTTTGCTGAACCACATCCTTGTCTCCGTGCAAATGCACGCTGTATTGTAGCAGGGGGTCTTTAAAAAAGGCAAATGGAATTAAAAGATAAAAGTACGAGATGTAAACTTTATTTCTCAACATCAGCTTCATTACAGGCAAGGCACTTTGGTAAGCAAAGAGACCAGCCGTTTAGTCCCTCCCTAAAGAACTGAGCATCCTGGGAATTTAACTGTGTTGATGCAGTCTTTTCACATTATTCACTGAAGAAAAAGGAAATGGATGCCCCGTAAAGACTCTTTCCGATTAACCCGCTGCCAGTCAGTCGATTCTGACTCTGAGCAATCCCGCGGGACTGGGCAGGACTGCCCCTGTGCGTTCCTGTGACCGCAACTTTGTGCAGGAGTAAAAAGCCCTGTTTCAGACTGCTGGTCTTGAGGTGAGCAGAGCACTGTGGAACCACGGTGCCACGGAGAAACAAAAGGAAGTCAGAACGAGCCAAACCAGGGCCGCAGGGTGATGGAGCCTAATGAATTCCCAGTCACCACTCTCCCCACACTGCCCGTGCTTGACCAGAGAGACGAGCAAGAGCACTGTGCTGAGGAAGCTTATCTAAGGAAGCCCTCCAGGGCCTTTTCTTTGTCCCTCTGTAGTCTTTTTGTAATGGCAAATTGGGCAAGTTGGACAGAGAGGTCACCAGTTTTACATCAACAATTCATCTTCCTCGCAATCTCCTGGAGGTAGCATCACCCATCCCACGTCTTCCCTGTGTTTCCCGTCTCCATGTCTCTTTCTCTGACTCTTCTGAGTGTGTCATTGGGTAAATGCTGCCTCTCTGATCCCAAATGGCCAATTATTCTAAGGCGTGCACACTTCAGTGGTGTTTGTTATTCCCCTGATGGATCTGTCGATTGTTTGGCTGGAGACTGAGCCGTGGAGGTGAGTCTGATTCTGCACATGAAGGCTAGAGATGGACCATCATCTCAGGGGCTCCATCAGTCTCTATCCACTTAGAAAGCCTGCTCCCTTTCAGGGTTCTGAGTTTTGTTCCACATCTCTCTCCCACTCTGTGCAGTACTCTCTAAAATGATCCCTTTCAGAGCAATTGGTAGTGGTAGCCGGGCACCACCTAGTTCTTCTGGTCTCCGGGTCATAGGGACTGATTTTTGTGTGGCCCATTAACCCACCGGACTAATCGTTTCCACGTATTTTCAGTTTTCTTCATTCTTTTCCCCTCTGGACAAGAAGACCAGCAGTTGCTCCTTAGATGGCTGTTCATGAGCTTGTAAGACCTCGGTCACTACTCTCCAAATTAAGATCTTGACTTGGTGCACTATGCTATGCTACTTGACCTTGGTGTCCTCTGAGACTTCAGTCCTGACCCCTCCTGACAGCTTTCTCAAAGAGTTCTCATAATAAGCAGCTGTTGTCTTTCTTTGACCTTCCAGAAAGCCAATAAGCAAAACACCTTGAGCACCCCTCTTGCATGACCTTTGCTGTCACTGGACCACTCGTACCTCTTGGCAGCCATCACTTTGATCATGCTTTGTCTTCAGGGCTGTAATGGCAAAGCCATGTTTCATCTCCTCTAACAATTATGCCAAGAAATACTTCAGGATCTTGATCTTACCTTTTGAAAACTTCTATGGAAAATTCTGCCCTTGTCAGCAGCTGCTCTGGGCACAATGGTTTTGGGACCCATCAAGCAGAAAGTATGCTCAACTTTAATTTTTCAGTCAGAACTGTGTAAGCTGAACCGACTGAGATGTCCATGGTGTTGGCTATTGTTTCTTCCCTTCACCATAGGTGCTCTTCAATTAGCGCATGAACGGGAATGCTTCATTGCAAATCAATGGATAATTCATCACTGCCGGGTTCATCGTGAACGTTGCCTCGGCTCTTCTTAAAATTTGTAAACTCTTGATTTCTTTGAGGCATCGCTCTTACAAACTTTCCATGAAGCATCAATGATTTCACCATTCCAAGCATCACCATAAATTCAATTCTTGTTCTTATTTCCAATTTTGCAGAATTCATGTTGCTCTGATAGGGGTTCTTTTCAAACACACATCCTATCTTAGAGCCTAAAACTAGTTCCTATTCATACATGTTATCATTAGTTAGTATGAGCTTATTTTAGTGTAAGAACTTATTGAAATCAATAGTTTTTTAAATAACATTTTCCATGAACTTTTTGAAGATCCCCCTCATAAAATGTATTCGTGTCTAACTGAAGCAATGATATTTCCCGTCACCTCATATACATGTAACAGCTGGGCAATAAATAACGTGACCAAAGAATTGTTGCATTGAATAATTGTGTTGGTGAAGATCACTGAATGTACCATGGACTATGAGAAGAAAGAGGAAGTCTGTTTTGGAAGAAGTACAGACAGAATGCTCCTTAGAAGTGAGGCTGGCAGACACTTTGGACATATTATTAAGAAGAACAGTCCCTGGAGGAGGACATTATGTTTAGTCAAATAGAGGGAGACCTTCAATGCAATGGACCGACAGTGGCTGCAACCGTAGGCTCAGACATAGGAACAGTTGTGAAGATTGCCCAGGACCACGCAGTGTTTTGTTAAGATGTATACAAGGTCTCCATAAGTCAGAACTGACTACACAATTTCTAACAACAACACACAGAATTAGTGTCTAGGTAGGGGTGGGACTTTCCAGAACAAGTCCAAATTGGAAATGAGCAAAGCAAGGGACCAGATATTGATATCCTAGTGTTGGAGCCCAACTTGAGGCTTCTTGTGTGGGTTTCCCTTTCAACGTCACGTCCTTTGTAGACTGAGGATCGCAGTGTCTCAGAGGGTTGGTGAGAGACTCAAGGAGAGACGCAGAATGTGAGTGGGCTGCTCAAGCCACAAAGGTTGCCCTCAACGCCTCTGGCTGGAGATGAGCCCTTATTCTCCTTAAGGTTTTCAGCGACTCCTTGTTGTGATAGATTTTTCCGAATTATTATTAGGACCCTCCTCTTGGGATCAGAGAGATACACATGGAGATGTCTCTGGTGGCGGTTGGGAATGGGATGACGGTGAGGCTAGGTAAGCTCTTTGGACACTACTGGGGGGTGAATGGGTGCCTTGTCAACTTGGGGTGGTGGTGGATGCCAGCTAGCCTGCTTTTGCCCCATCTGGACTCTTCGTGGGGGTCCCTGTACTGAGCTCTGCTATCGTCAAGGTTCGGTCCTGTGCAGTCAGCTCTGACTCATGGCTGCCCGCGGGCACCACATGAACGGCTGCCTCGTCTGCAGAGTCCTTTGTGGGCTGGAGCCCATTATGGTCATGGTGCATTGTGAGAGGTGACTCCTCTTCCAGCACGCCACTGGCCAAGATTCGCTCTGATCCCCCAGGAGGTTTTTTTAAACAGCTTTCCAGATGGAAGTAGAACTCTAGGCCTTTTACTCAGTCCGTCTTACTCCAGACGCTCCCTGAAACGTCTACCATGCATGACTCTGCTGGTGCTTCCCATACTGGTGGCCTGATTTCCCTCATCATCGCAACACACAGGCCATCGCAGGATGACAAGCTGACAGGCTGAACTGTTTGAGGACCTACAGTCATCTCTGGACCTTCTGGTGTGTCTTGCCGGTGTTCGGGGAATACACGCTGATTGAATGAAAGAACATGAAAGACACAATACCTATGGCATCAGTGAGCTCGTCCAGCCACCCCAGTGCGCAGAGTGTTTCAGGGCAGAAGACGGTGCTGCCACCCTGGGCAGGTGCCCATCTCAGCCCCCAGCCTCTTCCCCAAGTGCCCCTCTCCCCTGCTGTCCTGTGAGAGGTTTCTATTGCATGTGGGTCACACTAGGAAGCTGGAAGGTGCTGTGCCGACAAGGGATGGCGGGAAGGGTGTTGCAGTTGTGAGGCTGGTTTACAATTTCTCTGCTGCGATCACGGTGGTTCGTCAGAGCAGGAGGCGGGTGCGGTGAGCACGTCTGGGGCAGGGGGTGCCACGTGGGCTCTCCGTTCCCATCATGGGGTTCCAGGCCTGTCCTCCTCAGCCCCCAGCCCACCCCAGTCAAGCTTGAGGCAAGAGGAGCAAAGAGACACCCCCCCTGCCCTCCAGGGCTCTCAGTGACAGGGACAACGCATTTTCCCTGTAGGGGCAGTGGGCACTTGAAGCGCTTTTCTGAGACTGACATTTTCATGTGGGTAGGTAGGAAGGCTGAGGGGTGAAGAGGAGCCTGGGGCAGCAAAGGTCCCGGCGATCCCGTCTCCTGCTGCCCTGGCAGTGGTCTGGGCTTTGGGAGGCTTGCCCCCCTCTCCCCCCTGACCTTGGTCTGTTTTCTCAGGTCTCCCCTTACCCCCATTCTGCAACTCAGAGCGCCTCAGACTGTGTGCTGGGGGCAGCTGAGGGGCACAGGGCCTGTGCTGCGGGTGGCTGCTGGCATCACCGGGTGGGAGGCAGGCCACCTCTCTCTACCAGAGACGGACACAGCGCTTGACCAGCACGTGCAGGAGGCAGAGCCCCGGGGGGGGGGCCTCCCCAACGGGCCAAAGCCGCCCCCCCAAAAACCCCCCCCACCCAGCTTTCAGCCTTCAGCCTTCTCTGACCCTCCAGTGAGGCCACAACCTGTCCTGGGCTGCTCTTGCTGCCTTTCATCACAGCAGGCCCCAGCTGCTGATTCATGCCTAAGACCAGTTGATCATCTCTCTCCCTGCCCTGCCCTCCACTCCTCTGCACTCTCAGGATCCCCTCTGCCCCTCTGACCAGAGAGTCGGCGTGTAGCTGTTCGTGGGCTGGGTGAAGGTGCAGAAGGGGCTGCCCGGCCTGGCGGCAAAGGGTGGTCATGTACAGGGCTCAGCCAAGACACGCGCAGCTGCTGGTGGGGTGGGCACCTTGGTCCCCAGCTCCATCCAAGAGTCCCACATGACCAGCCCAAGGGGACCGGACCTCAGCCTTGAGCCTGCTCTTCCCCCTGTGCCCCTTGTCCCAGGTGAAGTGTAGTCTTCACCTCTCTCCCACAGGCCACACTGCATGGCTCCTCACATGCAGGCCCTTCCCCCCTTCTCTGTCTGAAGGGCCCACTCATCCTTCAAACCTGGTACCCCCCAGCCCATGCCAACTCCTGGTCACCCTGGAGGATGGAGTGGGACCATGGAGTGTCCCCGGGAGTGCGTATGGAAACTGACCATCACATCCATCTCCCGCATGGGTTTCAGCCTTTGAGCTGGCCGTGCCTTATCTGTGCACCACCAGGAGTATTTTATCCTTCCATATCCAGTGGGAATAATTTCTCTCCTGTGATACCTCCCCAACCCATCCCCCTCCAGACCCTATCCTTTCTCTGTCTCAGGGGTTGGTACACCTCTCCACGTGTACCTGTCACCTCCTCTGAGGGTCATTGGCTGAGGGCTGTCTTGCTTTGGGGTGTTTAGTGCTTCTGGGCCAGACTTGACATGGTGCCCTTTGTCACACATACCCTTTCCCTCCCCCTCCTTTGTGGACCCTGACCAGGGCCAGACTCCTTGCATGGGGGTGGGTGGATGGCGCGTCTCTCGTCGGGGCCCAGCACAGCCCCGTTCCCTCATCCAGACAGTGAGTGGTCCAGCAGGGCAGGCATCGTGCCCCCTCTGGTGCTCCTCCTGTCCAATGTGCAGTTTGCACCGCAGAGGTCAAGATGGCACACCTGGACCGGGAAGGCTCCTGGCCTCTGGCCTCTGTCCCAGGTGGAGCCTGTTCCTCCTCCTGGCCCCCAGCTGCCTGTGGGCGGTCTACTCTTTTGACCACGGTTTGACTACGGTTCTCAGCGGCAGCCCAGCCCAGCCTGATCCCTTGGGTCTCCGAGCAGCCTGGTAAGGAAAGGAGTAGGGTGGGGAGATTTGGCTTCCTGCAGAGCAGCCTGCAGGGCTGGGGTGGCCTTTGGGCCTTCAGGTCTTAGCTGTGGCTCCTGGTTGGACAGTAGGGAGTCTAGGCCAGGATGCCCCAGTCACAGGGCCCCTGGCTTCCCTCTAGGGCTCCGGTGCAGCTAGAGACGCAGGGGCTAGGTTCTCCCCCAGGACGGAGGCTCGCTCAGCCCTCTGCCTGGGGCCTGCCCCAGCTCCTGCTCTCAGTGGACACACCCGGTTGACTCGGTTCAAGAAGAAACATTACTCGGAAGCCACAACCACACAGGGCTCGCTTGTCTGCCCTGGGAGGGGCTTGCGGGTATGGGAGAGGCAGGGAGGAGAAGGGCAAGGGAGGGCAAACAGACCTGAACTGCCCTCTCTCCATCCCCGGGCTGGGAGCGGGGCTTGTCTGGGCCTCATTAGAAGGAAATAACAAGGTGATTAGGAACAGGTGGCTTAAGGGCTTGTTCAGGGGCCAGAAGCTCCCTGGATCCTGGTTACTCTGCTACCTGGCCTCCTGGGCCTGGGCTGGGCCCTGGCCCGCAATGTGCTCACCTGCTTCTCTCACTGGGACACAAACCCAGCTCCTTCCCTGGGTTGAGAAAGGGCCAGTTCTGGCTGTCATTTACTGGGATGGATTCCACTTTAGTCCAGAGTCCTTATGCCTGGGCAGCACATCAAGGTTCACAGAGCCCATTCCCATGGGTCAGCCCTGTGTGCACCTGTAGGAGACACTCCCTACTCACGCCGACGTCATGCGTGTCCCAGTGAACCTGCGCACAGGGTTTTCAATGTCTGTGACTTTGCACAACTAGATAGCTAGGCCTTTCTTCCGAGGTGCCCCCGGGTGGCTTTGAACTGACAACCTTTCTGTTCCTAACTAATTGCTTGAGGGTGTGCACCACCCACAAACTCCGTGCATGAGGAATAGAGGTCAATGATATTATTTTCATTGGATCGAGGAGGAAAAGGGAGCCTTACAAAGAGAAAAGTCACCTGCTCAAGAGAACCCGACTGCGTGACCCGACAGCTCCGTTTTCTACGGTACAGTTTTCACTCCAGTAATCTGGGGCAGTGACTCCCCTCTCTGTCACACTCCTAGAGGAACCCACGTCCCCCCACACTCCCCCGCCGGTCGAGGAGACTGGCCCTGCTCCTGTCTTCCCAGAGCCCCCCGCTGGCTGAAGCAGCTCTGCACGCAGGCAGAGCCCCTACAGGTGCTGCACAGGGTGGGGACATGGGAGAAGGGGCTTTAACAGGGGCTCAGCTCCTGCCTAAAGCCAGCCACTCCTTCCCCGTTTCCGACCCCCAGCCACCCTCTCGCAGGGGCTAGAGGTGCCTCAGCAGCTACCAGAAGCATTCAGATCAGAGGGCAGGACATGGTCGCCTGCAGGGTCCAAGCCGTCCACCCTCTCTCCCCTTACACTCGGGTTGTTGGGGACGTGTACCAGCTAGGTCCAGGCCTGGTGAGTGAAAACGCCCTGAGGTCCAGCTCACACTCAGCTAGTGGCTCTTCCCCCGCTTCTCCCCTTGGCCTTCAGACAGTGTCCCGGGAAGATGGGCTGACGCTCTTCCCCGCTGAGATGAGGAAAGAGCCCAGGGTGTCCAGAGGAGAGAGGAGGCGAGCCTTGAAAGGAGACCCAGTAGAAAACCTTCTCCAACAACCCAGCAGGGTTGGAGGCATCTCTCCACCGTTTGTGTTTTTCCAGAGACAAGGAGCCCATCCTCCCAGGGAGGGGGATAGAGAGTCCGCGTGGTTTTAGAACAGCGGCTTGCCTTTGGAATGAAGCATGCCACCCACCAGCCAACAGGCCTGAAGGCGTTGGGTCTGAGAGCATGCCAAGCCTAGAAAGGATAGTCAGAAAGCACGAGCCCTGCCTTTGCCCCTCAGCTTCTTTGATGGGTTCGTGCAGGGACTGTTGGCGTTGGAGGGGCAGGGGAGGCCAGGTGGGTACCATGGCATGCTGGAGGCTGGGACATGGGGGGCGTTTGGGGGTGATCTCCTTTGTTGATGACTTCTCAGGCTGCTCAAAGGGACGCTGTGCAGGGCTGTGCATAGGGAGACCCACCCTCTTCCAGTATTGGGGGCAGAGCCCCCTGCACTCACCATGCTGGCTTTGCAATCTTCCCGGCTTCCTTACAGCCCAGAGCTGAGCTCCGGAATGCGTGGGAGGGGGGGCTCCTCTGGGCCAGGCCCTGGCCAGACAGCCAGTCGGAAATCCCAGAGCGGCGCAGGTGGAGGAGGCCTACAGGCAGGCTGGGCCTCGGTCCCTCGTGTCCAGCATCCCTCTCTGTTCTGCGAGCCGGCTGCTTCCCACCTATGTATTGCAGGAGTGATTTGGGGACTGTGGGGTGAGCAGATTAAAACAACTTTACAGGTGAAGTTGCCAAACTGGAATGATTATGTGTCTTGTAACCCGACACCCGTCTTAGGGGCTGGGACAACACCTGGAGTCATTCATGAGCCCCACGGCCTCAGAACAGGTGACACGCCCAAGATGTCGCAAAAGTCTTCCTGCCTGAGTGACTTCTACCCAACCGGCTGATGGTCATATCTGAATCAATCTCTCTCCCTCCCTCCCTCCCTCCCTCCCACGGTGTGTGTAGGTGCTTCTGTCTCAGCTGTGGGAAGTAGGAGGAGTCTGGAGGTTGGGATGTTCCACACACTGAGCCTCAGGATTAGAGAGTCCCTGGAGAAGGCTAGGGCGTCTTTTCTTAAGAAGATGAGACGTGCCCCATCTCCTTGGACCCGGGGCTCACATGTAGCGTAACCATTAGCATCTATTCCCAGGCTTTGTGCTCATGCATCGATCCATACTGTCCACTAAGTCCGTCATCACCGTGGGTCCTCGGGCTCAGACCAGGTCTCCCCTTCTCCCAGGTCCACCTGTGATTCACATTTGGCCACATCTGGAGGGCTAGACCAGGCTCTCAAGTGAAGGATTGTGCAAGGGGAGCCTGAATCACGGTGCTACAGGGGACCTGGTAGGTCTAACCCCATCCTTTCATTTGATGGGAGAGGAAAGTGGGTTCCAGAGAGACAAAGTCAATTACCCAGGGTCACAAAGTCAGTTAAAATTATCCAAGATTGTGGTTAAGTACAATTAAGATCAAGGTGAAGGATCCAAGGTCATACAGTAAATTAGTGTTGCATCCTGAACCAATTCAGCTCTTCTTCCGTTTCTCAGCTGGAACCCTCTCAGAAGCCAGCACAGGTTGGTCATGTACGATGGACTTTTCCATTAATAAAGTCCTTCTGGGGCCACCTTTTGATGGTCACAAGAACTCTGTCAGGAACACCCTGTGCTCACTTGCCAGTCAGGTCATAGACATGCCGCGATTGGCAGAATAGGGGCCTGGATTGGCCTTGCCTTTAGAATGGGATGTTTTGGGCAGAGTCTAGGACCTGTGATTTCAGAAGAGGTGACTCTAGGGGACAGTGCTACAAAGACCCAGGGGCCTGCCTTTCAAGGAGGAGTCCAGTAGCAGGAAGGGAGAGGGCCGGCCGTTCCCTTCCCTTGCTACTCTGATGTGCCAAGCTAAACATCTGGCCCACAGGTTTGCATTTCCTTGCTTGGTGCTCAGGTGGTGAACCAGGAAACAGATAGCTGCCTGGGCAAGACCGCTGCTGGGTGCGGCTTGGTGGAGGGATGCTTACTCAGCCCTCGTGGCTCCAGTTCTGGCACCAGCTCCCCATTGGTTCTGGGAGCCTATGGGGCAGCCTGGGAGGAGATACATGGGTTGAGCTGCTATGATGCTGGTGGGAGGAGGCTGTAGGTTCTACAGGGATGTACAGTGGCCTGCAGAGAGCAGAGGGGCCATCTGGCCCAGGTACTGGGGTTCAAAGACCAGACCATGCAAACAGAGAAGCCCTCAGCCCCCTACCTGTCCTTCCACGGACTGTTAGTTCTCTGTTCATCTCTTAGAGATGCTTCCTTCTCCTTCCTCCTCCCTTCTTTCATCTCTCTCTCTCTTTCTGCAACAATCCTTCTCTTCTTTTATGTTTCCAGCATGTTGTGTCAAGATCAGAGGCAATTTCCCCACCATGCTGATGAGCTTAAGCTTTGGGCCCCTCACTGGTACTGTGCCTTCTCAGGGGAGGAACAGCATGCTGGCCATGGGCTCATACGGTGTTGTGAATTCTACAGAGGATGTTTGGTATGATTTTCCCTCCTGAGTCAGCTCTGCCTCACCCCGACACACAGGTGTTGGAGCAGCACTGTGTTCCCCAAGGTGTTCATGCTCTGGAAGTCTGGAAGAAGACTGGTGGACCCTTCTTCTAGAGCACCCCTGGGTACTGACCTCATAAGAGTGTCATAAGGATTAAGTGGGAAAAAAATCCATGTGCAGTGTCTGGCATCTTATAGAGACGTTGTGAATGTCTTAACAAAAACGTGCATTTATTGAGTTTCTGTTGGAGCCAACTCTTCTGCAAGGCACAGAGGACTCGGAGAGAAATGACACAGGACCCGCACACACACATGCTCAGACTCTGCTGGACATGCTAGAATACATCCATGAGTCATACTGAGTTTAAAAGGATGTTCTCTTTGAAGGAAAAAGAAAATTCTCTGGGAATTCAGAGACTCTTTGTCATCTCCCACCCTCCTCTTGTTCTCTTACTCCTTACACCTGTAACATCTTTTGCCCCTAGGACATTCCTTCACATAGATACCTGATCTATAGGGCAGTATGTTATTTGTGATTTGGCATTTGATGTTAACTTCAGCAACCATTCATCCATATGTGTCTCCCCATCCATCCACCAATCCACCAAACCATCTATCCATTCCCCCATACCCCTAACCATCCATCTATCCATCCATCCATCCATCCATCCATCCACCCATCCACCTAACAATCTATCCATCCATCCACCCACCCACCCATCCATCCACCTAACCATCCATCCATCATCCATCCATCCATCCATCCATCATCCATCCATCCATCCATCCATCCATCCATCCATCAATCAATCCATCATCCATCCATCCATCATCCATCCATCCATCCATCCATCCACCATCTATCCATCCATCCATCATCCGTCCGTCCATCCATCCATCCATCCATCCATCCAGCCAGCCAGCCAGCCTTCTTCCCAGCCAGTGAGCCATTCACCCACCCACTCATCCACCCATCCAACAAATATTTCCTTTCCTGTATCAGGCAATGTGGTTACACTCTGGGTAGAGAAACAAAAATATCCCTGGCTTTAAGAGCTCAGTCTGTTCATGTAGAACACTTCCTTTATTAAAGCTGGGACTTCTCAGAGCAGTAATCCCTCTGTAGCCTTTCTGCTCCAGGTGTGGCCTAGGCAACCAGCAGCATTTGCATGTAACACCAGGTTCTCTGTGGGCTTGCTGGTTTCCTGCAGGGAGCTCCCATGTTGACTGGGTAATTCAAGATAAGTCTCAGTGCAAAGAGTTTCATTCAGGCTCTTCTCCTTAAATTAGGCAACCAAGAGAGAGAGCGAGAGAGAGAGAGAGAGAGAGAGAGAGAGAGTTTGGGGTTTGGGGTGAGTGCATCCCTTTCCCTTTGGTCTGCTTTCTGAGGGTTCTGTTAGCTTTATCCTGGAGCCACCCAGTGGCTGAAAGACACGGGGGTGGGGGGTGGGGGCACAGGGCTGGGATACATGGCCTTTTATCCTACTTGTACCACAGAGTCAATGTCATGAAAAGGAATCTGGCTGGGAAATAAATAGGGTCTATAGAAGCAGCTAAGGAACACCACTTGCATGGGGTAATCCCACTGTGCAACCTTAAATCTAGACCGACTCTGTTCCTTGGCACTGGTATCACCTGGAGTAAATAATTTAACCTTCTTTGCCTCGATTTCTTCTTTGAACTATGGTTGGTCCTCATAGGAGGTCTGCTGAGGGTTAAATGGCTCAGTCGCAGCAAAATGCTTACAATGGTGCCTGCCTGGCACACAGTAAGCGCTCTCTCAACGTTGCTAGTAAGATAAAAATTACAACTGCAGTCATCGGTTGCAAGGAACCATTACCTGCAAAGCATATTTTTCAATGACCCTGTGTCATGGGCAAAGGGGCTTTACACAGTTCTTGGGAAACTGGAATTGAAAGAGAATGCACCTTTCCCACGAACGTGCGCGAGCCCCTTTGTGTTGAGTGTCCGCATTCTTTGCAGGTTCCTCATCAGCTAATGTGTCTCATTCCAAGTCTCTTTCCTGTGATGTGGGTGACGTCGAGACACTCAACCTTTTGCACACTTCCACCCTCCCCCCCCTTCCTGGATTGTGAGGGCAAAGGAGACAATGCTCATGGGAGGGTTCTGTCCTGTGCACATTAGGGCAAGGAGCAACTGTCTACTTGGGCAGCAGGAAAGAGCCCTGGTAGCATTGTGGCTTAGGCTTTGGACTGCTAACCACAAGGTCAGTGGTTCAAACCCACCAGCTGCTCCTTGGGAAACAGATGAGGCTGTCTGCTTTGGTAAACATTCACAGTCTCGGAAACCCTATGTAGGGTTGCTGTGAGTCAGAATCCACTCGACGGTCATGGGTTCAGTTCTGTTGGAGGGCCTCATGCCTGGGCACCGTCCCTCTGTCAAGGGAGGCTTGTGTGTTGTTATGAACAGGTTTTAGCAGAGCTTGTAGACTAAGATGAACTGGGGAGAAATGCCTGGTCTACCTCTGAAAACCAGCTAGTAAAAAACTCTATAGACCCCAGTGTTCAATCAGCAACCTGTCATGGGGATGGCGCAGGACAGGGCAGCTTTTTCTTCTGCTGTGTGTGCAGTTGCCAGGAGTTAGGGACTGACTCCAGAACATCTAACCATGACCACGGTTGGTTACAGACCTGGGAGTTGCAGAATTCACAAGGCTCGGGTAGTCCAACTCCCCGCTCTGTGCTGAGCCGGGAAGTCTTGCCTCTAATGGTCTCCACAGGTCTCAGACTCGCCCTGAGATTTATTCTCTTGTTGGCTTGGCCTTCTTGGCTCGTGCTGGGGCTCCCTGCCTGGGCAGGGAAGGTCCAGCTCTTAGGTTTCCTGGGCAGCTTGTTTCTGCGTCTCTCTGGGGACCCGTCTGCAGTTCCATCACTGCCCTTAGGGGGCTGAGGTGCACGCAGATGCTTGAAACTGAGGCTTAGGGCCTGCCAGTCGGGTGCCTACCAAGACAGCACACCTGATTCCTTTTGGTCCGGCTACTGACAGACACCTTTTAGACGCCCCCAATCATAGAACAATCCAGCATTGACATTTGGCTGAAAGATGGCTTGAAATGCTTGCTGATGCCATGTGGGCAGTGCCCACTCTCATCCAGGAAGCTGACGTGTGGCCCCTGAGAGATGGCCTCACTGGTACGGGGTGTTCAGTAAAGGCAGGAGACCTGGGAACGAGGCAGTGAGGGCGGCAGTGTTGCTTCTGGCACTGTCCAGGAGAATTTCCCTGGAGAGACTTCTCCTGCATCTGTCGCTGCACAGGGTGCATGGGACCAAGGCACACGCTCCCTGGACCCTCGGTGCAAGCTTGTGGCTGACTGGGTAGCTGGGGTCCGAGGGTTTGAAAGACTCACCCAGGGTTACATAGTGACTAAGTCACTCACCCATCAGCATATCCTTCTGCTGATGGTAGGGGGCAGCGACGGGGTGGTGGTGGTGGTGCCTTAGTCTTCTTGGTGCCTCTTCTTCTTCTTCCTCTAGAATTGCAATCCCTTTCCGGGACAGTTACACAGACAGAGAGGCCAAACCCTGACAGTTTGTGCCTGCGTAGAGCAGACATTCAGCCCTTGAGCTAGATGGTATTGGCTGTCCTCGATTCACCTGTCTGAGCCTCTGACTTTCTTGTCTCTGACTCAGCCCCGCCACCGCCCAGTTTAATTTCACCAGTTGCTATCTTAATCAGAAAAGCCAAAGTCCTGGCCATCGAGTCAGTGTTGACTCAAAGCGATCCCCATGAGTTTCCACGATTGTAACTGTGGATGGGAGTAGAGGAGGAGCTGCTGGTGTTTTTGATGGCAGCCCAACACATGACCACTACACCGTCAGGGCTCTTAGTCAACTTGAACTTCCAGCAACCTTCTGTGTGTCATGGTAGAACTGTGCTCCACAGGGTTCAATAGCTCATTTTTTGGGGGGTGGGGGGAAGAACCCAGGGGTCATCAAGTCTTTCTTTTCAGGTACTTCGGTGTAGACTTGAACCTGTAACCTTCTGCTAAGCAGCTAAGCTTGTTAACTATTTACTCCCCTCAGAGATCACTGTATAATTTCTGCCTCAGATGCACCAAATGTTGTCTCCTGTCTGTGTCTGTGGGCGTGATGGTGTCAGTGAGGGGCTAGGGGCTGACAATTGGTCCTTCTAAAATGCTGGTAGAAAAGACTGACCATCACACCTTGGGCATTGGCTTTGGGCTTGCAGGCCCTCGGAGACTCTCTTGAGGTCTTCTGTCTGGAGAAGTGGTCTCAGACTCAGGCCGTGAGGGTCTGTTGGGCTTCATTCCTGGTCTTCGAATGGAGGTTGAACCAGCACTGTCCAAGGGAGCTGGGCATAGGCCTGGAGCGATGTGATTTGCTTTTGCGTAAGCACACCCTCATGGATGGAGGTCCTATCTTGCTTGGTTTGCTACCTGAAGCGTGATACCGAAGATAGAAGCATCCCTTAGCACCCTCCCCAGAACATCCTGCACCACACCACCGTGCTCAATGGCCGCAAACTTCACCTTCTCACGGTCTCTGTCATCGCCTATGGACTGGCTCCTTAGGCAGGCCTCTGCTACTTGTCCTTGTGCCAGAGGTGGACTATGGGGTGGAAGGAGGACAGGTGGGGGGTAAGTGAAGATGCAGATGGTGAATTGGAAAGAACACAGGCATTTGAGTCCTAACTCAAGGACCTTCCAGTTAAAACAGTCCCTTGAGCACTTTCGGAACCCTGTGCCAGGCTCCCTGGGAGAAATCTCAGTCCTCTTTCCATCTGCAGCACAAGCCCAGCACTCGGCTGGTGCTCACACACTGGTTGAGTAAGCTCAGTTGAAAACTCAACTCTTGCCACCCTCCACTCACTTCCAACCAGTCAGCCCTGACTCTTAGTGACACCACAGGATGGGTAGAAGGGATCCTGTGGGTTTCTGGGACTGTAACTTTTTCTGGGAGTAGAAAGCCTTGCTTTTCTCCCTCAGAGAGGCTGGTGATTTCAAACTGCTGACCTTGAGGTTAGCAGCCCCAATGGGTAGCCCACTCTGCCACTGGAATTTTATCTAAGATCCTGTTCTTTCCTCTTGCCCGAGGGGAAGCTCATTCTGGCAACCCTGTAGAAGAGTGCTAAGGAGATTAGCTAAGAGGCAGTTGCAACAGTGTAAGAGGAAAACCCCCCACAAATATCAAAGCCAATGGCCACTGAGGCCATTTTAACCCCAGAAAGGACATCTGAAGCTGTAAATGTTTATGGGAGGGGGCAGCCTCCTCTAATCTTGCCGCTATTAGTCTGACAGAGTCACCGGGGCTCCAGCTTAGGCAGAAGGCCTTAATTAGGGTATGGGCCACAGGGATGGAGAAAAGGGAAGGGAAATAGTGTTGGTTGACCCTCTATTGTCTGTCTCGCTCTCTGCTGAGTGCTTGTCTCCTCCCAGCTTGGTGCTCTCGAGCCCATTCCCGTTCGGAGGAGCCGCACGGGTTTCCAAGGCTGTACATCTGCATGGGAGCAGCTAGCCCTGCCTTCCTCCCACAGGGAGGCTGGTGGGTTTCAATCACTGACCTTGAAGTTAGCAGTCCTGCTGACCTGCAGAAGCTCTCCCCATGCTAAGTGCTATCCATTACATAAATTACATAATTTTAGCCTAATAACTTTGCAAAAGGAGTCTTAATAGTCCTATTTTGTGGATGAGGGAGCCGAGGGAACTGGCCCGACACCACACAATGTGTACTTGGCAGTAGACTCTGAGCACAAGCTCCTTGGTCCACAAGATGCTCCGGGATTGAGACGCTTCTGAAGTCGGCCCTCAAAGGTTGGCGAGGGGAGCGTGTGGGGATGACGCTGGGGTTTCTGGGTGGGTGATAGAGCTGATGGTAGGGCCATTAACAAATGAGTTCATGGGGCTGACCCTGCTGGAAAGAGGAATGCTTTTAGATCCTCAGTCCAACCCCTGCCAAGTCCCATGGATAATAATTTATTGATGATTCTGTTGCCTGTGGCACGGCGGAGTGCTTTTGACCACAGGATGGTACTTGGGGAGAGCTTGCTGGCTCCCCGATGCCCACCAGGCTCCATGGGGTTGCCAGGAGCGCTGACCCAGTGCCATCCCATGGTGTAAGCTCCCTCTCCACCCCAAGAGCCCTCACTTTTCCAGATTGGCTTTCACTCTGTCCTGAAGGGCAACCACGGAGCAGTGCATGAGAGATGGCTTTCTGGAAGCTCTCCACATGACCTCCCGCTCTCTCATCAGCCCCCTCGGCCTCTACCCAGACTTTCGGAGCGGGGCGGGATGTACTTAGATCTAAAAGCTTCTGGCCCAGTTCCTGTGCCCTCATCCACATCTCTGTGAAAGCCTCTCACTCAGGGAACATTTATTGATCACCTACTGTGGGGTGGGGGGCACTGAGCACACAGAGATGGCTAAGGAGGCTTCTGGACCTGTGTAGCTCTTTAAGTAGGCAGAGACGGGGGTGGGGGTGGGTGGGACAGACTTCCCACTGTCTGTGATCCAGCTGGTGACCGAGAAGATGAAGGAGCCAGTAGATTGGCAAGCACAGTGTGGCCTTCCCACAGGAAGTGCCCTTGGGGCTGAGCTCATAGAGAGGAACAGGCGGGGGGCATCTCAACAGGTGGGAAGGTGGGCACACACAAGATGGAGTCTGGGTGTGCCTGGAGCCAGCTGTTAATCCCACAAAGGTTTGCCAGCCACTTTCACCACTAGCCCTGTGCCGGGATTGGGAAGAGACAAGTTTCTGAGATGGCAACTCTTTTTTAAAAGCAAATAGTTTTATTGATATGTAATGCACGTATCATACACTTTAATAGTTCAGTCCCATTAAAGAGAGTTGTCTAATCCTCACTGCAGTCAGTTCTGGAAACACTTGCTTCATTCTTGAGCTCATTGTCAGCACCCCGTTCCCTCCAACCCGCCTGCCTAGCCCCTCAAGAAGCCATGAATCCAGCTACTGCCTCGATAAATTCCTCTATCATATGCTGGAAAACTTAAAAAAAAAAAAAACCCAAAAAACACTGGCCATGATAATAAAATAAACTGGAGAAAAACTTCAATAGAAAGTAAAGCAGGAAATATTAGAAATTAGAACAAACTTAAAATGGGTCAAAAGGGAGGTGGAGTGATCAGGTCTTGTATTTTAACCTAATGAGACTTTAACCCTTAATGGCCCGTCTTCCTCCCGTGGAACAGCAGTGGTTTCACACAACTTGCTTTCCGGCTATCAGCCTCACGTCTAACCACCGTGCCACCAGGGCCCTAACACAAAGCCTGCCTGGTGCCCACTGTGAGGTCAGCTCACCCAGAGCTTCTTCTGTACACAGGCCCTGGACACAACCCAGACAGGCTTCAGCCCCAGACACGTGCCTTGAACCCAGGACCAACCCCTTGAGGAAGAAGGTGGGGGCAGGGGGGGGCCTTCTGCGTGTCCATGGGAGCTTCAGAAAGTTCATGGAAAAATGGCATTCAAAGAGAGTGGAATTCTTAGACAAACGTTTTAAGCCTCTGCATATGTTAAATTAAAAGCAAAGAAAATATTTCAGCTGGTCAGTGGTGGTTCAGTGATCACATCCTTGCCTTCCACGTGCGAGGGCGCCGTTCAATTCCCCACCATTGCTCCTCACCCACAGCCACTGTCTGTCCGCACTTAGAGCTTCCGTCTGGAGACGGCGTTGGAAGAAAGGCTTGCCGACC
>NW_022111363.1:3263373-3291896 GCF_000313985.2 Echinops telfairi
GCCCCCTACACCCTCCTCGCCATCAGTTTTTGGTCACTTGTTGTTCCTTTGTCTCTGGGTTTGTTAACACCCACTTCCTTTCCCCTGCCTTCCCCTCTCCCAGTTCCCCCCAGAACTGCCATCCTGTTGTTTTCTCCTCTGGCTTGGTTATCCCACCCATCTTATCTAGATAGATCTGCAGAGATAATAATATGCGCAGACACAAGACAGAGCACAACAAAGCAGCAGCAGAAAATAAAACAATGGCTCCAACAACAACAACAAAAAAGCCAACGACAAATTAAAAAAGAAAAAGAAAAAGCCTATAAATAGTTCAAGGTCTGTTTGTTGACCTTTACAAGTATTTGCCAGTCGAGTCTGATGAAGTGCCATGTCCTAGCCCCACAGTCTACTTTTGGTGTTCCCCGGGGACTTCCTTGCTCTGCTCCCCTTGCTGTTCTCTTGCACACCCTTAGTGTTTCTCCTCCGTGTGGTGGGCTCAGATAGGGCACAATTCCCACACTGTGTCTCCAGTGTTGTCCCCTGTAGTGCTATGGGTCAGTGAGGGATGTCGTGTCTCATGGTGGGGCCGGCCCTATGGTCCGCTCAGAGCAGGAATGTCATCCTCAGGGCTCGGTGGGCCAGAACGTGCTGCACTCTCTCTTCCTCCCCCTTCGTTTGCTCCCGTGTGCTCTGATCCGACATGTCCCTCACCCTGAGCTGTAGCTTCAGTGCTGTCCTCTGATATGAATTCTTCTGGGGGGAGGGTGGGCTGTCCACTTCGTTGGTAATGGGGCCAGTCCCCATTATCTGCGATCTTGAGTCACAGACTCTAACCATTGAACCACGATGGAGGAAAACTGGCCAGACAAACTCGCAGGTGTCACGATAATTTGAAATAGAGCTATAAATCCACCGATGTTGGGAAAAGCTCGTTGCTCAAAGATTTCTTGTGACCAGTCACTGGCTATGGCTGCCGGCTGCTGGCGTCAGGTGCCATCACATTGTTCCTACTGAAATCGGCCCGACAGCCAACAGAACGAAGCACCGCCTGGTCCTGAGCCAGCCTGATATTAGAACTCGTTGCTGCAGCCGCTCTGCCATCCCAGCTCACTGGGACGCTACTTCTTTGTCACTCGCCCTGTGTAGCCACGCAGGTGTCCTTCTCCAAGGGTGGGCCTCTCCTAATCACATGTCCAAAGTAGGTGAGAGCAAGGCAGGGAGGGTGACTGGCATGACTCATTGGGAAGTAGGGGAGTGGGATGTTGTCGCAGAGGAGAAAGTGTGCTCACTGAACACTGCATGATAACAGGCGCCCTTGTGGCGCAGCAGGAAAGGACTCCACTGGCCACACAAAGGTCGAGCGGGAGAAAGATGTGGCAGTCTGCTCCCATAACGATGTACGACCTTGACACCCTGAGGGCAGTTCCACCCCATCCTCCAGGGTGACCAGGAGTTGGCATGGGCTGGGGGGTTCTAGGTTTGAAGGATGAGTGGGCCCTTCAGACAGAGAAGGGGGGAAGGGCCTGCATGTGAGGAGCCATGCAGTGTGGCCTGTGGGAGAGAGGTGAAGACTACACTTCACCTGGGACAAGGGGCACAGGGGGAAGAGCAGGCTCAAGGCTGAGGTCCGGTCCCCTTGGGCTGGTCATGTGGGACTCTTGGATGGAGCTGGGGACCAAGGTGCCCACCCCACCAGCAGCTGCGCGTGTCTTGGCTGAGCCCTGTACATGACCACCCTTTGCCGCCAGGCAGGGCAGCCCCTTCTGCACCTTCACCCAGCCCACGAACAGCTACACGCCGACTCTCTGGTCAGAGAGGCAGACGGGATCCTGAGAGTGCAGAGGAGTGGAGGGCAGGGCAGGGAGAGAGATGATCAACTGGTCTTAGGCATGAATCAGCAGCTGGGGCCTGCTGTGATGAAAGGCAGCAAGAGCAGCCCAGGACAGGTTGTGGCCTCACTGGAGGGTCAGAGAAGGCTGAAGGCTGAAAGCTGGGTGGGGGGGATGTTGGGGGGGCAGCATTGGCCACGTGGGGAAGCACCACCCCCAGGGGCTCTGCCTCCTGCACGTGCTGGTCAAGCGCTGTGTCCGTCTCTGATAGAGAGAGGTGGCCCGCCTCCCACCCGGTGATGCCAGCAGCCACCCGCAGCACAGGCCCTGTGCCCCTCAGCTGCCCCCAGCACACAGTCTGAGGCGCTCTGAGTTGCAGAATGGGGGTAAGGGGAGACCTGAGAAAACAGACCAAGGTCAGGGGGGAGAGGGGGGCAAGCCTCCCAAAGCCCAGACCACTGCCAGGGCAGCAGGAGACGGGATCGCCGGGACCTTTGCTGCCCCAGGCTCCTCTTCACCCCTCAGCCTTCCTGCTACCCACATGAAAATGTCAGTCTCAGAAAAGCGCTTCAAGTGCCCGCTGCCCCTACAAGGAAAATGCGCTGTCCCTGTCACCGAGAGCCCTGGAGGGCAGGGGGGGTGTCTCTTTGCTCCTCTTGCCTCAAGCTTGACTGGGGTGGGCTGGGGGCTGAGGAAGACAAGCCTGGAACCCCATGATGGGAACGGAGAGCCCACGTGGCACCCCTGCCCCAGACGTGCTCACCGCACCCGCCTCCTGCTCTGACGAACCACCGTGATCGCAGCAGAGGAATTGTAAACCAGCCTCACAACTGCAACACCCTCCCCGTCATCCCTTGTCAGCACTGCACCTTCCAGTTTCCTAGTGTGACCCACATGCAATAGAAACCTCTCACAGGACAGCAGGGGAGAGGGGCACTTGGGGAAGAGGCTGGGGGCTGAGATGGGCACCTGCCCAGGGCGGCAGCACCGTCTTCTGCCCTGAAACACTCACTGGGGTGGCTAGACTCGTGCTGCTGGGGTGGCTGAGTTCACCAATGCTGTGGGCATTTTCTCAATAACCATCCTCAATGCCATCGAACGGACTCTGGGCTTCTGTGGTGGTGAAAAAGTGTGGGAGCAGACAGCCTCATCTTGGCGCCATCCCCTTGGAGCTGTTGGTTGCTTTTGAGAGGTCGGAGACAGAGGCGTGGAACAGAGATAGAATTTAGCCAGGAATGTGAAGTTGGACAGATTTCATTGAGGCAGGAAAAGAACTCCGGGGAGGGAAGGGAGAGCAGAGACAGGCACGGGGGCATCTTGAGCCCCCGGGCGGGTTCCGAGACCCAACGAGTTAGATCAGGGGAATCTCGCCTGGCAGTGAGGCGGTGGGACACATGTAGGGCTTGAGCCAAGGACGTGTGTACTGATGAGGGGAAGGAGGGCCTTCTGGGGCTGCAGTTGCAGGGTATGAGTCAGGACGTGATCTGTGAGTAAATCCTCCTGGAACGCTGAGGGAAGGGGCTACCTGAGAGATAAGCTCCTTGGAACGCTGGAGGCAAGGACTGCACAGTCCAGCTCTGGCCTTGAGAGGTGGGGGGAAGGGGCTGCATAGTCCAGCAGGCTATCTTTCGGGAGAGCCAGGGGAAGCGGCTGCATAGTCCGGGTCCAGCCCAAACAGTTTTGAACTTAGGATGTTGTGGTTACCAGCCCCCCAGCCAACCCACCGCACCCCCCATGCCCTCTTCCTTTCTTTAAGCCATGCATTCACTCAGTCAGTATGTGTTCTGTGAGCATCTACTGAGGCCCCAGCACTGGCCGGTCACTGTGGAAGTCTAGAGAAGATTATATCTTGCCCCGCAAGGAGTTCCGTCCACCACCTGCCTGTCAGCTTGTCACATGATGTCGACATGCCTGTTGCTAGGGTGAGGGAAGCAATGCCATCAGTAGTTCCAATATCTGCAGAGCCATACATGGGGACAAGTTTCAGTGAAGCTTCTAAGATGCGTTGGGAGGAAAGACCTAGAGATCCACTTCTCCTTAGAAGCAGTCCATGCAGACTCAAACACACTGCATCGACTCCAGGCACACAGGGACCCCGACAAGAGACTCCAGGGCGATTGTGAAGAGGACCCCCATTGACCAGGGTTTCATTTTGTGTATGTGGAGTGTTTTGTGTCAGAACTGCCTTCAAAGTAACCCACAGTAAAGACATCGAAGAGTTCAGGAGAACAACTCCAACAAAGCGTTCAGCTGGGAGAAAGGTAGGCTGAACAGCTTCCACCCACCCCGGAGGAGCAGGGCACCCATCCACCCATTCTTGCCACAAAGGGGCAGCTAGAACTGAGGTTACCTCAACTCACCTTTATCTCTTCCCCACCCGCCCCGGGAGACATCATGATAATCCTACGGAGGGTCCCGCCAGGCAGCTGGAGACATTTGTCCTAACAAGAGACCCTGATGTCACTCAAGAGCGTAAGGGCAACAATAGGAAGAGCTCATCTTCAGCCTGCCCTGTCGAGGCAGCTTGTGGTGGCTTGCGCCATGCAGGCACGACCTGAAGCTCCCAACGAGTCTCTCACTAGCTCTCTGAGACACCGTCACACTCATACTAGAGGACCAGACGAGGACCTGGATGCTGACATGGATGATGTACGGGACTTGGAAAAGGACGTTCCACCAAGAAGAATCAGAGCTGAGCTGCAACTCTGATGGAGATGCTGATATCCAGCACCTTGCTTTTTCCCCTTTCCGGCTTGGAGCGCTGGGCGTGGCAGGGCCAGCGCCCACTCCTACGAACACTCTAATTCTGTGGTTGTTAGGGGTTCCCCAGTCAGTTCTGACTTAGAGTGACCCTGTGGGCCACAGAACGCATCCCTGGGGGATTTTCTATCAGAGTTGACTTCCAGGTATCAAACAGCAAACAACACCAAAGAGGTGTCATGGCAAAGGAAGGGAGGCCGTAGGATCTCCCATAGGATCATCTTGCATTGAATTTGGCTTTCTACTCCTAAAGCTTCTCAGGGCTGCCAGCCCTCCTTGGCCGCCTCTCTGGCAGCCACTATACACCGAACCAAACCCACTGCCATTGAGCTAACTCATCAACCCTAAGGACAGAGCAGAACAGTTCCATTGGATTTCCGAGACTGTAAATCTGTACAGAGGCAGACAGCCTCATCTTTCTCCTGAGGAGCAGCTGGGGGATTAGCACTGTTGACCTTGTGGTTAGCAGCCCAATACTTCTCACACTATCCCTCTAGGGCTCCTTGGTGTGTACCTAAGGAAGCAAACTGGTTACAATCCAGGCTGAAGCAAGACAGAGCTGCAGAAGAACCCTGACTCAGGCCTTTCCAAGTCAGTAGGTCCCATTTTGGTAGTTTCCAGTGCCTTTGTGGCATCAGGAGTTAATTGTAAGGGTCTCTGAACAGACCAGGTCCAAGTGGGCTACAGAGGAGATCAGGGCTGGTAGGGGGGAGTGTCACATTCCGGGCATGGAAAGAGGGGCTACAACTCCTGTTGGTGGAGAAAGACTTCAGCCTCCTTCCCCATCCTGAGGCACGAGACAGGGAAACTCTAGGGAGGCACAGCACGAGGGTGTGCTTTGAGAGACCCCCACTGTGGGAACGGGGTTGGAGGAGAGGGGTTTAGGTTTGGGCACAGGCCTGTCACAGCGCCCTCCTAAGGGCCCCACCCAGCACCACAACCAGGCCTGCTCCTTGTTTTATAAGATGGGCCTGCAAGTTTCCCTAGCAGGGCCGGGCAGGGCAGGGCAGGCTGCCCTGGGTCTCAACAGGCTCCGAAGCCTGCAGCACAGGGAATGCTAATCTCAAATTCTTCTAGCCCTTATCTGTTGGGACATTCAGCACAGTAAGCATCCTCCTACCGTGTTCCCTGATGCCCTATGGGTGGGGTCCATGGTTTTCTACAAGTTTACTCAGCAGGGGTGGAGAACCTCATCTTGCCTCCTCAAATCTGGGGGTTTTCCACCGTGTTCCAGTGGACCAGAGGGAGGTAGATCCTGGGGAGGCCAGACAGCTTTTTCAGGGGAAGCAGCCAAGGATTGGTGACCAAGCCACATCTGCAGGGCGTGCCAGGATTGAGGGCTCTGATGGGTCCCAGGACACCAAAGCCCATTCTTTGGCTGGTCTTCGCCATGAGTCACCGATTCCTGTATTGGTGTCTTTTTAGCCATGGCAGCAAACACGTGTGCAGTGTTTCACTGGGGACTGAGTTCATTCACCAGTTTTCTCATTCAAGCTGCTGAGACAATGAGTAACTGAGGCGAGACCCAGCACCACCAGCCTGGAAAAATCCAAGTGTGGAGGAGCTGGGAGTCCCTCCCTTCCAGATAAGAACCGGCCTGGGAAATGCCCGTGGCCCCTGGGGCGAAAGACAAGGCTGCCAAGCCTCATCCAGATGTTCCCATGCCTCGGACGCCCTAGGTAGAGTGGTTACGAGTTGGAATCGACTTGATGGTAGTAGGCGGATGGTCAGAGGAGACAGGGCCGGGGTCAGGGAGAGACTTTTGTTATGCCAGCAGCTCTACGATATTTGTGACTTGTTCCATGTGCACCATTTTGATGATTCTCCTCCTTCCCTATGTAACCGATCTCCGGGCCAGTGCGTGAGCTTTCATCTGCGCTCCCCACTCATGGCTGTCCAGTCCATTCTGAACTACAGCGGCCCTGGGAGTTGGGCGAGAAGGAAGGAAACCTCAATGGAAGGAAGCAGCCCGGTCAAGGGGGACAGGTGGGCTGTGCCCTGGGACTTTAGCGGAAGTCCAGCCAGGGCCCGGCCCAAGTGTGTCTTGGAAGGCTGCCAGCAGATAGCCTTGGCTTCGGGGAACTGTTTTATACTGCTTCCAATCCTCGTCCCCAGGGCGTGGCTGCCCAAGACTTTAAAAATAATTATAAAACTCGTTTTAATTAGGTAGGAGCAACTCCCAGAGAAGTTTACAGGTTATTAGAGTTTAATACTTTGCCTGAGGCCACTCTACCCCTGTGGCCAGGTATCAGGCCAGGCTTGGATTAGTTGAAGATATAGGAAATGATTTCTTCTTAAGCAGTTCAAGTTTGATTCCCTTTTGCTGCTGGGTCCAAGGTCAAGGAAACACAGCTGAATCCTCGCTAGGGCAATGCAGGAAGTCCGACCACAGGCAGCAAGCAGCAGGGCTGCTCACCAACAGTCAGCAGCTCAGGAGCTTAGAGAAGCAGGTCCAGATGGGATATCAAACTCAAGCATGCAAGACGACAGGATCCACCAGCCTCAAGTTCAAGCGATATATATACACCAGCAGCCTGGCTAAGCAGGCCTGGGAGGAACCTCAGGCTCTAGTGATACAATCCATGGGTTGGGTATCCCACAGGTAGTGTAGTTCACAAGTTGAGGCAGAGAACTAGCTAAAGAGGCCGCATGCTGGTCTGATCTTCCAAGACAGAGATGGGCAGCCCTTGCCAAGCCATTTATCTCTCTGCTCTCCAATCATGTTAATCCCACATGTTCCTATTGACTAGGTTGGCACAATAAACCTACCTATCACAATCATTGATATAACATGCATGTAATATTTTGCTGAAGATCGTCCAGCAATGGTTGCAGTAATACATTGACAGAGGTTCAGGCAGGATTCAGAAGAGGACATGGGACAATAAATATCATTGCTGATGTCAGTTGGATCTTGGCTGAAAGCAGAGGCAGTTGAATGAACAGAACAAAGGAATGCTACATGGTTTAAAATCAGGAGAGGTGTGCGTCAGGGTTGTGTCCTCTCACCATACTTATTCAATCTGTATCCTGAGCAAATCATCAGAGAAGCTGGATTATATGAAGAAAAATATAATCCTATGATATTAGGATTGAAGGAAGTTTTGTTAACAGTCTTTGATATGCAGCTGATGTAACTTTGCTTGCTGAAAGTGAGGGCTTGAAGTACTGCCAATGAAGATCAGGGATTAAAGTCTTCACTAAGGATTATAGCTCCATGTAAAGGAATACCAAAATCCTCACCACTGGAGCAAAGATTGAACTTGTCAAGGATTTGTCTTTCTTGGATTCACAATCAATGCTCATGGAAGCAGCAGTGAAGAGATCAAATGATGCAGTGCATTATGTAAATATGCCTCACAAGACCTCTTTAAAATGTTGAGAAACAAGGATGTTACCTTGAGGACTAAGTCAAGCCATAGTATTTTCAATCACCTCAAATGCATGTGAAAATTGGAAACTGATAAGAAAGATCAGAAAAGAATCAATGCCTTTGAACTGTGGTGCTGGAGGAGAATATTGAAAGTACCATGGAGAACAAAGGAACAAACAAATCTGTCTTGCAAGAAGTGTGGCCAGAATGCTCATGTGTTAGTCTGGGTGGATGAGAGAAACAAATTCATAGACACTCTATGTGTATAAGATAGAGCTTTATATCAAAGAGTAATTGTATATTAAGAAAACATCTCAGCCCCAGTCCAGTTCAAGTCCATAAGTCCAATATTAGCCCATATGTCTGATATCAGTCTATAAATTCCTCTTCAGACTCATGCAACACATGCAATGGAAGATCACAGGCCAGTGGGTGGAAAGTCTTGTGGACCCAGTAGTGGTGGAAGCATCTCTAAGCTGGCATGTGTCTCCAGCTCCTGGGCTCTGCCTCCATCAGCTTGGCTCCATGTGTCTTGTCAGCAGGAATGTGTAGCAGAGAGTGTGTCTGGCCACGAGTGAGATATTTATCTCCATAGTGCCTCCAAATGAGGCCATCTGCCACGACCTGATTGACAGGCTAGACTCCACCCCTTCCCAAGTTGACAGGAGATTATGTAACTGCCACAACTCCTTAGAGGCAAGGATGGCGAGACTTTGGCTGCCATAGTTTTGACATGTTGTCAGGAAAGTCCAGTCCCTGGAGAAGGACAGAGTTCTCAGTAAAGCAGAGGGGCAGCACAAAAGAGGAAGCCCCCGGCAAGATGGATGGACACCGTGGCTGCAACAACGGACTCAGGTGTGGGAGAGTTGTGAGGATGGTGCAGGCCCAGGTGCTGTTTTGTTCCGTTGTGCACAGGGTTGCTATGAGCCGGAACTGACTCAATGGCACCGAAGAACCACCAGCTGCCACATGTAGCGCTCCCCTTGGCCTCGCCCTCCAAGGGTGCAGCAGGTTCACCGTGAACTGGACTGGCTTTCTATTAGCCCGTTATCATTTGAAACTGCCTTTTGTCTTTTCTTCTTCTTCTTTTTTGCTCTAATTTTCTCCTCCTCTTCCTAGTCTCGATTATAAAAGGAGGAGGAGGCCAATTTAGAAATATCACTGAAGGGTCTGGGGTTGGATCCTGTACCTCAGAGAGAGAATCAAACGATGGTATCACTGGAAGAAAGGACGGGGAGGCCCAGGATTCACGTGAGAAAGGACTGGGATTCCGGATTGGGCTTGGGCTTGGTCCGAGGAGGACGGGCAGCAGGGAAGGACTCCAGCACCAGAGCAGCCTGGGAGGAAAGAGCCATCTGCAGAAGCTGTTGAGGAGGGTGTGGAGAAGGAAGCGCATAGCATGTTGGGACCATTCAGAGCTGACATACAGGCTCTTATGCAAAGGGAAAGAGATTTGAAGTTACTACCAATGTTTCTGTGGAAACCAGTCACCAGAAAATGGGACATGTTTGGACCACAGGGCATGGGATGTGGACATGAAGAAAGCGGGGGACATAGCAGTGGGCCACTATCATGCTTGACAGCAACCGAGACTTGTACAACAATCTGGAACTTCCAGAACCACACACCAGAAGCAACTGGAGCTCTTTAGGAGCCGTCCACAAAGAGCATCGAGGACAAGAAGGAGCAGGAAGCTGGTTTTACTGCTGCACAACGTGAACTGGGGAAAGGACTCGTTCGCTACAAAGAAAGCTCTTCATGCAATCTGAGCAGCAAGCCGTGGCCATGGTTCAAAAGTCGCACGGAGCCATATACATCTGATGACCCTTTGAAGAAAGAACTTGAGTCTAAGTAGCATGACACTGTTTAAGATGAGCTGCATCAAACCACACTGCAGGGGGTTAAATATCCTAGTTTAGATGACTACGTCTTGTCAATCATTTCCCCGTTGTTAAGTGCAAGACCTCCTGACTGCTCCCTCCCAGAGGTAGCCTATGGGGCTATGCGAGTGTCCCTTCGTTCCAAGGCGGTAAGCGCGCAGCTTGCAGCCCATGGAGGGGAGTGGTGGCTTGCTCCCCAGCACAGTTGACTCACTTTTGCAGTAATTTAAGGTGTGAGTCCTAGTGACCCTCCATCTTCTACTCAAAGGTAGAAGGCACAAATCTAAAAGGTGATATTGTTCTTCCTTATAAAAACAAGGTAAAAACACCTTAGCAACACTAATAAATAACTTACTTTGTGTTTTGGAGTAAATGACACTTCTGAAAATCTTGAAAATCACCAAACAGCCACCGGCTCCATCGACAGCCTAAGAACTCCAGCCACTAAGTGACACCAGGCATGGCGGTGCAGGAACTGTCCAGCCCGCCCTTTCTACAGTCGTGGTGTCCAGGAGTGTGAGAAACAGGAAATAATTTTTTTAAGTTTGATTAGTTAAAACAATTAGAAAATTAATTCATAAAAGAAAAGAAAAACCACTGAGTAGAATTCCCAGGCTAGCCCCGGCTTTCATAGTTTCCTCCTAATATCAGGCAGGAGCCGCCTGAGCCGGAACGCACCCTTCAGGACCGCCTCTCCCTCAGACGAGGTGGGGTTCAGACTGGTGTATTTTAACAAGGTTTCTTTGAAAGGTTCAAAAAGGGTCATGGGATTCTCTGGTTTCCCTTGGTCAGTAGTTGCTAGCATGGTGTCATTGGCTGGGCTAATTCTACAGGCCTTTTGCCCTTTGGCTCGGAGCCCTGATGGTGTAGTGGTGACACACTGGGCAGCTAACCTCAAGGTCAGCAGACTGAAACCACCAGCTGCTCCTCAGGAGAAAGATTTCCAGGTTTGACCAGGTGTAAGGCAGCCTCAGCACAAAGGTGAGCCGCCTTAATGACATCTGCTTTCCGCCCTGTCACTGGGGTCCCCCCAGCTACATCGACCACAAAGTGTGCGCCACGTTGGAGATGAAGCCATCCACGTGGACTCCAAGGTCAATCTTTACCAAATCGCCTTCGTTGAGAATATAGTTCTGGTCGCTCTTCAAAGGGGGGAAGTGACACACACAGTTATTGACTGAAATGCTGGTCGGGAAGGCAATACCTTTTTTCATTTCCTTTTCTTTTTGAAGACCTTCCCAGCCTCTTCCATAATCATGGCATCACCTTTTTCACACAGGCTCAGTACCGACACACCTGAGCTGGAAGCTTCCACCAAAGACCGAAGGACTCGGTTGGTGATGTCGCCCCCCATCTTATACTTGGTCACGAGCAGGTCCTCGGCAATAGTTTACTCCTGCTGCTCGTCCTCGCCCGACATCTTCCCAGCACCACTGCCGCAGCCTCCGTCTCTGCCTCCCTTCCCAGCCGAAGCCTGTGAACAAAAGCACGAGCAAGCAAAGGAGCAGGTGGGCAGCTGAGAGCGAGAGGCTGGGAGCCCGCGGGCTGAGGCACAGGGCACGCTTTCTACTCCCGTAAAGTGTGACCGTCTTAGAAACCCACAGGGGAAGCTCTTCCCTGTCCTATAGGGTCACCGCGTCGGAAGGGACTCGATGGCAGGGAGTGGAGTTAGTCCTTGTGTGAAGCATGGGGGCACGCCGTCTCTGAAGCCCATCCCTGCAGGCGTGCTATAGTTCCCATTGGGATCTGCCCCTGGAAGAGCTGTGGAGCCCCACAGCTGGTTTGTGTCTGGTTCTGCATATGCCTTCCATCAGCAAACTGCTGGGCTGCTTTGGTAATATTTAGTCTTTGCCCATGTGAGAGGGCTGGTTGCAAATAATAGGAATTCAAACAAATATTATGAGGCCTTCACGAATGAACCAGGTTCTTAAAGGCCTCAGGATACTTCTTTGGGTCATCTGAGAAGCAAAATTATAGTTATGAAGTAGCAATGAAAATAATGTTATGGTTGGGGGGTCACCACAACATGAGGAACTGTATTAAAGGGTTGCAGCATGAGGAAAGTTGAGAACCACTGTGCTTGCCCCCAAGGTGGGCTAACTTTTGAAGCACCAGAGCCAATCTGCCCCTCACAACAATTTTAAAATAATTTGAGAGCCATGAATATATATTTGCAAACAAATTACATCACCATTAATAATATCCCTTAAAACTGTTTAATTTTACTTCAGAACCACATGTACATACTGAAAGAGCCGAATAAGGCTCTCAAGCCAGTTTGCCAACTTCTGCTTTGGCCTACGGTGGCTAAGACTTTCCTACCAGTCCACAAGAGAACGTATCCGAGTCACGGCACCAAAGATGTTACGGTTCTAATACCTGCTTCTTGATCTTCTTAGGAGAAAAGACTTGGCCAAGAGACACCGCATACAGCAAAGCATAGGAAAGTCTTATTGAAAGTCAGAGTAAAGAAGTTCAGCAAAGCATAGGAAAGTTTTCATGTGTCGGACAGAGGTCCCAGCGTGCAGCTCAGGAGAAATGTCTGAGTGCCCCACCTGCCAGGCAGATCTCTCTCCACCTTAACCTACGAGTCAGCTTCCTTGGGCTTGTTTAACTGGCCAATTTCTCAGCATTATTGGTCCAGTTTGTGGGGGTTTTGTTTTGCTGGCTAATTTCTCATATTCCCAGTGTTGGGTTCCTTTTCCCACTATCCCCCTGGCTCTAAGCTATATACAAAACAGGTGTACTGTCTGGTCATCCTACACAGGTTTCTGACTCTAAGGGTCTCAGTCTGCTCCAAGAGAGACCAAAGTTAGCCAGAGTCTTGGATATTCTTCTGAGGCTTCTCATTCTCCTTGTCCAAGTTTAACTGCTAAACATAGGCAAACGTCTGCAGCCCTCCTTCATTTCCTGGATCTGCTCACACTCCTCTGGCTTCCCACCCTCTCCTCCCCACCTCTCCCTTATCCCAGCTAGAGCATCCATCCCAGGGAGACAAAGCTACTCGAATCCCCAACGTTTCTCTGAAAGGTACCTTTATCTACTTTCCTAAATCCAAATCTAGTGCAGCCTTGGCTATTTTTCCTCTGCAGCCAGAAGCTGTGCAGTCTCCTACACTCCTCAGATGAAGTGGTATGCTGTGTTGGTGGTGGCGTTGTTAGTTGATTCATGGTGATCCCATGTGCAAAGAAACAAAATATTGCCCAGTTCTAAGCCATCTTCATGTGTTCTTTCCCACCTAGGGGTTCACCTGCCAGCACTCCATCAAATAATATTCAGGGGCTAATCTTTGGGAGTAGATCACCAAGCCTTTTTTTGTTGTTTTTTGTCTGGTAGCTCTTCTAAAACCTGTCCACGATGGGTGACTCTGCTAGTATCTGAAATACTGATGCCTGGTGCAAACCAGTGTTTAGTATGAGTTTTTAGCCACAGACTTCTCTGTCACTTCATCAGACAATGTTTCCCTGAAGTCTGTGTAAGACATGGGAGGGAAGATATTGATAGGATTGTGAGATCTGGCTGTGAGTGATTACTAACAGGGTTAGTTGTCATTGTCACCCTGTGGGGTATAAAATGAGCCTTCTCAGGAGTAGAAAGGGGTATGTGTCACCAGCAGCGAGAGAGAAGAGCCAGGAGTGGAGCATATCTGTTGGACCTTGATATCCTTGCACATTAAACCTCCTGACCTAGGAGACAGACAGATGGGACACCAGAGGAGTGCCAGGCAAGCAGCAGCTGGGTTTGCTGAACCATGAGCCTGGAGCTGAATGCTTTCCAGTTGAGGTTTATAGAAGAGTGGCAAGCCCTTTGGGCATTGATTAGTAGCCCCCAAAGGGCTTTGTAACATTGCCTGAGCAGGGCAGAGGCAAGATCAAAAGGTTGAGGGTCAGAGAGGCACCTACCTGGGGGCACAGCAGAGCAGAAACTGTCCTGATTCAACAACTTTCCTAAGCATTTCTCACCTGTTAAATTCCTTAGTAAACCCCATAAGTTTGAACATTGTCTGTGGCCACTACAATGAATTGTAGAACCCAGCTGAACAGTAGACAGTGCTGTGAGAACCGGTGGTGCAAGTCTGACCCCAGCCTCGTAGGGAATGGCCTTGGACAGCTGTTGCTGATGGGAGGGGTTTTCCCTCACCCTTGTGAGATTGGAGAAGGTCAGACACCACCTCTGCATCATCTCTTTTTGACACATGGCTTCCAGCATTATAGCAACACGCACACCGCGCACACCATAGGATGGGGGCGGGCAGCATCCTTTCAGCTCACCATGATCATTGCCAAAACATTCCATACAAAATAAAACTGGGTGTGGGGGGGAGGGGGGGTCTTGGCCCTCCAGCTTGGCCATCCTTGACATCTCCGTTCTTGTTGCCACTGCTGTCACCCTCCCCTTTCCATGAAGATTTGGGTTGCTCCCCTCGTCCTCTCTGAATCCAGCCCCCCTTCTTGCTTAGTTGTAGTAGGTGATGGCTTGACCACTCACAGTTTTTGGCCCACCCTCTTCTGGGAGCCACTCCACCAACTCCCATGCTTACACCCTGGCTTATGTCCGCTTGATGTTGCTTCACTTATTAAAATCACAGCTAGTCGTTCTCACACTTTCACCCTTCTCATCTTTCTAGTTCCTCACTCCATTACCCTGCTCTCCAGCCTCATAAACGCTTCTATCTCCTGAAGTCTCCAATTTCTCTTCACCCACCAGTCCCTCCTGTCTTTGTTTTCATTCCTCTTCAACCTAGCCTTGATTGTCAACCCCTTCAACACCCCCTTCTCTTGCAAATAACGGCGTCTTTGTTCTTCTGCTACACCTGGTGAGCTAAACTCCAACCCTGGAGCAAACCCACTCCCCACCTACTTCACTCCTGAACCTGGGATGCTGACAAACCTCTCAGCCATGAAGATGTGACCACAGCAGCGTCACGGTCTCTCACCCTCAGCGAGCACTCCCTGGCCTCTGTCATTCTCTCACTGCCCACCATGGCTCCATTTTTTTCAGGTTCTCCTCACATTTTCTTGGAAGAAGTATAGAAGGAGCCAAAATGCTCCTTAGAGGCAAAAAGTACCTTAGATGGAACGTGGACATGTTGTCTAACAGAGTTAGGGCATGTTGTCGAGAGAGATCAATCCCTGGAGAAAGACAGCATGCTTGGTAAAGTAGAGGGGCAGCAACATGGAGGAAGGCCTGACGAGATGGATTCACACAGTGGCTACAACAACTGGGGTCGAACATGAGAACAGCTCTGACCAGGCAATGCTTCCTTCTGTTGCACGAGTTGGAACCAACCCGACGGCATCTGACAACAACAAGAACTTCACACTACCCCGTACTGTCAACAGAGACCTTGACCTCCATTGTCACAGAGGAGGTAGAAACCTTACACTGGAAATACTTTCTGCATCTTACCTTGCCTTCCCCTCCTAGACACATTTAGATCCAAACTCTCCCCATTTTGTTCGTTTTTGTTCATTTTGTCAAAAACTGCCGAATTCCATTTTATCCTTTCTCAAGAAAGGAAGCATCAGTTACCAGATCCTTCTGTATCTTCAGCATCTCCCTTTCTATAACACGCTATATGAGTCTAGGTACTTTAGAGAAACAAATCCACAGAAACTCATGTATAAGAGAGAGTTTTTTATATAAAGGTTAAGTGTGTATCAAGAAAACATCCCAGCCCAGTGCTGCCCAAGCCCACAAGTCCAACATTAACCCATATGTCCAACAACAATCCACAAAGTCCTCCTCCATCTCACAAAACAGACGCAATGATGCCGACTGCAGGAGGAAAGCCGAGTCAGTCTGGCAGAGGTCTCCACACAGCTTCTCCAGCACCCAGGGCTGCATCGGGGTAGGTCCATGTGACTTCTCCTCAGGGACGTCCTGCAGGAAGTGAGCCCCGCCAACTAAAGCAGGGAACTGGCCAAGGCAGCTGCACCCTGGTGCGACCATCAGAAAGCAAGAGACCCGAGAACTCAAAAGGCGAGACTCATTGAGCCATTTATCCCTCTGCCCTTCAATTAACCCCACATGTGTTTATGGGCCAGGTTGGCACAATAAACTAACTCACACGCCATTGTCATTAACTTCCACGAGTCACCTCTAACTCATGGCGACCCACGCAGGCCTGAAGGAGACATTGCTGCATCTTGCGCCATCATGATGGCTGGCTTGGGAACATCCGCTTTTGTGACTAGAAAGTCACTCCATTTCACCAGGCTGCCTGCCACATGACCTCTCTCTTCACCAAACGTGATGTCTTCCTCCATTGATTTACCCCTACTGATGTTGTGTCCTGTGCAAGCGAGTTTGACAGTGTCGTGATTCATATGATTTTCATTGGCTGATTTTGGAAAGGTTTGTCAGACTTTCTTCCTGGACTGTCTTAGGCTGTAAGCACCACTGAAACTTGTCCACCGTGAGTGAGCCTGCTGGTATTTGAAACATGGATGGAGTACCTTCCAGAGTCATAGCAACACACAGCCACCACAGCATGGGAGGTACAGCATGTAGGTACATTCACGTTTTTCTTTTTTCAAACACATCTCCCTCGACCTTGCACTAACTCTGTTGCCACATCTCTTTCCTTCCATTCACAGCCCAGCTTGAAGATAGAGGGGTCAATCCCTGTCACCTCCACTTCTCATAGAAAAGTGAGGTCTCTCTGTTTTGTGACGTTCTCCACCCCCACTTCCATTTCATCCACCAGAACCCAAGGTCTAGGCGCGGCCCCTTCCTTTCCCCAGAACTCTTTTATGTCACCACAGCGCTGTTCATTGATACTGCTTGACTTCTCAAGAGAGTGCATATCTCCCTGTGCAATTGTTCACTTTATAGGTATATTTGCTGTTTGGCTGAAAGTTGACTCAAGGTGGTGAGCTCAGTTCAAGGCTTGAAGAGTCTAATTTTTTTTTGAAGAGTCACTGATTCAAGATTTGTTCTACCTTGACTCCACTCTATCTAGGAGCGCTTATTGTGACTGCAATCAGAACCAGTAGAGACAGAGGTTTGTGTGGTCGATTCTCTTATTGTAGTCACCTTTCTTTGTTCCTGAGGAGGGAAGACCAAGAGTTGCATCTTGGATGGCTGCCCACATGCTTTCAAGAGCACAGTCGCTACTCCCCGGAGTAGGGTGTAGATCATTGTTCTTTGGACTCTGCTACCAGGATTGACCTGGATCTCTCCCTAGACTCTGATCCTGGGCTCTCAGCCTCAGTGGCTCTTCTCTCAAGTTGTTAGGTCTAAGGAATTCCATAACTTTCCCTGTGCAGGTTCTGTCGTGGGATCCTTGGTAGCATCGTGGTCATTAGTGGGATGGTTAACCACAAGGTCAGCAGTTGCAAACCACCAGCCACTCCTTGGGAGAAAGACAAGGCTTCCTACTTCCATAAAGAGCCATCATCCCCGAAAGTCACAAGGTAGCTCTCTCCTGTCCTATAGGGTTTCTGTGAGTTGGCATTGACTCAATGGCAGTGAGTTTGGGTTTCGGCTTTATGTTCTACTACATGGATCTACTGATCGTCCTAATGGATGCAGCTGTAAAACTAATCCCTGTCAAAGCTGTATATACTTGTGAGTAGAGGTCCATTTGCCTTCCCACACCTGTTCAGCTTATAAGATGTGGATCCATTTGTAGATTGAAGTTATTTCTGTTATTGTTATGACTCACAGATGCGTGTTATCACAGGACAGTGTCTGTAATCGTGTCTACCTCTGTGACTCTAATTCTTGTGCTCCTCCTACTGTCTTCCTTTGACTTGGTCATTGTGTGTTTCTTTCCTCCTTACTGTATATTGCCTTTCCCTTCACCCCTGTTAATGTGTGTCACCTCTTTACTTTTGGATTTACCTTCTCTTCCTCCCTTGGCTGGTAGCCAGAATGTTTCTTGCTGTGTGCAAATCTTTTCTTGACTTTTAAAGTAATGGTCACATACATCATTTGGCCTTTGGGGGTTGACTAATTTCACTCAGTATGATATCCTGTAGGGCACTGATTCTCAAACTTACTTAGACTCCTAACCATTTTGCAGGGAAAAAAAGTTACTCGGTGACACAGAATCCTGGAGAAAGTGTAGGCATCTGATTTGCAGGCCCTTTCGATCATTCTGATGCCTCTGAGGGGTGATCTCACCCACTTCGGGAAGCACCACTCTAGGTTCATCCGTGTTATGAACTGTTCACAGATTAATCTTTATCCTTCCTTGTTGCACAGGATTCCATTATGTGTATGTACCGTAGTTTGTCCGTTCATCCATCGATCCACACTTTGATTGCTTCTATCTGTTTGCTATTGTGAAAAACACCATGCTAAACATGGGTGTGCCCACGTCTGTTGATGTCATGGCTCTTATGTCTCTGGAATATATGAAGAGACTTCAAAATGTTCCTAACAAAATTCCATGATCTTATATTTCACTCTTCAGCAAACTTTTTGAATTCCTAATAGACCTAGTGGGATTACTGGTCCTGTAGAATTTCTGCTTGTATTTCCCGTTGGTAAGCAGGTGTCCTGCCATGTTCCACAGCGGCTGTACCATTTCATAGCCTCCCAGCAGGGTAGGTGTGTTCCAGTCTCCGACACCCTCACCAGCACTTGTTGTTTGTTTGTCTCTTTATAAAGTTTGCTACGAATGCTGGGGTGAGATGATATTTCATCATTGTTTTGATTTTTATCCCTCTGATGACAATGATTTAGAGCATTTCTTCATGTGTTTTTTTGGCCTCCTGAATGTTTTCTTTGGTGAAGTATCTGTTCTTGTCTGCTGCCTATTTTTAAATCGGAGTGTTTCCTTTTTTGTTGCTGAAGTGGTGGGGTTTTCTATAAATTTTAGAGATTCATTTCTTGTCCAGTATGCTGTGGCCAAAAATGCTCCCCTGTCTTTCAAGTCTCGTTTTATTGTCTGGAGAAGTCTTTTGATGTGCATCATTGCTAATTTTTAGGAGGTTCCAGTTTATCTTTTGCTGTTTGTACATTTTTAGCTAAGTTTGCGTCTCTACACCATGTCTTCACAATAAAAACTCAAACTCACTGAAGTCGAGTCGATGTTGACTCATAGTGACCCTATAAGACAGGGTGGACCTGCCTCTTTGAGTTTCTGAGACTTTACAAGTGTAGAAAGCCTCATCTTTCTCCCACAAAGTGGTTGATGGTTTTGAACTGTTGATCTTGAAGTCGCTAGCTCAATGTGTAACCACTATGATGCCGGAGCCCCTAAGGGATCTTAAATGTACCCTGCTTTTTACTTTGATGATATTCTAGTTTTAGGCTTTACATTTAGGTCTGTGATCCTATCTTGAGTGGGCTGCGTATATAGTGTGAGAGATGGATCCTGTTTCACTTTTCTGCCAACAGCTATCCAGTTTTGCCAGCAACATTTGGTAAGGAGACTAATGTTTCCCTATTTAATGGGTTTGGGCCCTTTGTCAAAGATCAGCTGTCTACAGGAACAAGGATGGACTTCTGCATTCTGTTCTATTAGTCTATGTGTCTGTGGTACCCGTACCAGGCTGTTTTGATGACTATGGCTGTACAGTAGGTATTAAGATCAGGAAGGATATCCACTTTGCTCTTCTGAAGTAGTACTGTGCTCATCCTGGGTTGGTGACTTGTTTGCCCATCTTTTAAAACAATTATAATCAAATCAGGAGTAGGATTGCATTATATCTGAAGATGGCTTTGAATAGTATTGACATTTTCAGAATTAACTCTTCATATCCATGAGCATGGTATGTTTTCCCATTTATGCAGGTCTCTTTTGGTTTCCTGTAGTAGTGCATTGTAGTTTTCTCTGTGTGAGCCCTTTGTCTTTCAGGTTCAATTTATTCCTAAGTACTTCTCCCTTTGGGTGACTTTTATAAATCATATTATTTCCCGAATTTCCTTTTCGGATTTCTCTTGGTTAGGGTAGAGGAATCTGCATACATTTTTTGTGTGTTGATCTTATATCCCGCCACTTTGCTGAATCCTTGTTGGTTTCCCTGGCTTTCTTGTTGAGTCTCTGGGATTTTCTATGTGTGGTACCGTATTGCCTGCAAACAGAGATCGTTTTACGTTTTCTTCATCAGTAGGTGGTGCTTTGTAGATAGATGGTGAAAAGCTGTGACAAGGGAGAAGTGAAGATGCTATCGAGATCAGAGGCTCAGATTCTTTCAGGATCTGGGGAGACAGGAGTTTCTGCCATTGAGGTTCTGTTCATGGTGGTGGAATAATTTGGAAAATGATAATGGCAGTGGTTGTACAACATGATGAAGGTAACCACTATCACTGAAGTTTACAAGTAAAAAATATTGAATTGGAAGATCTTTTGTTATATAGATATTGATCGTGAAAGCCAAAATAACTCGTGGAGCACGGTGTTTGCAAAGGGCACGCATCACATTAAAACAAGAACACTACCTTGCATGGGCGAAACATGCTTTTTTTTTTTTGCTGGCTCTGATTATAGGTTTGGGAGAAGGTGTGGCAAGGATGGATGATGATGGCCAGGTGTGAGCAGAGTGATTCAGCCTGTTGGGATAGAGTAGCTGGTGGGGGTCATTAAGAAGTTGGGATAGAGTAGCTGGTGGGGGTCATTAAGAAGTTGGGAAGGGGTGTGCTGGTGAGGGTCATTAAGAAGTTGGGAAGGGGGTGTGTGGCTTTGTCATGATGACTCCCTGAAGGACCGAGTCTCTGTACCTCATCTGGTGCTGGCACACATCCCATGTGTCTTGGGGGCCCCATTATTGGAGGCTGCAACAGAGAGACTGACTGCCAGACTTACCATGGAAGTCCCAGGTAAGGAGAGTCAGGAAGCAGGGGCAAGCATCCCTTCTCCTCTCTGAGACCTGGTCGGCAGATAGGAGGACCACCATTGCTGTCAACGAAGCAGGGTCCAGGGCAAAGACCCTTGGGACCATGCGTTAGATGAGCCCTCATAATCCCTTCCAGGCCCATTCACGTGGGCCTCCAAGTGAATGTCAAAAACCACATTCATTACCATTGTGTTGATGCTGACTCCCACTGACCCTGTGGAACAGCATAGAATTGTTCCATAGGGTTTCTAAGACTGCAATTTTAACAGAAGAAGCAGACTCTCTCAGCTTTCTCTCCAGCCTCAGAGCCTCCTTTGCACCCAACCATCCTCAGGGCCTGCCCCTTGCCACAAGCACAGGTTGATTGATTCTTCTGGAAAGGAGGGATGTAGAATAGGCCAGGGCTGCTTCATTTGTACAGAAGCCTTGACACTAACTAGGAGCACCTGAATTCTTAGCTGACTCTTCCCCTTCCTTTCTTCCTTCTGCCACCCGGATACCTTGATGTGCACTGAACCCCAGGCCAGAGGTTCCCAAACTTATGTGCACCCTTTGGAGAAAAGGCCCCCCTCCACCACTGTCAAACCATTCCCACTCCATGAGCATCCTCCTGGCTTAACAGAAGAACTCGGCAAAGACAAGGTCGGGCTTCCTACCAGTTCATGCGGATTCTACCCCGGCTGAGAATCTACAGTTTCCGGTCAAAGGTGGGGGTCACTGTTTGCTTGGGAGTTCTGGTGATTCGGTTGTAGAATTCTCTCCTTCTATGTGGGAGACCTAGAGCTGATTCCCAACCAGCACACCTCACGTCTAGTCTAGTCTGTCACAACCAGTCTGTCAGTGCGGACTTGTGCATTGCTGTGAGGCTGAGTACATTTCAGCAGAGCTTCCAGACTAGGATGGACTAGCGCTTCAGACCATAAAACCCCCACCGATCACCAGGGGCCCTGACGGCATTGTGTTTAAAGCACTCCGCCGCCAACCAAAATGTCAGCAGTTCAAACTGGCCAGCCACTCTGCCAGAGAGAGATACGGTCTGCGTCTGTAACAAGGTCTGTCCTGCCTTGCAGGAGCTCACTGTGAACTGGAATCAAGACTACAGCAAAGGGGGTTCGGATGGGCTGATGGATCCCAATAGGCAACTCGAAAATCCATCCTGAGGACCTGGCCATGCTCCCTCCTCCTGTTGTGCATTAGAGGCTGACCCACTGACAGTTCCAGCATTGGCATTGGCTCCGGGTGGAGGCTGGCCTTCTCCTCCCCATCCCAGCGGGACAGCTGTGCCAGCTGCCGAGTTGGTTCCTCCCTTGCAAACAGACCTCCACAGCTGCCTGGGGTTCCAGAAACTCAGAGAAGGGCCAGGAGCAGTTTGCTGCACAAAACTGCTGGAGGCAGGCCAGGGCCTGAAACAAAGCAAGGGAGTGTGAAAACTGCAGCTCCCATGAAGAGGAGGGCTCACCATATGCTGTGGCTTCAGACCCCTCGTCTGCACAGACTCTACCAGGTCCTGGGCCCAATTTTGTATTCGGAATTTTGTGTTCTTGTCTTAAGAAAATCTCCCAAATTCAATGACTTCCAGGCCCCATAAAGCCTGAGCCTGCCCTGGTTTCCCGTTCTCATCTCTCCCTAGACCAGAACTCGGTACCATCGGCTCCATCTCCTACAAATCCTGCTCAGGCATTCTCTCATCTGGCCAACCTCCAACAGGCTGGCGAGTCTGGGCCGCCACACCTGGGCTCATGACGTTCCCCTCCTGAACTGTCTTGTTCTTCAACCTGTTGCATTTTCACTCACCCTTCAAGACCCACATCAAACACCACTGACAGTAACAGGAAGTCTTCCCCAAGTCCTGGGCACAATAAGCACACCCTGCAGGTGCCCCCACCACACGCAACACGTCTCTCTGTCACTGCCCAGATAACCCCACATAGGAACTGCAGCTCTGAAGGTCTGCCACCCTGCTCCTCTAGGGATCATATCTAAAGTCCCTAGGGTGGGCCCCTCGTAGGTATCTGGCAAGTATTGTTTTAGGGAATTACTTAGGGACCCTAGTGCTGAGAACAACTGCAGTCCTCATTATTCTCCCACCCTAACCATCTGCACCACCCACCCTCTCACCCCCATTACCATCTTCAGTTTCTCCTGAGAAACCCATTCAGTGCACATCAAGGTATCTGGGTGGCAGAAGGAAGAGAGGAAGGGGAAGAGTCAGCCAAGAATTCAGGTGCTCCTAGTTAGCGTCAAGGCTTCTGTACAAATGAAGCAGCCCTGGCCTATTCTACATCCCTCCTTTCCAGAAGAATCAATCAACCTGTGCTTGTGGCAAGGGGCAGGCCCTGAGGATGGTTGGGTGCAAAGGAGGCTCTGAGGCTGGAGGTCCCCTGGGGTTGTCCCAATGTGTGGCTGTCACTGTGTTCATGCCAGCTGTTTCTGTTCCCCACTGGACTCTGCCCCCAGGTCTGGCAGAGATTAATAAGAAGAGTCAAAGAGAGAAAGCCATCTTGCCTGGAGGTGGCCAGGGTGGCTGGTGGTTGGTATGGGGCTGGGGGCTGGTGTCTGGGGCTCACTTGGGTGGCGCATGGTGTGTGACCCAGGTTTCTGGGTCTGGCAGAAGCCTGGGCTTTGGCTCCCTGTCTAGCACCACCTTCTTGCAGGCCTTGGAGCTGGGCACATGTGTGGGACTAACCCCCTGTCTAGGGTGTTGCCTTCTGGGAAGAAATAATAGCAACTCATGTTTGAGCGACTTCAACTTCCATTAGCTCATGGGAGCCTTACCACAGTGCCGTGCGTCACTCGCTGTGGTTAGTGTCTGCTGGCCCCAGTTGGCCCCCACTCACGGCGACTCCGCATTCAACCATGAGGATTTTCATGGACAGACGTTGGAGGTCCCCGGGCCTTTCTTTCTAGTCTGCCTTTGTCTGGAAGCTCCTGGATCATCAAGTGCTCATCTGTAAGTTCAGGTCGAAGTGGAGGAAAATGAAAATGAGTCCACAAGAGCCGAAAGATGAGCTTGAGTTTATCCCACCTGGATTTCAAGAACACCTCAGCAGCAGATTTGACGCACGGAACACTAAAGACAGAAGACCTGGCGAGCCATGGGACGACAGCGAGGACCTCACTCATTAGGAAGCAAAGCTCCTTGAAAAGGCAGGCCAAGCAGAGGAACAGCAAAGGAGAGGAAAGCCTTCAGCGAGATGGGTCAGCACAGTGACCGCAGCAATGGGCACCGGTGCAGGAGCCATGGGGAGGCTGCCACAGGACTGGGCAGTGTTTCCTTCTGTTGTGAAGAGGGTCGCCATAGGTCAGAACTAACTGGATGGCATCCAACAGCAGCGAGACGATTGTCCTTCCTTGTCCTGGTGCCACTTCTACCTCCTCCTGGATCATGGCTCGCCTGGCCTGGGGTACCACCAAGATTCTGCCTGGGAAGAGCCAGGGAAACGGAGTTGAGCTTTGGGGTCATCGACACCAGGAAGTCTCTCGAATGCAATCGGAGCGGCTCTATGGCCAGGGCTGTCACAGTAGAGTCCTATTCCCTTTCTCTGTGGTCAGACATTCCCCAGGTCCTTTCTTCCAAGATTCCCCACGTTAGGATTAGGGCTAGTGATCAGCGGTTGGTTTACTTCTAAGTAATTAGAAGGGAGGCTGACTACTAATTTTCTCATTGACTTTATCTTGCTCAAGGACAACTAAGTGCTCCTGTGATTGGCATCTACTAAGAAATCCAACATGTTTGTTTTCCTTGAGTTCTTTACCTCAAAACAATAATTTCCAAGCTTCGACATGTTTATGTCTAAGCTTAAATATATTCAGTATGATCCTCGCCTTTCTCAGTTGCCGTGGGAGATCATCAGAACTATTTTCTTGGAGAAACTGCCAAATGGACTCTCAGAGAGTGTTTCGTGACACATCTCTCTGTCCCTCAGGCCCAAAAGATAGCAATAAGCCACAGGTTTCTGGGCACCACCTTTGAAGATTTCATTGACTAGGTCTGGGGTGGGTCCCAGGTCGTTCTAGTTTTTGAAAGATGCTCCAGGCACTAAGAAGTGTTTGGTAATACCTGCTCTGTACTTGCCTTGACTTGCCAGGTGTAAGCTGGGGCCCTTGATATTCAGGGGTACATGGAGACCCAGGGCTGAGTAGGCAAGGAACTACCTGATATTAAGATGGCATTTTTGGCAGGGCTGGATAGCAGGTGCCAGGCTCGATACCAGGACCTATAGTTTCCTCAGGTGCCTCTTGGCTCTTCTTAATAAAACCCTATCGGTATAAAGCGTGATGCTTCTCTCTGTGTGTTTGGAAGGTGGTCCCATGCCCATCTAATCTACAAGTGGTCTGGGCCATGGTGGCATTCCTTTAAAAGAAAGGGCCCCTGGACTCTGCCTTGTTTTATGTCCCGGTAGAGTGTGATCCGTCAGGAGATTGCTTCTGCCAACCCTCCTCCTTGCATGAGGGCTCCCAGGCACACTCTGAGCACCAGTGAGAATGTGGGATCACAGGGCTTGGCGCTAGTGGTTTCTGTCCATTTGGCTCTGCTCTCACACACACGGGTCACATAATCTTCACAATAACCACGTGAAGTTCACATCTGTATCTCCACTGCATCATGGGAGAAGAGAGAAACACAGTCTTGTCTACAGTAATAGCATTTAACCCTCCAGGGTTCTTTCCACGATCTCACACCACTAGCGGGCGTTTTCCAGCTACCACGGAAGCTCTGCATAGTGGCGTAGGGGTTTATACGTAGGGCTGTGTTCAGCAAGGTTGGCAGTTTGAACCACCAGCCGCGCTGGTGCTTTCTACTCCTGTAAAGAGCTACAGTTGGCATCTGCTTGATGGCCATGCGTCTTGAGCCCTGAAATCAGCTTTCTGTTCATTCATGACACTGACCTGAAAGCTTTGAGGAGGTACTTGTTCATTTCTTGTTCGCACATGATGGGTTCGTGTGGAAAGAGCACGGTGAAAGCAACCCTTCACTCTCATCCCTACACCACTCTCCCACAGTTGGGTGCGTAACATTCCAGTGCCCTTTTCTCTGTGTGGGCACCCTGGGGAGAAAGAACGACCTGTGCTAGGGCACTGACCTCCTCTTCCTTCACAGCTCACCCCCCAGCTCACTGCCATGGAGAAGCGATGCTCCAGGACAGGGTAGAACTGGCCCTCGGGGCTTCCAAGACTGGAACTCTTGACACAACGAGAAGGCCTTGTCTTTCTCCCAGAGAGGGGCTGGTGGTTTCGAACTGTTGTCCTTGCTGGAAGCAGGCCACCGTGTAACCACAATACCGCTTTACAAGAAGGAAGGCCAAGGCCATGAGGCTGAGATCAAACACGCCTACCTCCAATCTTCCTATCAATTCTGATGCCCACTGTCCCTCCCAGAGCACGCTCCGACTTTCAGCTGGGTTCTATCAGCCACTGATAGAGACGTTGCTCACCTGTATGGGGCTTATTTGGGAAGTAACAGGTTACAACTCAGGTGAGATATGCTCGGGATACTGTTGTTCTGTAGGTTCTTCTCTGCCGTGCCTGCCAGGCAGGTCTCTCTCTGGCCCTCGGCCTTTTGATCTGGCTTCTGCCCTGCTTAGGCAATGTTTCAGAACAAGAGAAGGAAAGATTCTGGATTCCAGTTGAGGAGAAGTGGAGCTGCACTGGGGAAGGAGAGGGGCAGATCAAGCACAAGTCACTGGAGATTAAACCATCCCGCCTCTATTGCAAAAGCTGGCCCTGAGCAATGTCTTCTCCGTGTCTGCCTCCCCCATTGGTTAACAGGCCCTCTCACTGGGGTTTATTGTAGTTCAGTTTTGAATTGGTACACCTAATCTCCTGTTCGAGGTTCCCTCTAAGGAATCAGTCCAGGTTGTTTTGTTTTGCTTAAGAATAGAATTTTGCTACCTTAATACTAAACCTATAAATATATGTACATAGATTTATGTTTAGTGTTAAGGTAGCAGATGGACATTGGGCATCCACTCAAGTACTCCCTCAATGCAAGAACACTTTGTTCTATTAAACTGGCATCCCATGATGCTCACCTTCCTGACACTATTGCTGAAGACAAAGCAGGTGCATAAGCAAATGTGGTGAAGAAAGCTGATGGTGCCTGGCTGTCAAAAGATATAGCACCTGGGGTCTTAAAGGCTTGAAGGTAAACAAGCAGCCTTCTAGCTCAGAAGTGACAAAGCCCACATGGAAGAAGCACACTAGCCTGTGTGATCATGAGGTGTCAAAGGGATCAGGTATCAGGCATCAAAGAACAAAAAAATCATATCATTGTGAATGAGGGGGAGTGCAGATTGGGGACCCAAAGCCCATCTGTAGGGAACTGGACATCCCCTTATAGAAGGGCCTCAGGGAGGAGACAAGCCAGTCAGGGTACGATGTAGCAACAATGAAACATACAACTTTCCTCTAGTTCTTGAATGCTTCCCCACCCCCCCAAGCATGATGATCCCAGTTCTACCTTACAAATCTGGCTAGACCAGAGGATGTACACTGGTACAGATAGGAGCTGGAAACACAGGGAATCCAGGGCGGATGATCACTTCAGGACCAGTGGCGTGAGTGGCAATACTGGGAGGGTAGAGGGAGGGTGGGGTAGAAAGGGGGAGCCAATTACAAGGATCTACATATAACCTCCTCCCTGGGGGATGGACAACAGAAAAGTGGGTGAAGGGAGACATTGGACAGTGTAAGACATGAAAAAAATAATAATTTATAAATTATCAAGGGTTCATGAGGAAGGGGGAGCGGGGAGGGAGGGGGAAAAATGAGGAGCTGATGCCAAGGGCTCAAGTAGAAAGCAAATGTTTTGAGAATGATGAGGGTAACAAATGTACAAATGTGTTTGACACAATGGAGGGATGTATGGATTGTGATAAGAGTTGTACGAGCCCCCAGGAAAAGGACTGGAAAAAAGAAGAAGAGACTCTTGGATAGGAGCTGGTGGAGCAGCTGTGGAAAAAGCATGGTCCAGGCGAGCTGCCCACTTACAACATCTCCAGGCCTCCGGTCAGTTCATCCAAATGCAGCATAAAGGGAAAGGCTGCATCTCCCCAGGCCTGGCAGGTTTCCCAGCGGCTAAAATTCTTTCCCTAGAATCTGAGTTGACGGGACCCTATCCGCAGCATCATGATGCACCTGCCTTCTGCACTGGCCTTCAATGTTCAGTGTCTATAGGAAGCCTCCATTATAGAAAATGTATTTCAGTGCACTTCTTCAAGTTTAAGAATTTAGGGACCGCAGTTTTCCAAGTGCAAGGGGATAATTTAAACAAAATAAACATAGGCTGGCTCCTTTAAGAGCCTTCAAGTGCCTGTTACAGGCCCTTGGATGAAGGGAACAAGATCCTGTTTGGGCCTGATCTAGTTGGCTAACTAGCTGAATAGAGGGCCTGACACCTAGACATATTTCACTGAAACGGTCTCCTCACATGTCTGGGCACTTGGATGATTTAAGAGATAATAATTACTCAAGGTCAGCTCACCATCTTCTTTTGCCTCCCAGCTGAACTTCCTGCTTCCGTTTTTGCTCTGCTACAATTTATTTTACATACGTGTGTTAGGCTGAGTTGACTAGAGAAACAAATCCAGGAACACTCGTGTGTGTAAGAGAGAGCTTTATAGCAAAGAGTAATTGTATATTAAGAAAACATCCCTGCCCAGTCCAGATCAAGTCCCTAAGCTTGATATTAGCCCATGTGTCCAATACCAATCTATAATTTCCTCTTTAGATTCACACCACACATTCAGTGATGCCGAATTCAGGAAGATCACAGACCAGTGGGTGGAAAGTCTTGTGGATCCAGTGGCAGTGGAAGCATCTCAGCACTGGTGTGGGTCTCCACGTGGCTCCTCCAGCTCCAGGGCTCTGGCTCCATCAGCATAGCTCCATGTGGCTTGTCAACAGGAAG
>NW_022111363.1:3291996-3293496 GCF_000313985.2 Echinops telfairi
AGAGAGAGAGAGAGAGAGAGAGAGAGAGACACCGACCCACCTCTTCTGATGGCAGAATCAGGAGAGAAGTTCCCAGAATCCTCATGAGAAGGCCACGCCCACAGGGAGGAATCAATCAGGCTGTGACCTGATTGACAGGCGAGACTCCACCCCTTCATTCTATTTATCAAGTTGACATGAAATGATGTTAACTACCACAACATGGAAGCCAGAGGGACTTTTAGAGCAAATCTGGTCATGCCAGTACACTGCTTAATGCTTGAGTTAAGTTCCCTCTGTCCTCAAAACGAAGTCCAAAGTCCTAAACATGGACTAGAAGGCTTGTCCATCTCTTGTGTCTCTGCTCAGGCCTCCTGCTCAGGGTCCCGTCCTCCCTACTTCCTTCACACCACCACACACTCTAGTTCACACTAGGCTCTCAAATGCGCACTGCAATGGTCCCAATGCTTTCTTCTACTTGGGATCCTTTGCACATGCCACACTGTTGACCTTAAATGCTATTCCTAGCCTCTTTTCTGATCACTGTTTCATCTTCCAGGTCTTTCTTAAATGACACTTTCTCAGGAGGAAAGTCTCGTAGGGAGACTAGCTTAGGTCTCTCTGTTCTCATGGCACCCGGGATGTCCATACGTCTTCATAGAATGTTTGGTTTTGAGCCAGTGACCATGAGGGCATTATCTCTTTGACACAGAACATGAGTACCATGGAGGCAAGACTCCTGTCTGCCACGATGGCTCTATGCCTAGCAGAGGACCCCTTGCTTACTAAGAGCTCCACGAACTTTGCTGGGTATGGAAATGACTGTCCTGGGGGCACACAATGCCAGAGTTGGGAGGGGGCAGTGGTGGGGTGTTCCTGGGGGCACACTTAGACTTGCCATGGAACCAGAAGAGAAGTCATGTTAATTTTAGAAGAAAGTCCTCACCATTTATAGTCGTGGCTCCAACCTGGTCATGCTGATTGTCAGCCCAATGGGCACACTGCCTGAGACAAGTCTTACAGCTCTGCCCTTGGGCTCTGCTTAATGTGAAGTTGTAGTTGGCGCTTGTTCCTGCTCTCTCTCGAGGAGCTACCCTGCTGCTTGTAAGCATTTACCATTTCTCTCTCTCTGTCTCTTCACGTTGTGGTCTTTGAGCCTCTCTTGACCCCATACTTGGAATTTTGAGTGTGGGATTTGGACTGTGACGGTAGCGATTTTTAAAAGCGCACGACCACCACAATCTCCAGTGAGCCCTTCTTTGGGGTAGTCAGTCCCGACTCAGCGAGTCCATGGACAACAGAAACACACTGCTCGGTCCTGAGTCAGCTGCACATCTATCTGTTCAGATGTTTGAGCCCACTGTGGTCCCGCTGTGTCAAGTCCTCTCCGGAAAGCGCCTCCTCTTTCACTGCCCTCCCACTTTACCAAGCAGCCATCCTTTCCCAGGGACTGGTGTCTCCTGACAACGCCAAAGTATGTGAGACCAAGTCTCACCAGACTCCCTTCCCAGGAGCATTCTG
>NW_022111363.1:3295649-3296668 GCF_000313985.2 Echinops telfairi
AAGTTTCAAGTCTGGCAAACGCTTGTCAAAGGGTTTAGAACCAAAGAAGAGGGCAGGTTTTAGAATATATGCCGCATGGTGGAGGAAGTGGAGGAAACACGTATCTAAGTCAATAAATGAGCGGCTTCTCTCTGCAAGGCAGTCTTTTGTTTGTCTGAAACCAACTTGCAGCTCACAAAAGAATCCCCGTCCAGCCCAGTTTTACTTTCCCTCCTTCTAGAACCGCTCAGACCAATGTTTAATTCTGATCAGGAAGGAACCTGTGTGAGTGTGTGTGTGTGTGTGTGTGAGAGTGTGTGTGTATGAGTGTGTGTGTGAGTGTGTGAGTGTGTGTGTGAGTGTGAGTGTGTGAGCGTGTGTGAGTGTGTGTGTATTAAGGCTGTGACCTTTCTCTCTCTCTCTTGAAAACATTTTAAACTTTAAAAAAACATTATTGCTATCTAAGTTTCCCTCGTGTTTGTGGGATATCATACAGACAAATAAAGCCGTCTCTCTGTAGTTGCCCGGTTCATCTCATCACATCAGTGAGAGTGTCCCATTGAGCCTCCCACACGGTCCCTTGTTCTCCTTCCCGCCTTGCTCTTGTCTGTGCCTCCCTCCTGCTCCCTCCAGCCTGGCCTTGTTGTCTTTTCTCTTACTTCACAATAATGATGTTAGAAAATAGTTATCTTTATGAGATTGTCTAACTTTGCCGGGCTTCATGTTCTCTAAGCTTGTCCATGTCATAAGGTGTTTGCAGACTCTTTCGTCGTTGTTTTTAAGGATGCATACTGTTCCATTGTATGAATGTACCAGCTTGTTTATCCATTCCTCTATGGTTGGGAATGTTGGCTGCTTCCATTTTTATTTTTTGCTGTTACGTACCTATCATAGAAATGGCTGCCATAAACATAGGTGTGCTCTCTGCAACATAGAATTTTTTCTTTTTAATGAATTAATTTTTAAATAGCTTATTGGATGCCCAGCTAGCAATCAGATTAGCGCTTGGGGTCTCAAGTGCTCGTATTCAAACAAGCAGC
>NW_022111363.1:3297160-3298912 GCF_000313985.2 Echinops telfairi
GACTTTCTGCCACCAAAATTGTTCAAAACCCGACTTAATTGACAAGATGTGCTTCTTGTTCATCCTTTTCCCAAATAAACCACAGACTCCTTCCGGGAGCTCCCGTTGTTGTAGTTGTTAGAGCCTTGAGTCAGGCCTGGCCCACAGTGACCCGGTGTACCCCAGAGCCAAACATCGCCTTGAGCCGTCCACACAATCAAGTGTGTGGGATGAAGCCCGCCACCTCGCTTTCAAGGCGCACTCTGGCTGAACTTCAAACACTGACGTTTGGCACTCCATGACACTTTCAGCATTCTTCGCCAGCACCATAATTCAAATGCATTGATTCTTTTCTCATCTTCCTTATTCAATGTCCTACTTCCACATGCATATGGGGGGATTGAAAAGAACAAGGCTTGGAGCCCCTTCGTTCTCAGAATGGCAACCTTGCTCCTCAATATTTTAAAGAGGTCTTGGGCAGCAGATTTACCCAATGGAATGCATCTTTTGAACTCTTGACTGCTGCTTCCATGAGGATTAATTGTGGATCCCAGCAAGATGAAATCCTTGACAACTTGAGTCTTTTCTCCATTTAGCGCGATGCGACATAGTGGCCCAATTGTGAGACTGTTGCTGTGGTTTTATATTGAATTTCAAGCCATCTTGAGGACTGTAGTGCTTGATCTTCATCAGCAAGTGCTTCAAGCTCTCACTTTCAGCAAGCAAGTCTGAGTCCTCTGCGTGTCACAGGTTGTTCATAAGCCTTCCGCCAATCTTGATGCCACGCTCTTCCTCAGATAGACCAGTTATTTGCTCAGCATGCAGATTGAACACGTGTAGTGAGAGGATTCAACCCTCTGTACTGGAAACATGCAGTATCCCCTAATTCTGGTCACACAGCTGCCTCTTGATCTAGGTACAGGTTTTTCATGAGCACAATGAAGTGTTCTGGAATTCCCGTTCTTCACAAGGCCATCCCAAATGGGTTATGATCTACATCGTTGAAAGCCTTTATGTAGTGAATAAAATACAAGTAAACGTTTTTCTGGAATGTTCTGCTTTCAGCCAAGGATCATCAGTAATCCTATCCCTTGTTCCACATCCTCTTTTGGGTCCAGTCTGAATTTCTGGTAGCTCCCTGTAGGTACACTGCTGCAACCATTGTTGTATGATCTTCGGTAAAATTTTACTTGCATGTGGTATTAATGATATTGTTCAATAATTTCCATATTCTGTTTGGTTATCTTTCTTCGGAATGGGTACAAATATGGGTCTTTTCCAGTCAGTTAGCCAACCACCTGTCTTCCAAATTATCTGGCATAGGAAAGTGAGTGCTTCCAGTTCTTCATCTGCTTATTGAAACATTTCAACTGGTATTCAATTCATCAATTCCTACCGTCTCAATTTTGCCTGATGCTTTCAGTGCAGCTGAACTTCTCCCTTCAGCACCATTGGTCCTTGCTTATATGCTACCTCCTGAAATAGTGGAATGTCAACAAGTTCTTTGGGGTACAGTGGCTCTGTGTATTCCTTCCATCTTCTTTTGATACTTCCTGCATCATTCAATATTTTTCCCATAGAATCTTTCAATATTGTAACACGCGACTTAAATTTTTTCTTGCATTCTTACAGCTTAAGATATGCTGAATGTATTCTTCCCTTTGGGTTTTTTGTTCTGGGTCTTTGCACATTTCATTATATTTGACTTTGTCTTCTAGAGCAGCCCTTTGAAATTTTCTCGTCAGCTCTTTGATTTCATCATGTCTTCCCTTG
>NW_022111363.1:3300529-3302095 GCF_000313985.2 Echinops telfairi
TTTTTTCATAGTCATTCTGACATTTTATTTGTGTCTAATAATTTCACAGAGCAAGTCATTTTAAGGACGAAGGATGTGTTTTGGAGCCCAGAGAGAACTGAGTTCTCACTGAGTGTCTGCATGTACAGTTCTGTGAGTTTGGGCCATCATTTAACATCTATGAATTCCAGTTTCTTTAACTGTAAAATGAAAACAGTAATAATGCAGCCTAAAAAAAGGAAAAGTAAACTTAAACAAAAGTGAAGAAGAAGGTGGTGGATTTTTTGACTCTAATAACTAGCAGCCTATTTGAATAATCAGAAAAAATTTTGAACTACAGGTCCCCCTTTGGTACCATATTGCTTTGAATGACTCTTCCTTGACCTTGGATTTTGTGAAAAGAAAAACAGAAATTGTTAAGTGTATCAGTTTATCATAAACTCATAGTTACAAAGATGTCTACAAAACCATTTAAAAAATAAATCATTTTATTGGGGGCTCTTTTTAAAAAATCATTTTATTAGGGGCTTATGCAATTTTTATCACAATCCATACATACATCAGTTGTGTAAATCACACTTGTACATTCATTGCCCTCATCATTCTCAAAACATTTGCTCTCCACCTAAGCACCTGGCATCAGCTCCTCATTTTTCCCCTCCCTCCCTGCTCCCTCGTGAACCCTTGATAATTTATAAATTATTATTTTGTCCTCTCCAACCTCTCCCTTAACCCACTTTTCTGTTGTCCGTCCCCCAGGGAGGAGGCCACATGAAGATCCTTGTAATCGGTTCCCGCTTTCCAACCCACCCTCCCTCCACCCTCCCAGTATCGCCATTCTCACCACTGGTCCTGAAGGGATCATCCACCCTGGATTCCCTGTGATTCCAGTTCCTTTCTCTGGTCTAGCCGTATTTGTAAGGTAGAATTGGGATCATGATAGTGGGGGAGGAGGGAGCACTTAGGAACTAGAGGAAAGTTGTATGTTTCATCATTGCTACATTGTCCTGACTGACTCCTCTCCTCCCCAGAGACTCTTCTGTAAGGGGATGTCATGCTCCACGAGTCTTCCCAGTTCAAACTTGGGCTTCTTCAGAGGTCTGACTTTTCTGACAAACACATCGTGGAGAGGATAGACAGACTGGCAAGCCTTTTCTGGGTCCTTCCCAATGCTGTCTGAATCAATGTCTTGACCACTTCTTTCGAGTCTTTTGTCTGCAACTCTCGGGTCGTGATTTCCATCATTTTCTTTCAGGTCTGGCCGGCCTGTTGGTGCTGGACATAAGAGATCTCTGATTGTTGCATTTTTTAGTGAAACCAACACAGAACAGATGCGAGCCATCGGCAGTGTTGACACATCAACATGGGCTTCCATCGTGGCCTGCCATTTTTGGACCATGGAGCACACCTTGTCCCGTGTAAGATCCATGCCAGGGGAGGTGGTCAGGCAGGTTTTGCCTCAATGCCCTCAGTGATTAGCTTGAATTTTCTAAGTACAGCCTCACCATTTTGCAGATCAGCAAGGCTCACCTCAAAAACTCGACCCTTGAAGCCATCAGATTAATTTTGGTTCCTTGAATCCTGGTG
>NW_022111363.1:3303266-3304437 GCF_000313985.2 Echinops telfairi
TTTTTGTCCCTTTGTCCCTGGGTTTGTTGTCAAAATCAATCTTTTATGGACTGTATTAGACTCGGCAAGGAGATTATCTAAAACTCCAGCAAATAATTCTCTGTTCGTGTGTTGACCTGATATTCCAATAATTTTGGCCAATAATTACTGGAAGTAAATTAATCAATCAAATAATGTACTCTGGTAAAAATCACCAGGACTGGTTTTATTAAAACCTGCTATTCCAGTGGGAGTATAAGGTTTCTGGAGTGGGTCAGACATCGGCTCTTGGCTTCCCAAGATGAAAGAATACATGCTGAAGCCATTTGGTAATCCAAGTGGATTTTTATGAAGGATGGGACAAGTTTCAGGTTTTACAGTCTCAAAGGGTTCACAACTGGACTTGAACAACCACGAGGAAAAGAGCGCCCATGCGTGCAGAACTGGGGGAGGTGCGAGGGAATCCCAAGAGGCCAGAAGCCCAAGAACCCTGGAGACTGAGAACATGTGGGCCCAGAAGCCATGGGCCCAGAATAGACCCAGAACAGGCACATGCTCACCCACATGGGGGAGGGAACTCCTCCCCCTCCTTCTGCCTCTGACATGTGGCAGGTTAAGAGAGCGTCCCAGAGCATGTTACCTGCTCTAATGCTAGCTCACCCCGTGGGTGGGGGAAGGTGTGGTTGATGAATACCATCATGAGGTTGACCCCATTGGCTGAGTTAGGCCCACCTGGGTGATGTCATGAGCCTGGGTCTAGTTTGGCCCACCCAGGTGTACCTCCCACCTGGCTCGGGGGCCTAAGTATGAGCATGCTGAGTTTGGGGTCTTTATAGGTGTCTAATGGTGGCCTGAATTCTTTCCAACCTCCTCTATGTGGGCCGTTGCAGGCATGGGAGAGATAACCCTCTCTACCTAACAGGAGCCCCATCATCACACCTGCTTGGGGTGCTTCTAAGACAAAAAAAATCATCTTCAATTATTCCTATATTGACATCCTTGAGCTATTTCTGAGACAAAGTCTGGCTGTGCCTGAAGACTTATTGTTGGCTCAACTCAGCACAGGCACAGCTGAGGAGAGAAAGGAGAGTTTTTGAAGGTAATCAAGCGGCCATCAAGCTCAGAAGCAACAGAGCCCACATGGAAGAAGCACACCAGCCTATGCAACCATGAGGTGTCGAAGGGATCAGGT
>NW_022111363.1:3305241-3306380 GCF_000313985.2 Echinops telfairi
ACACACACACACACACACACACACACATATCGCATTAGAGCTTAACTTCTAAGCCCTTGGTTTGTGGAAGGCTACAGCTTACAGGAAGACCGTGGATGTGATGGATTGACATAGTGGCTTCAACAAGGGGTTCAGACATGACAGTGGTGAGATGGTGTAGGACATGGAAATGCTTCATTCTGTCGTCATAGAACTCCTAGGCGTCAAGTCCAGTTTGACAGCACCTAGCTACAGCAACACCATTTTATAGCAAGAATCCACTCTATTTGGGGTTCTATGTCACGTGTCACCATGACAAAGTCAGCCTCCATTCAAACAGTGCCCTCAGGCCGAGTGTGTTTGAAAGTGGGTTACTAGGGTTCCCCTAGCCAAACTAGGGAGGGCAATCTCCTCCTCAGGGAGATATTCATTTCTGAGAACAATCAACCATGCCCAATCAAAAGAGCAGCATTTGCCCCGAGATACGTTCAGAAGACAGGAAGAGATAGGAAAGCAGGCTGCGTGGCGACGGAAACATGGGTAGGAAGTGGGATGACCACTGTGGCAATATGGAGATTGTGATCAATGGTATGAAATAAAATGTGTATGAATAATTGATTGGACATTACACTTCCCTGTAACCTTTCACCCAAATCATAATTTAAAAAGTTAAGGTACACAAACAAAACCAAAGGAAAACAAACTAGTGTTGCTTGACATACAAAGATCTATTTCCTCACAGTTTGGGCAGCGAGTGGTGTGAATCCAGGGCGCTGGTTCCCCGGAAGGATTTCTATCTCTGTCTTCTCTTTGGGGCTCTTCTTGTGGAATGACCTTGACCTTCCCCATCACTGCGGATGTTTTTGTGCTTAATCTTCTTGCTTTACCTCAGATGTGACCAGCTTAAAATACACTAACTGTGCAATAACCAAGAAAACACTATTCCCAATTGGGCTTACATCGACAAGTTTAGGGTTAGGATTTACAACACGTTAAAGGTGGGGGGGGGGATACAAGTCAATCCATAACACCCTTTGCAAGCAACACAGGAAACTTACCCCCTGAGACCATCCAGGAACTACGGACACATTCATACTTGGGTGAGGAGTGATTATTATAGAGAGGTGATTGAAAAGTCATGGAATCTCTCCTTTTTTATC
>NW_022111363.1:3307843-3325978 GCF_000313985.2 Echinops telfairi
AAAACACAACAAGAAAGAAAAGCTTGTAGTTAGTTCAAGGACTGTTTTTGGCCGTTAGGAGTGTTTTCCAGTCCTGTCTGTTGGGGCACCATGCCCTGGCCCCAAAGTCCACCTTCAGCATTCCCTGGGGACTTCATTGCTCTGTTCCCCTTGCTGTTCTGCTGCACCCCCGTAGTGTTTTGCCTCGGTGTGGCAGCACCAGATCGGGTGTAATTCCCATACTGTGCCTCTGGTGTTGTCCCTTGTAGGGGTATGGGTCACTGAGGGACATCATGTCTCATAGTGGGGCTGGCCATGTGGTCCTCTCTGTGGACTGGCTGCTCTAATCGGGAATATCATCCTCACGGCCTGGTGGAATCTCTTCTTTCTTAATGGTTTCCTTTGATGTAAGGAGAAGGAAAGTCAGATATTATATTGACCGTGGGCACCAACATTTCTCATAGGGAAGGAAATGTACTGTTTGAATCAATTGTTTGACAAGTTCTTCGAGTTAGGAACTTTTTTTATTTGCCTTCAAAATGTTTTCCTTCCCTTTTTCTCTTGAGAACGTTCACATCGTTTAGGCTACTTGAAGTTGTCTTGCGGGTCACCGATCTCTTTCAGTGCTTTCTCACCCCTGTTTAACTTTACCTAGTTTCTATTGTTCTATCTTCAAATGCAATACTTTTTTTCCTTCTGTAATGTTTAATCTGCTGTTACTCTCATCCATTATATTAAAAAAACACCTTTTTATTGTGAATTAGGCTTACATTTCAGAACATCAGTTTTGTTCTCAGTAAGTTAAAAATGAATTTAACCTCCTAATTACTTGCCCTGGTCTCCCTGCACTTTCCCCCCATCTTCCCCTTCTTATAAGATATTAATTTCTCTTTCACTTAAGTTAGCACCTGTCTACTTTTTAGCCTATGACATCTAGTGTAAGTTTATCTCTAGATGCATGATTTGGGTGTTTTATATGTTTACAATAACTTCTAAACATATGGAACACGGTAGTAGTAATAATAATAATTTTAATGTCCTTGTTTACCAGTTCCAATACTAACATCCCTATCTGTTTGGTTGGGCTGATCTCAATTACTGAATCACTCTCCTCCTATGAGTAAGAGTTGCCTGTGTCTTTGCATGCCTGGTCCTCTTTGACTGGATGCCAACCATTGTGAAGTGTATCTTGTTTAGTGGTGGATTTTTTTGTATGCTTACAAATATTCTGGGAAGCAGTTAAGTTACTTGGAAACAGTTTAATTTCTTCCAGGCTTTTTAAAGATCCCTGTGGGAATAAGACGAGGCTTCTTTTTAAAAATACTTTTAAAAACTAGTTATATTGGCTCTCCTAAAGAGTGACCGTCTTGGAAAGGCACATTGGCAGTTCTGCCCTGTCCTACAGTGCCACTCTGAGTGGGAACTGACTTGACGGCAATAAGGTCGTTGGTTTGGTTTGGGGTGTGGTTTGGTGGGACAGAAGTGATGTGTTGGGCTGCTAACTGCAAGGTTGGTGGTTCAAACTACCATCTCCTTCACAAAAGAACGATTGTCTGTTCCTATAAAAATGTGCAGTCTCAGAAGCCCTTTAGGACAGCGGTTCTCAACCTGTGGGCTGCCACCCCTTTGGGGGTCGAACGACCCTTTCACAGGGGTCGCCTAAGACCATTGGAAAGCACATATTTCCGATGCTCTTAGGAATCAAGACACTGCTCCTCTATCCGTCTCCAGGCGGGTCTACCTATGTGCAGATACGCCCACAAAGGAGTACCTGGTGTAAAGACTGTTACCTATGCGACACCATGCTTCAAGACAAAATTTCATTTATCTGTCATTAGAAATAAATATGTCACAATATATAATTATATATTGTTTTGTGATGAATCACTATGCTTTAATTATGTTCAATTTGTAACAATGAAAATATATCCTGTATATCAGATATTTACATGACGATTCTTAACAGTAGCAAAATGACAGTTACGAAGTAGCAACAAAAATAATTTTATGGTTGGGGGTCACCACAACATGAGGAACTGTATGAAAGGGCTGCGGCATGAGGAAGGTTGAGACCCACTGCTTTAGTAGACTGTTTTTTTTAGTGGGGGCAGACATGACCATGCCTCCTTCCTGGCAGAGTGATGTCTGACAGATGCTTTTGATAACCACAGTCCAGTCCGCCCGTCAGAACATCTGCTGAATGAGACCAGACATGCCTTGACTAGGAGCCTCTCTTCTGGCTCTGGCAGCATTTCAGTAGCAGAGCAAAGGGGGGAATTACGAACTTGTTGGATCATTTGGAGGGGCTAGGATGTCGACTTGTGGATTTACACTGAGAACATTATAGTCTATATATTCGATATATGTTATATTTTTAGACGCAGTCCCGTGTCACCCTCACAGCTGTTCCTAGGTTTGAACTCCTTATTGCAGCCGCAGCGTGCATCTGTGGCTCTTCCTCCTTTTCAGTGACCTTCTTTGTCGAGCAGGATGCCCTCGGGGACTGTCCCTCCTGGCAACATGTCCAGAGTAAGTGAAGTGTCATCATCCTTGCTTCTAAGGAGCATATTCTGGTTGTGCTTCTTCTATAGCATAGTTGTTTGTTCACCTGGAAGGTAATACAGTCCATTGAACATTTTTTGGGGGTCAATACCATCATTAAAATACAGTACGTATGCAGTCTTCTTTCTCCACTGCCCAGGTTTTGCATGCAGATGAGGCCCTAGAGAATGCTGTGGCTTGGCTCAGGTGCACCTTAGTCTTGGCTTTTTAGCACTTTAAAGAGGTGTTTGCAGCAGATTTGTCCAGTGCAATATGTTGTTTGGTTTCCAGACAGCTGTTTCCCTGGATGTTGATTGGGAATCTAAGTAAAGTGAAATTCCTACCTCCGTTTGTTGTGATACTGCGTAGCGTCCCGGTGGTGAGGAATTTCGCTTGCTTTATGCTGAGGTTCCACCGATCCTGAAGTCTGTGGTCTCTGATCTCCATGAGTCGGCATGGTAGGGCTGGGTCGCCTGCACACTGCCGTGTTCTTCTTGGGGTAGTCCAGCTTCTTGGATGTTGGCTCGGGATATGGTCATACATTTCCTGATTTTTAAACCATACATGATTCCCTCGTTTTGTTTAAATAACTGTCTCTTGGTCGATGTAAGTCTTCTGAAATTCCTCCCCACCCCCAATTATTCATAACTTTTTATGACTCGCAGAATCAAATGTCTCAGCATAGTCAAAAGATACACTCCCCCCCTGGTATGCTCTCCTTTCAGCAAGGATCTGATACCCTTAGGGACATGCACCATTCCTGTCCTCTGCTGAAGTTGGCTTGACTACCCAGCAGCTCTTTATAACCATTTCTGGATCATCGTTGGCAACATTTTATTTGTGCCTGATAGCAATGCTGTTGTTAAATAATTCTGTATTGGATTGGGTCCCCTTTCTCAGGAATGGGTACAACTGTAGTCTCTTCCAGTCAGTTGGCCAGGTAGCTGTCTTCCAAACGCATTGGCGTAGATGAGTGAGCACCTCCGGTGTGAGATCAGCTCCTTGAACGATTTCAACGGGCGCTCCATTAATCCCTGGAGCCCTGTGTTTTGCTAATGCCTTCAGTGCAGCTTGGGCTTCATCCTTCAGCACCACCTGCTCTTCATCATAGGTTTCCTCGTGACAGGGTTGGACACTGACCACTCCCTTTTCGGTACCAACTTCACGAAAACTTGATGTTGAGTCTGACTTTTCGTACAGTGACTGTGTATTCCTTCCACATTCTTTCGATGTTTCCCAGAATCCCTAGAATCCCTCAATATCACCGTTCTTGGCTTGGCTTTTTTCTTGAGCTCTTTCAGTCTGAGAAGGCCAACCGCACGTTCTCCCCTTTGGGTTTTCTATCCACGGGTCTTTGCCGACGTCATCATCATACCGTAGATACTCGAGTATAAGCCGACCCGAATATCAGCCGAGGCACCTACTTTTACCACAAAAAGTGCAGAGAAAATGTGCTGGAAAACTCGGCTTGTACCCGAGTCTACACCGTACTTTGTCTTCTTAAGCAGTGGCTTGCCATCTGCTTAGTTCTAGGACACTGGGGTTTCTCCCTCCTGCTCTAGGCACTGGACTTTCGAGAGGGATTTCAGAGTTGTGACATCCGGCTTCGTCTTTCCTGACCTTGACAAGCACATTTCGGGTCTTCGTGTGGGATGTCTTTGATGTCAGCCCCCAGCTTGTCTCGTCTGCAGGGTTCGATGCATCAAACCTGTTCTTGAGACCATCTCTGCCTTCAAGTGGGAAGGGTTGTATTTGGGGGCTCTTGGGGGCTTCTTTGGAGTGTCTTCTTGAGCTTGCATGTGTACCATTGGCGATCTGCTCCCCGGCCATGAGGGTGGTGACCCCTCTCCACAATGTAGTCTGTTTGTCCACTGCACGCCATCTGCTGAAGCCTGGTGCTAGTCAGTCACCGTTTCTCTTGTTGACCAAAAAAATCTGTGATGAATAAGTTGCTAGTCTTGCAAAATGTTATCTTCGGTGTCATTGCTGTCACCAATGCCATGTTTTTCCAACTTTTGCATTCCAAACACCAGTGTTTATCAGTGCATCTTGATTCCATGTTTTATCAATTTCAGACTACCAGAAGTTGGTAGAAATATTCAGTTTTATTCCCATCTCTGTCATTAGGGATTGATTAACTGCTCTTCCTTGTAGGCATATAGACACTATTCTATCACAGCATTATACTTCAGGATAGATTTTGAAATGTTTGATTTTTTGCCCATGAATACAACATTATTCCTCTTAAATTTGTCATTCTGACTTATAACCATAAAATTGTTTCAAAGTGGCCGATATCAGTCCATTTCTGCTTACTCATGCCTAGGATAGACATCTTTATACATTCTGCTTCATTTCTGACAACTTCAAAGTTCCTTCACTCGTAGTGCAGATATTCCACATTCTGAGGATGAATGGATGTTTGCAGCTAGCTCACTTTGAGTTGTGCCACATCAGCAAACACAGGTCCTGGAAGCTTGGCTCCAACCGTGGCCTAGAGGGTACTCGACTCTGAGGAGGTAGCTCTTCCCAGTCGTATTGTGAGGAACTTCAGCTAGAAGGGCTCATCTTCTGGCTCTGTAACAGACAACATCCCATTGCTCTTCCTAATGGTTTTCAGTGATGACGTTTTCAGAAGTGGAGTGCCAATTTTCTCTTCCTAGGCTGTCTGAAAAGTTATACTAGAAGAACATCGAAGTTGAATGAGGTAAAGATATGTACTGGTCCCCACACTTTGCAAGCGATGGACACAAGACAGTCCTCTAACCACTGCACTTCCCCAGCCTTTTGACGACTCTCCTGGAGCCCCAGGACAGCAGGCTGGGTAGATGAGAAGTCATTCCGGTCTTCTACCCTTCCTGGCATCTCACTGGGCAGAAGGGGGCTGTTCACCTCTGACACAGTGGTTTTCTCCATGACACGGCCATCTCCAGCCTCTTCCTTAGTTAGGACCCGGAGCTCCCTTTCTGCGTCTGCTTCTCCCTCAGCTCATCTCCTTGCAAAGCCTCTCTCTCTCTCTCTCTCTCTCTCTCTCTCTCTCTCTCTCTCGCTGGTTTGACTTTACAAACAAAATATAAGCTGAGCTAAGAACTTATACCACAAAAAGGTCAGGGTGGTGAATATAAGCGGCAGAGAGAGCCCGAGGACTAACTCCCCTCACACCGAACAAAAGGAGGCTTTGGGGAGAGGATACCAGGATGCTTGTCTCTATTCCCTGGGACTCCCCGGGCCTCCATTCCTGATCACTGGGCTGCCTCTGCGTCTAGACCATATCGGCTCTTCCTCAAATAGGCAACAAACAGAATGGCTCGTTGCCTTTGCAAGGGTGGGCTTCCCAGTCCCAAGCTGTCTTTAGTACCAGAGGACGATTACTTTGGATCGGAGTCCCCAGTGATCCAAGTGGTTAATGTACTTGACAGCTAACCCAAAGGTTAGCCCAAAGGTTACAACTTTGGATCTGCCCAGAGACTCTTCTGACAAAAAGCAGTCATTGACAATCCACGGGTCACAGTTTTATTCTGCCATAGATGAGGTCACAGGAGTTCAAGGTGACAGGACAGTCACCTTGGATAACCAGATCCTGCCTCCGCTTGGATAACCAGATCCTGCCTCCGCCGACATGAAAATGAGGCATCAGGCATTCACATCTTGGGATGGGGGAGCTGAACTCGCCAACTCCGATCAGGATGCCCAGGGGACAGCAAGTCTGAGTGGCAGTGGGAGGGAGGAGAAGAGATTGGACCACGGTGCTGCTGGTTGGTGTCGGGTGCGGGGTCATGGCTGCAGGACATTCTGTGCAGCCGTAAAGGATGCTGTCTCTCCCTGCAGGGGAGGACTCCATCAGCACCTTGGGCCTGATCCTTGGGGTGGGGCTGTCACTGCTGCTTGTGTCCATCCTCGGCTACAGCCTGGCCAAGTGGTACCAGCGTGGATACTGCTGGGACGGTGAGTGAACACTGGAGCCCATCACCCACATTGCTCCCCAGCCCCTCTCCCCCCAAGCAGTCAGCAGGGCTGGGCGGGCCTGCTAGCTCTCAAGCGTGGCTGGATGCAAAATCATTTCCTGTGGTGGTTGCAGTGGTTGAGGACTTCAGTGGGTGGCTGAGCACTTGAGGGGGTGGGGGTGGGTAGCAGGGCTTTTAGCAAGAGAGGAGGCGACTCCCACACCAGAACACAGCTAGATTTTTCTTCCTCGGGGTCCATCGGCATCGAGCACAGAGGCCTTTGCGGGCCCACGGCACAGGACAGGGAGGTGGCAGGCTCCAGCTGCAGCTTCAGGGGGCCTCTGGCTCTGGCTCCTGATGTTTCTCCTCCTCTGCCCATGGGGCTTGCGTTCCAGCTTCCCTGGGTACCCCCAACTGCAGGCACACCTGCCCCTCTCATGGGACTCCGGGGGGGATGGGGAGTGGGGAGCCGGGAGGGCCCTGAGGGGCAGAGAACATGTCTTTGATCTGCGATGACATCCAACAGGTTCCACGAATACTAGCTGCGCCCCCACCCAGTGCCATGTGTTCTGCTGAGATGATTTTCCTTGAACTTCCATGCAAAGAAGAAATCATCCTAACTACCTTTTTTTTTTTTTTTGTAGCTGAGGATGTGGGGCTTAAGTCACAGGGTGGGCAAGTGGTGGAGGCAGGACTCAAACGCAGGATTGTCTCCTCCCCCAAGGACCCAAATCCCTTAGGGCCAGGGCTCCCTCATGGTAGAGTCGGCCTCAGGAGAGCTGGTGATTGTCTGGGAAGGTGCCTCGCACCCATGGGTGTGAGGCAGGGAGCAGACATTGAGGGAACCTGGGAGCCTTCACAGCATCCTGAGGCCAGACACCCAGCTCCTTCGAGACAGGGTTGGGGTGGCCCAAATGTCCCCAGAAGGGAGTGGGCAGCACTCTCTAGAGCAGCGGTTCTCAGCCTGTGGGTCGCGACCCCTTTGGGGGTCGAACGACCCTTTCACAGGGGTCACCCGATTCATCACAGTAGCAAAATGACAGTGATGAAGTAGCGACAAAAATAATGTTATGGTTGGGGGTCACCACCACATGAGGAACTGTAGGAAAGGGTTGCGGCATTAGGAAGGTTGAGAACCACTGGCCTAGAGGTTCTAACTTCTCTTTTTATGTTGTCTTACTAGGGCCTAATTTTGTCTTCAACTTGTACCAGATCCGGTGAGTAGATCCAGGGATCAGATGTGGATTGGGGCTGGCAGGAGGGCTGGGTAGAACTGAGAGCAAATCACAGACTGAGTCAGATCGTAGCACTTCCCTGCCTTAGGTCCTCCCCATGCAAATAGCAGTAAAGGGAGGAGTCACAGAGTCTGTCTAGAAAACCCTGGAACACAGGCATGGCCAAGAGAGCGTGATGGCAGGGATCCTCCTAACCTCCCGCCTCAGGCAGGGACCACTCAGCCACTCTCATCCGTTCACCATTTATTCAGTACAAATGTATGGCAGGAGGTACCATGGTGTTAGTCTTTGGTGAGGGGGGGGCGGGGCATCAAAAGATATACATCCTTTGTCTACAAGCAATTCACTGTCGGTGGCAGAGATGGGTCTGAATACTAATAATGTCATTTCAGGCACGAGGTGGTGTCAGGAGAGAGGGGGGTGGATAAGGATGATTAAAGAATTCAGGGAGCCAGCAGCATGAATCAGAAAAAGCTCCTGGGGATGCCCATCTGGTCTATTCTGCTATGAGGCAGGCCTGCTCCTCTGCCTCAGAGAGATGGAGTAACCCCTGTTCTGGGAGCTCCACCAACCAGACAGTCATCAACCGATTCCCCCTCTGCCCCAGGGGTCATCTCATGCTCTAGGGAGAGTCTAAGCCCTCAGCTCGCCCAGCTTGACTCATGCTCTTTCCCAGGAACCTGAAGGAGCTGGAGGCGGGTCCACCCTTCACCATCAGCGGCCACATCAGCATTCCCGATGGCAGCTACATGAAGTTCTCAGACAGGCCTGTCTGAGGGGGAGCCACAGGCTTCTGTAGCCCCAGAGACGAGCGTGCACTTGCGGGGTTAAGATCACTGAACAACCTGTTAAATGCACTGCCCTCATGACCGTTTGATGAGTAAGTATAAAAAAAGGTTACAACGCAATGCGTGACCAAAAGACAGTTTAAGAGGTACACAAAGCTAGATTGTTATAAGAAAGAGTTTTTAAATGATGATGAAAAATATTAAACCTGCCTGAAAAACAATAACACTGTTACTTAAGATTCTTCCATGTTGCTTCTTGTTTTTTTTTCTTTTCTTGATCATTTTATTGGAGCCCGTACAGCTCTTAGCACAAACCATACATATACACCCATTGTGTTAAGCACATTTGTACATATGTTGCCATCATCATGTCCTTTTTCTTTTTAAAAATCATTTTATTGGGGGTTCGTACAACTCTTATCACAATCCACACATCAATTGAATCAGGCAGGTTTGTACAGATGTTGCCCTCATTCTCTTCTAGACATTTACTTTCTATTGCGCCCTCGGCACCAGCCCTCCCCCCTCCCCCCATCCTCATACCCCCGATAGATTGTACATTGTTATTATTTTCATCTCTCGCATTGACCGCTGTCTCCCTTCCCCCAGGCTTTCTGTTGTTCTTCCCCCTGTAGAGGGGTGTGTGGTTATGTGTCCATCATTGAGATCAGTTCCCACTTTCTCCCTTCCTCTCCTCCACTTCCCCCTGCCCTTCCAGCTTCACCATTCCCACTCCTGGAGTCTGTGTGTCGTGAGCTCCCACCCCATTCTAGACCTGTGTACATGCTCCGGTCTCGTCTGAACTGGGAAGCAGCACTGGGGTCATGGTAGTGGGGGGTGAGGAAGCCTCAGGGAACCAGAGGAATATAGTGTGTTTCATTGATGCTTTACTGCACCCTGGTGACTCATCCCTTCCCTGTGGGCCCTCTGTGGGGAGATTGTTCCACTGTCTACAGATGGGCTTTGGATCTCCGCTCCAGCCCCCCTTGTTCTCAACAATATGTTTTTGTTTGTTACGTGTCTGCTGATGCCTATTACCCAGTCCCTGTGACTCCTCATGATCGCACCGGTGGTGGGCTCCTTCCCTATGGGCTTGTTGCTTCACTGCCAAATGGCGGCTTGTGTAACTTCAAACCTTTAACACCCCAGACACTATATCTTTTAATAACCGGGCACCATTCACCACATTTTCTTGTGCACCTGTTTTGTCTTCAGCGATTGTGTCAGGAGGGTGAACATCTCAGACGTCTGCTTGGTTAGAACAGTGTTCTTGTATTGAGGGAGGGTATGAGCAGAGGCCCAAAGTCCATCCCCTGCCTCCGTGTATTGCCATGTAAATATATGTACATGGGCCAATACCTCTATTTCTGTGGATTAATGTATTTACAGATGTACACTGCTGTGTTTATACTGCTGTGTTTATTGCTTTGTTTCCTTGGTCCTTCCTCTGCCTCCTGCCTCACTGCCACTTTCCCCTTATTTCTGCCTCTTGGTATCTCATCTTGGCTTGTTTGCTGTTTGGCATCCTCATGTACAATATTCTCTGCTTTTATCTGAGCATCACCAGCTGTGTGATTTATCCTCGGCCAGCTTGTCACCAGCTGCCAGAGTAGGATCCCTTCCCTTTAGAACCAGGCCAAGTAGACAATAGCCATTGTGCTTACTGTGTAAGAAACAGACGGCTTCTCTGAACATATTGTGTTCATCTCTGAAAAACTCCTTTCTGCTTTTGCTGAATGTACAGCGATTGTTCTGACAATATTTTTAGCTCTTTGAACACTTTTGGGAATGGCATAATTCACTCATAACACCTCGTGGGAATTTGGGGTGTGACACAGGGCTCAAACAAACGCAAGGGACTAAAGGAGTAGCCTTTCTTCAAAATTATCTATGAAATATAAATAAGCATAGTGACACCCGTGCTCTTTCTGTTTTCTTACACCTATGGATAGAATGAAGATTACCATGGGTGCTTAGAATACGCTGTTGAGCAGATGAGGGTTAAAAAGAGTAAGGAATGTAAATTTGTGATTTCCACATTGGGGGGCTGCCCGGATGCCCACCTTAGAGAGAACTCTGATTACAAGTGTCATTTTAACAGCCAAACTCAACAACAAAAAAACTTAGGTACAGGATCTGCCAAACCAATGGGAACCAGCTGAACCCCACCACTGGGTCAGTGGGGAGGTTGGTGAGTTCCTGAGCAAGACTGATGCCCGAGTAAAGCCCCGTGACAGTCCAGGCACCCAGGCGCTGCCCTAGTACCTGCCCAGGACCCAGAGAGGTTATTTGGCTCCGTCCTGCCTTCTGGGATGCATGTGCTATAGGAGGAGGTCTCAGCGTGTGACCCAATCCATGCTCCACCTCTCTTTCCAGAGGAGGTTTCTATTTCTTCTCAGACAGAAGTTTCTAGAACATACCTTTTTAGCTGACCACCCCCTCAAGGAGCATCACAGCAGAGTGGAGGTTTCTGAAATCTCCAAGCCCAGGATTCTTCCCTGCTTCACGGTCACCCTCCTTCAACCCCTTAAGACCTTCCCCTTTCCACATCTCAGTGGCCTCTCCCCATCTAGACATTTCCTCCTTCCTGTAGCCCCAAATACTCCTACCCCTCCCCTGTATATTTTTCATCTTCTCACTACAAGACATCCCACCCCACTTCTCTTGCGTTTCTACCCCTGCCTGTCCCTGAGGCCTAGGGGCAGTCTCCATCAATGAGATGGTTTAGAGCAGCAGTTCTCAACCTGTGGGTCGTGACCCCTTTGGGGGTCGAATGGACTGTTCACAGAGGTCACCCGATTTATCACAGTAGCAAAATGACAGTGATAAAGTAGCAACGAAAATAATTTGATGGTTGGAGGGGGGCTGTCACCACAACATGAGGAACTGTATGAAAGGGTCATGGTATGAGGAAGGTTGAGAACCATTGCTCTAGAAGAATGCTGACAAAGCCTCACCCTCTCTTTCCTGTTTTTATAGGATGAGGCTCTGGGCTCAACGATTCCTTGTCTTCCAGGGCTGAAGCCATCCCTTTGGAGTGGAGAACCAGGGAGCTTCTCTGGATGCACCATCAGTGCATACAGGAGAGGACTGGGGAGAGCCAGGCTTCTGCCCCCCACCCCCGCCATAGGAGGATCCCTAGGAATTTCTTCACAGGAAAAAAACAGACCGCCGTCCCTTGGGGAGGAAGGACTGATTCTCAGGAGGATCTGAGGCCACAGGAGGGGTGATCAGAAGAGCAAGGCCCTGCCCAGCTCAGCCCAGGACGCCTCACTCCAGAGGCAAGCTCTCCGTTAGGTACCTCAGTCATGTTTCCTTTCAAGGCCACACCACAGGCTGGGAAACCAAGAGTGTCTTCAGTAAGGCAAAGCCATGTGGGAACAGTGGTCCCAGATGTGGATTTCTACCCACCGGGCAGGAGCCAACGTCCCTCTGCAAGCTGAAGACTGAAGTTGGGTCCACACTGCTTCCCCCACGTCTGAAATTGGTCTGCAGCATTTTCACTCCCTGACACGCCCCTGCTGCCCACCTGGGGCTGGTTCTGTTCTGCTGCTGATCAGCCTTGTTCCCTCAGCAGCATGGCCCCCTCCCAACTGTGATGGGTGGGCCCCTCCGAGCACAATCTAGGAGAAGGCTCTGGTTCGCAGTCTCCTGTGATGAGAAGGCAGGGTGGGTGTTACACTCAGCTAGTCTCTGCCTCGCCCGTGCACACTGCCCTGTGGCGTACACAGTGGGCCCGGCCCAGTGGGAGGAAGCTAGGGGAGGCGCAAGAAAACACAGATGATACACAAAGGAAGTTAAGAATCAGAAGTGGTTCGGAGGACTGTAAAAAGAATCTTCTGTGAGTCATCATTTCTTCCTCCAGCCCAGACCCTGTGGACTGGTGGTCACACCCACCCTTAGGAAGTATGCCGGCTTCGTAACGAGGTGCTCAGGGCAGTGTGGTTCCATCCAGAGAAACAGAACTCCTGGGGACAACTGTCAATCAATAGGGCCTGAGCAGGGGTCCCTGATACTACTGAAACTTGTCGTTAGACCTCCTGACACACACTCTCTCTCTCTCTCTCTCTCTCTCTCTCTGCCCGGTCCCCGGCCCAAGGCCAGCAGATGCAGAAGCTCAGGCCGGTGCTGGGGAAGGTTTCTCAGGTGAAGAGACAGGGCCAGCTGCTGAGGGCTGGGAGACTGCTGGGTATTTCCCATCCTTAGGAGCGGAACTGAGACTGGGCAAACTTCCTCTTTCAGGGTCTGCTGACGCACTCCCTTCCCCTCTGTCTCGCCCCCTTTTTCCCTGACTTCTGCAACCCTCCTGGCCAGCAAGCTGTCTTCATCCTTGGCCCCAGGCCTTGCCCGCCCATTTTGCTCTTGCTTTGCCCAGGCCACACCTTTTATGGACCAAGTTCCCCTAGATCTTTGGTGACCCCTCACCTGGCTGCGCTCACGAGGCTCCCGGGCACGTTGTCTGAGTAGAGAGAAGCCCTCGGCAAGACCCCCAGGCCTGCTGGTCCCGAGGAGTCAGAGCCACGCGCGGTCTACAGAGCACCGTGCATTTGCCAGCTCCTTGGTGCGCTCCAGCCTGTGGTTACCTTGTGACCTGGGGGTTCTCATGGGTCCCGTTTTACGCTTTGGGAGAATGAGGCGCAGACAGATGACGGGCTTAGCCCAAGGCTGCACACGCAGCCACTGGCTGCACGGTAGCCTGGGCAGTCTTCAGCGTCCTGATGCAACCGGAGTTTAGGGCTCGGTGGGCATGGGAAAGGAACACCATTGACTGGCGTCTGGCCCTGGCTCTGCTGTCCCCTGATGCGAGCCACGGGCTAATCATGCCACTTTGCTGGGCATTTGTTTCAACTGAGAGATTGGACTAATTCTTCTCCAAGGGTCCTACCTACTCTTACTTACTGGAGAACAAGAACTTTATTTCTTTGATAAAAATATTTTTAACAGCGGTTCTCAACCTGAGGGTCGCGACCCCTTTGGGGGTCGAACGACCCTTTCACAGCAGTCGCCCGATTCATCACAGTAGCAAAATGACAGTGATGAAGTAGCAACGAAAATAATGTTATGGTTGGGTGGTCACCACAACATGAGGACCTGTATGAAAGGGTCACGGCATGAGGAAGGGGGAGAACTGCTGCTTTATAGTCTCAGCACTTAGCAAACAGTCAGGCATACAGTAAGTGCTCAATAAAACAAAAGATGCAAATGGAAGTGTAGTTATAACTTCCGAATGTAGGTGGTTGCAAGGCGATTGCTGCGCTTCATTTAGACCCTGATCGTCTCAGATTCTCACTGTTACTCAACTTTTCCCTGGTCTTGGCTATATCTGACAAGCACCTGGGACTGAACCATTCCCATGCTTGACCCGGGAGATGAGACGCTGAGGTTTGCGAGCACACAGGAGTGCGGGGAAGAGGCAATTTGTCCACTCACACTGCACCCTCACCATGTCCCAGGCAGGAGAACAGAGGCTCCGAGCCCGGTGAGGTGATTGGCTCCTGGCCAGGCAAGACTGCTTTCTTTCTACTCACTTCTTTGTCTCCAGATCCAGCCCCGTCCAAGCTGGAAGCTTCCCGGACGCTCTCCCATCTCCTTCCTGGGTTGTCCGGAGTAGAGAGCAGGGCTTTGCAGGATCCCAGGACTCCTCAACCCCACCCTCCCCTCTGAGTGGCTCAGATCCCCTCCGTCATTCATTTGTTGTTGGACCCTCAGCGACAGTTCGTGTGCTTCAAGTCCCTCGAGGAAGCCACCTCAGAAGACAGGTCTGCTGATCTAACTCTGAGCCCTCAGCCAGTGGAGGCCCTATGTCGCTCTCTGACCCCACCGTCCACTGGAATCCACTCGACGGTCGCTGGTTGACTTCTGAACCGTCCAATGCCGCCCATTCTTCCGGCAGCTCCAACCCCACTTTGCCAGGGAGTCTGGCATCTTGTTCTCCCCTGGCTTTTAATGACAGGCATTGTCATGACTCCAAGTTTGGGTCTTCCCTTGTGCTCATTCTTGTATCCACTGCGCTTCTGTAATGTGCTTGGACCTTGGCTAAGCACAGTGGGCAGTGGGAGGCAGGGCGTGGGGGGAGAAGGGGTGGTTGGACCCAGCATCTCTTGAGTTGATTCATCTCGTCTCCTGTTTGATGGGTGCTTCTTGCAGGGAGAAAGCAGGTCTTGTAGGTCCTCCGGGTTCTCTGTGGCCCCTTGCACCTCCAGGAACAACTCAGGAAATGTTGGAGGCTGACTCACCTTCTTCAGGGCATCCTGGGCTTTGCTTCACCACTTGTCCAACCCCTGTTTCTGAAGACCCACACTTCTGAGCTTTTCTCCCACCCCCACCTCATGAGCAAAGCCATCGACAGTTCAGAATCCAGGAAGCACACGGAAGGGGATCTTGTCTACTGTGCCCTGACTAGAAAATTAAAAGCAGGGGGGGCAGGTGGGGAAGGGGTGCTTCTTGATTGTAGGTTCTCTTCAAGGCTTGTCTTCATAGTTGTTGGGTTGGTTTTTTTTAATGTTATTATAGCAGAAATACCATAAGGTGGTCGCTTTAATGAACAGAAATTTATTTTCTCACAGTTTAGGAGGTTAGAAGGTAAAAATTAGCACCCTGACTTCAAGGCAAGGCAAGCTGTCTGCTCTGGAGGGAAACCCTTGCCTCCCTTCTCTGGCTTTCTTCCTGGGAGTCCTTGGAGGTCTATGCAGGTCTTGCGTGCTGCTGTACCTAACCTGCTCTCTTATTTGTCAAAACTGATTGGTTTATGACACACCAAACATGGATACAACATAATGAAGAGAACCCTATTTCCAGATGAGATTATATCTATGGATAGAGGGGTTAGGATTTAAACATATACTGGGGGGGGGGGAAGGGGGCGGGAGACAATTCAATCCGTACAAGGACCCTGCTCTGTGCCAGTGGAGGAGGCCAGAGTCTATGGTATCCCCTTCTCTGCCACAGGTATCTGAGGACCTTAAAGTGGGAGCAGGTGTGCATAGCCTTCATGTATCTTTAAAACAATACTTAGTGATCAAAACTCATCTCTAAGCAGTGAAGTTTGAACAGATCTGAATCAAAACAGGAAGCCAGTGGCCTGGTAACTTCTCACATTTGGGGGCCAAAAGTGAAAATATCCTGCCGGCCCAGAGCGTCAACAGGCCCGAGAAACAACAGCTGGGGCAGTGCTGGAGGCAAGGCCACAGTGGATCCCACGTCTCTTGGTGTTTTACTTGCAGAACCAGGGTCTGGCATCCCAAGGTCTAGGTTGAGTTTTCTCACATTCAAACAGCTGTCACTAGGGGAGAAGTGGTGGAAAAAATGTCTCAGGCTCTTTGCTCTTGGACTTGCAAGCTCTGGGATCCCGTCTCACGGTGAGGCTGGCTCAGGGTCTGGGAAGGGAGGGCCTGCTCCTGGTAAGTGCTCACTGAATGTCCCTTGAAGCGTTGAAGGATTGCACTGTGGAAAGTTTTCATACCTGCTTCCCGACTACACCCCGTTATGTAGGTATGCTTTGGGTTGAGTCTGGACTGAGAATTGTAGAGTGGGGACAGCAGACAAAGGAACAATGGTCGTGTCGTTTGACTAAATAAAAGAGATACAAACCCTACCGATGAAATGGAAAATCATTTTGTGTACAGCCTGCTTTCTTGTGGGCTCAGTCTAAGGCCTCTCGGGTATCTGCTCAGTCTTGGTCACCATCGCCGCCATGCTCATCCTGTGGATGCCACCCTTCTCCAATTTCTTTGAGCTGCTTGTCCCCATGAGAAAATCCACCTAAGTGTGTCTTCATGGTGTCCTAAGGATTCACAGAGTCCCTATTACTAAGTACCAAGCTTTGGTTGGCACTTGGGATATGGCGATGAATCAAAAGGAATTCTTTCTCTCAAAGAACTCACAGGGAAATGACGACGACGGACTACGGTACATTCAGCGACGGCAATATGCCCAGGGGATTATGGGAGAAATCAGGCTGAGGATCAGTCTCGCCCCTTGACACAGGAGAAAACCGAGGTCTGAAGCTGACGGGATGAACTCGTGTCAAGGGAACAGACAGGGACTAAGGAGAGAGCTAAATCCCAAACCTCCTGAGGACCAGTCAAGTGCAGCGTTACTTCAGCTTCCTGATTCCACCACACCTTCCTGTTTGTTCTTGGAGTATTGATAGCACCCAGCAACTGTGGTGGACTGAATGGACTGCCAGACACTCTCTCAGTGTGTGTCAGTCTGGGTGGACAAGAGAAACAAATTCGCAGACACTCATATGTGTATAAGAAAGAGCTTTATAGAAAGAGTAATTGTATATTAAGGAAACATCCCAATCCAGTCCAGATCAAGTCCATAAGTCTGAGATTAGCCCATTTGTCCGATATTAGTCTATAAAGTCCTCTTCAGACTCACGCAACACATGCAATGGTGCTGAATGCAGGAAGATCACAAACCAGTGGGTGGAAAGTCTTATGGATCCAGTGGTGGTGGAAGCATCTGAGCACTGGTGTGGCTCCTCCAGCTCCAGGGCTCTGGTTCCATCAGTGTAGCTCCATGTGGCTTGTCAACAGGAAGGTCAAGCAGACAGTGTGTTCCTCTTCCAGGAAGGAAGACAGGAGTTCCCAGAATCCTCAGGAGAAGGCCATGCTCACACAGAGGCCTCATTGGCTATGGTCTGATTGACAGGCGAGAGTCCACCTCTTCGTTCAAGTGGACAGGAGATGATGTCACTGCCAAAGTGTGAAAGCCCTTTGCTCATTCCATTGCGGCATACTTCCTAGTGCTTGTTCTACTACATCTGCTGTCTCTTTGCCTCAGATTTGAATTGCGGGCTTAACACTTAAAATGCCTGCAACAGAACCTTATTAATGAGTCTCTCAAACTCCACTTAACCATAATTTAATAGCTCACAAGTTTCACTGTTCTCTTTCAACCCAATTCAGTCCAACCAAAGTGCATTGAGCATCCAGTAGGCACCTGGCACTGGGCTCAGCAGAGGAGGTACCAAAGGTGGATATCACACTTACTCTTCACTCTTTGGAAGCAATAATCCTGGATACTAAAATGCTAGGCAGGGTAGGTTCCCTATTAGACGCATGTGCGGAATCTGAGCGATCCAGAAATACTTCACGGGCCTGGTGGGTTAGGTGTACGGCATAAAGGGAAAGGAGGACGTTTAGGCGGATTCTTGGATTTTTGTGAGGGTGGTGCAGGGCCTGGCAGTGCTTTATTTTGTTGTTCATAAGGTCACTGTCTTAGGTCGGGTTGACTAGAGAAACAAATCCAGTGACACTCATATATGTCTAAGAAAGAACTTTATATCAAGAAGCAGTTATGTATCAGGAAAACATCCCAGTTCACTCCAACCCAAGTCCGTAAGTCTTATCCTAGTCTGCAGGTCCCTCTTCAGACCCACACAGCCACATCCAATGGCGGTGGAGGCATCACAGGGCTCACGCAGCTGTGAGAGTGGCTTGCTGGCATGAAGGTGGAGACAGACAGACAGACAGACAGAGAGAGAGAGAGAGAGAGAGATGGGGCCGGCCTCCAGAGAAAGGAGGTCATTGACAGGCCAAACTCAGCCCAGATCTTCTTACAGGTGCCATGTTGGCACCCAAACACCTAACTATCCCCGAACTACACATTGCAATGGATTCCATGGTGCAGGCCCCCCCC
>NW_022111363.1:3326078-3339373 GCF_000313985.2 Echinops telfairi
ACCATGCGGGGAAATCCAGAGCTCAGCGTAAGACTCGGTGCTTTTGAGACACACGTGAGACAAAGGCGCTGAGCAGAGTTGTGGGTGGGTGGGTGGGGTGTGAATCTGGTTGGAGATTTGGAATCCCTCAACATCTAGATGGTACATACAGGTCTGGAGGAGACGCTCTCACCCAGGTAGCCATGGAGAAAGCAGGGTTGATTTTCGTGGACTCTGTGGCAGATTACCAAGTTATTCCCTGGAGGCGTGAAGCTCAGGCTTGGGCGCATGTCAGCATCAAGCCCAACTTGGGAACTAGCCCCAGAGTTTTAGGGCTGCAGAGCGATCAGCACCCCAGGTGATTGTGATGCAGGGGATCAATACGTGTAGATATTACTTTAAGATATTGTGTCCTCGGGGATAAGTAGGCAGATGTCACAGCATTCCGAAGAATATTTGTCCCCTCCAGGCCTTCACCTGCATCAGGTTTTCCTTCCTGTGAAGGGGCGGTGGGGGTGGTATCTGGAGGTAGCACCCACACCCTGGGTCTCTGCTGATCATGCTGCAGAGGGAAGCTGGTTCACCAATCTGCTACTCACTTCAGAGCCCACCAGCCAGCTCGGCTTTGTGGATAAGTCACTCAAAGGGACCCCTCAGCTGTACCCTTGGTGAGGGGCTGCCATTGTCTAAGGGACAGAGAGAGCCCAAGGCTTTCACTTCCAAATGCCCAGCCCTTGCCCAGTGCCAAGCCATCCCCGCCAGCTGCTGAGGGTGTGGTTCCGGTGTCCAAGCCAGAACCTGCCAGCTTGGGACGGCTGTCTCCCTCCACGTGCACATGAACCTTGTTTCACCGTCCAGGTTTGAAAATGATGAGCGCTTCAGACTCCTCGTCCTTCTCCGTTTACTACAGCCTGTCCCTTAAGTTTTGCCAAGTCTTCCTTAAAATGCCACTGGAGTGAGTTCCTTCCTGTCCCCACTGCCCTTGACCTGAGCGGCCCATCATGTCAGCCTCCTCCCCGGGGTCTCTGCCTCCTGCCTTGCCCCTGGAGTGAAATATGACTTTCTTTCATGGTACGTATCACAATATCTGCGATCATGCATTAGTTTGCGCATTTCTTGGCTTGGTTTTCCTCTCGTCACCAAGTCACACACTCCACAAGGCTATGCCCATTTTGCTCACCACCCTGAGCCCAGGGCTGATCCCTGTGGTTGGCACTGAGTAGGTGTTCAATAGGGTGTTTGCCTGAAGGCTGGCATTGTGACCAGTGCCTCCTGTATCCGCGGTTCTCCCTCCTCCGGTTCTTGGCTCATGCTTTGACCAGCAGCATCTTCTTCTCAGAACACGAGCTTCTTCCGTGTCCACCTCTCCTTGTTGGAGGTGTTCAGTGGGTCCCACCTCCCTTTCCAATGCCGGTGGGAGCTGTTTGAAGTTCAGCGCAAGCCCATCGGGAGCAAAGGTCATTAATAAAAAGGCAGAGAATTTACAATTGTGGGTTTGTTTCAAAAGAAACCCCAGGCCCATGAGCACTACAGGAAATATGAGTCAAAACCTCCAGGTACCTAGTGTTCCCGAAGTCGGGCCTTGATAAAATCAGCCTTCACCGTTTGAACCTGCCTTGCATACTTACCGATATTCAGCCCAGACAGCCCACAGCTCTCCTTTTCAGCTGCTCACCTGATGAGGTCAGAGCACTTACACCTGGGAGTAGTGCAGTGTGGGTAGGGCAGGGCTGTGGGTGAGATTCAACCTTGCTTAGGGATTGGGGGCATTGTATGTTGTGTGTGTGTGTGTGTGTGTGTGTGTGTGTGTGTTCAGAGAGAGAAAGAATAAGAGAGGGAGTAAAGGAGTGGGTAGGAACAAAGGTTGGGATATCTGGGGAAGACAAGGCCAATTCTTTGACCACAGCTATTTAGGGTAAACGGAAGACAAAGTACGGTAGAATTTCCTCTGCAACCAACACTGGCCAAGTTTCTCTTTCTTAACCAAGAGGAAGCTCCGTTTGCTCAGGGAAACTGAGAGCTACATAGTCTTCAGCCTGGAAAAGCCCTTGCAGAGGTGGCTCAGTTTATGAATCAGCCAGGCCTTCTAGCGGGGACTTTAATCCAAATTCCCTAGAAGTCTGGAAGTGTCTCACCCACCCTGCTTGGAAAAGCTCTTTTGATTTCTCCTGTAACCCTGGCTGGGAAGAGAAGTTCTCCTAAAGCCACGGCGAACTAGCTCAGTTGAGAGGGCGTCACACTGTCGTGGAAGATGCAATGGGCATTTCCATGAACTCGGCGGAGCCCCCTGATGCTTCTCCTGAGAAAGAGGGACCCCAGGGCCCTGACTAGCTATCTGCTGGTCAAGTTGTTCTCCTCCTTGACCTGGTCTCTTCCAGCGATATCTGCTCCAGGCCCTCAGGGGTGCCTCCACGTCTCTGGGCCTTTGTATTTTCTTTTTGGTCAGTCTTCACCCAGACCTGCCTCCAGGCTCCTCCTCTAGGGGAGAGCCATTTCCATCACCTCATTTCGGGGAGAAAGGGATGGGCCCTGAACCTATTCCCACCCTTGACAAGGAAGGCAACAGGGCAAGTGTCAGAGCAGGTCCACAGTCATGGGCCTGCTGGGAGTTTTCTCAAGGTGTACTTTCCCAGAAACGGGGTTTTTCTTAGAGTGAACGAGGGAGAGGCAGGGTCGATGGTGACACAGGGGAAAGTTGAGGGGTTCCCAGTCCCCTCCTCTGGGTTCCAGGCTGGGACAGAGCGAAGTGGATGGGGAGCTAGGTCACTGGCCGGCCAGGCTGGGCTTTGCTCAGTCCACTGGGCTGACCTCAGTGAATGATTCAAAGCCTGTGTGGCTTTTCATGGAAGGAGCTGGTGCCTTTCGGAGAGTACGAAGCTGGCCCTCACCCTTCAGAGAAACACCATTTGGAAGTCCACCTGGGCCCCGGGGAGGCGGGAGGGGGCTCCAGTCGTCAGAGGTTATGCACGAGGTCGCCGCTTCCTTTGCAGCAGCGTTCTGCAAGAACCCTTCCACACACACACCTTATCTCGTTTTTCACCATTTCTAAGAAAAGCAGCTCACTTCCCTTCTCAGCCCTGACAGCGAAGACAGCGTTGGAACTCATGACACCCCCCACAAGGCGTTCTCAGCCCTGTGGGACGGATGGGGGCCCGGGACTAACCTTTGAGAGGGCGGCGGTTTGCCCAAGGTCACAGACCCACACACGGTGACCTGGGGTTTGTCTGAGTCCCTGGTCTTGTTGTTGAAGCTCCTCTCCCACTCCCTAGTCACTGTCACGCTCAGTGACTGCTCCAGAGACGCTCATCCGAAAGCAAGCTGGTCGGTGCCACACAATCCCTGTGTCCTGACAATTTATTGGGTGGGGGGGCCATACACTGTGCTCAAGCACACGCACATCCAACCTTCTCATGAACCAGGCAAGCCAGGTTGGTGCCAGTATTACAGATGTTCCCCCTGGGGCTCAAAGAGGAAAGGTGACTGGCCCCAAGTCACACGCAGTCGCCAGTGGAGTTTGAAGTAGCATGTGGTCCTGAGGTTCCCAGAGTTTCCTGTTGCCTCTTCAATAAATAAATGACCGAAATAAATACCCACACCTTTCAGGGGAACCCCGAGGAACCTCCCCTCAAGAATTTCAGAGGTCAGTTCTCAGACTGGTACCTTAGAGTTTTTGGCAGAGGGGATGAGGCCTTGCTGGGACAGAGAAACACAAGATCACACCAGGCCCTGCCGCCCCCTCCCAAATGCCATGCCCCTGGCTGTGAACTGGGCTTGCTTGCGACCGGATTCTAAGCTGACGACGGGCAGTAGGGTCCACACCTGCCCTTGCTGGACCCCTGGGCACAAGTGGCTCTCTGACGTGTGGCCCAGACTTACACAGCTCACATCCTTCCAGCCAGGTGCCCGACGGCGTTGGGATGTCACCCAGCGGCCAGCTTGGCTAAACCTCGGCATGGCAGGAGACCTGGAGACTGCATCCTTATTTCAAAGGGGAAACTGGGGCCTGCTGAGACCTAGCTGGCCCCAGGTCATCCTACTGAACAGTGGAGTTCTCTGTCCCCCGGGGTAAAGCTGGATGCCAGCAGTACACAAAGGGGCAGGTCCCAGCTCTGACCCGAGGGAGTGTGACCAATACAATCAACCATGGCTCCTCTGGGGAGTCAGCCAGGTGGCGAAGGTGCAGATGGTGAGTGGCCTGGCCACTGTGGGGGCCCTGGGGGCTGCTGTACTTTCTGGGAAGTGTGTGTGTAGGGGGTAGTGTCTGGAGGCAGAGGGACCGCTGAGAGCCAGAAGCCCCATTCTGGCCTGTCACATCATGCCCCTGAGTCTCCTCAATGCTGTGCAGACAGGTTGGCTGACCCAGGTAGACACACACCTGAAGGTCTTTCAGGGACGACCTCTCTGCTGGTATCAGCTGCCTCCTGTTTCCGGCTGGAGCTGGAAGCCCGGAGGCCTCCCCCCTCTGGTCCTCCAGCCTGTGGGGGCCCTTGGTCCCTGGTGGCCCCTGGGTGAGGCCCGGGTACAAGCTGACTTCAGCCTGACGGCCCCACCACAAGTCCAGAAAACCCCAGGCAGACCATTCTCGCAGAGGCAGCGGAGTCCCAAGGGGGAAGGGGGCCTCTGCTCGGGCCCCCTCCTTGACCAGGCTCCCTCCTTGAGTGCTGCCCCAGCAGAACCGGCCAATGCCACCGCCTGCCCTGTTCCAGTCCCACAAGGTCACCTCCTCCTGCTTGTAGGCATCATGGGGTGGGTCTGACGAGGGTTGGCACTGCTGGTTTGCAGACAAGTGCCCAGCCTGGCCTTATGGTTCACCTCTGAGCTCCTGGGGGTGCCGGCTCCTCTATCGCCTCCTCCCCGCCAGAGGGCCATCTTTGTCCAGGGTGACCCAGGGGCGAAGCACACATGGCTGAAGTGTCCCTTAGCCGGGGTCACTATGGAGGCTGGAGATCAGCGGCAGGGCCACCAAGTCCGAGTCAAAGCTACTCAGGAGGCTCCCTGGGGCCACCACACAGTCCGGGGGAGCCAGATCCGGGAGAACAACATCCCAGTGAGCGGTTCCCAGTGCACCACAGGTGGTCAAGCCCTGGCCTTCCTCGGTTGGTTGGTTCCACTGTCCTGCTGGGGTCCCTGAGAGAAGGAGAGCCACCCCTGGGGGGTCCTGTTTCATATAGCCTCTGGCCAGGGCTGGAGGAGGCCACCCTGCCTCAGCATCCAAGCATGTCGGGAGTTGGGGGCTCAGGTTGTCTGTTGAGGAGGGTTCTCCTCCGAGGCAGCCGGCAGTGCCCACCTCCTCTGTGCCTCCTGGCTGCTTCAGGTAGCCTCGGCACACCACTGCAGCCAGGCCTTCGTCTCCAGGCAGCTCAGGCTGTGGGGTGCTGACCTTGCTCAAGGCCGAGCTGCCCCGTGTGTCCCCAGGCGGCCTTGCAGAGTTTTGGACGAGGCCAATGCCACTGTCGTCCTGGTCCTGCCTGTCCGAATGCAGCTCCCAGCCGGGCTCTGGGCTGGCACTCAGACTGGGCTCCTGCAGGCAGATGCCACTGTCCGTGCTGTCACTACTGCCCCCAGTGCAGCTGCTCTCCAGCCCTGTGGGCTCCCCCTGCCCCAGGGCCCCACCAGCCAGGGAGTGGGCTGTAGAGAGGAGGAACTGGGGCTCTTCAGTCTGCAGGGACGGCTTGGCACTGCCAAAGCCACTGTCGGTGCTGCCGTGCAGTTCAGAGTTCCGTAGCTCTGAGGACACCTTCGAGAAGAGCTCCTCGTCCAGGTGGTAGATGTTGTCCAGGACCTGGGGCCGGGGGGCCTGGCTGAAGGGGACCGGCTTTTTGAAGACCTGAGGAGGAGACAGGAGTGAGAGGGGTGGGAGGACCATGTGGTCACGTGCAGGCGCCCAGCCAAATGCAAGGCCACAGCCATAGGTAAGAGGCAGCTCACGGGGCTCTGCTTGGACAAACCAGGTGGGGGCGGGGGGATGCCGCAGAGCACGGGTCACACGGAGACACATCTCCCTTTAAGAATCAATTTTCCTCCTAATTCAGTTCTCAGTTTGGGTCAAGCAGGTAGACTGACAGGTGGGGTGAAAGCCTGCTGGGGCTGGGGGGCCTCTCAGCTCTTCCAGCCTGAGAGCAGGCCGGGTCCTCCTAGAAGAAGATTTCAAGCTTGTTTTTAAAACCATGACTCAAAGCAAGAGATACCTTTTACATACTCCAAAAACTCAAACTCACTGCCATCGATGCTGACTCACGGCGACCCCACAGGACAGAGTAGCACTGTCCCTGTGGGTTTCCAAGACGGTAACTCTTTACGGGAGCAGAAAGCCTCGCCTTTCTCTCTTGGAGCAGCTGGTGGCTTTGAACTGCTGGCCTTGCCAATGCATAATCCACTACACTACCAGGGCTCCTACATTTTACGTAATAACTCATATACACACGAGGATTTTTTTGGATATTGGGGGAAAAAACCCATTACCTTTCCACCCCACTTCTCCAGGAACTTTCTGAAGCCCCCTAGTGTGGGTATGTGCATGTACAAAATTGAGATCCACTTCTTAAGATATTTACCGCCAAACAAACACACTCCCATCAAGTCGACTCTAGCTTGGCCGAACTGCCCCTGTGGGTTCCCAAGGCTATAACTCTTCATGGGGGTAGAAAGTCTGTCTTTCTCCCTTGGAGTGGTTTTGAACTGCTGACCTTGTGATGCGTGCCCAACTCCCACTGCCATCCAGTCGCCTCCTCTCAGAGCCACCCTGTAGGTTGGAGAGGAGGGCCTCCAGGGTTGTACATCTTCCCAGAAGCAGGCTGCCCCAGCTGTCTTCTGGTCCCTCTGCTCCAGCCACACTGGTAGCTTTCTTTCCCGAGAACAGGGCTATCTCAGGACCTTTCACAGGCTGTGGTTTCCGCCCTCCACACGTGCCCTCCTCCGGGTTCAGATCTCAGCCCAGAGAGCTCTTCCTCCCTCTCCATCCTTTCCATGTTAACTTAGCTTACTTCTTCTCAGCACTGAGTTCCTGCGTGTGTGGCCACTTGCTTTTGCTGCCCTTGTTGTGCTCCCGTAAAGATGCACCGTCTTGGAACCTCTATTAGAACTCTAAAACAGCTCAGCAGTAGTGGACGGGGCATATGAACCTTAGAGGAGCAAAACAGCCCAGGACAACTCCATTCTGTGACCCCACCCTCCAGAAGGAACAGAACAAGAAGTATTAGCCATCTTCCAGGGCATTTTTACACCTCTGTCTGTTCACTGAGCTTTGCATCCAAGTGAGCACTTTACACGTGGACTGCCTCACAGAGCTGTCACCAAACTCCTGGGGAGCAGGGGCCGCACTAATCAGATTCTTCCCTGACAACGTTTTGCATGCAGGAGGCGCTCAGCACTTGCTTAATTGTTCATACTCTTTCTGGATGTCTTCCCTGAACCCCAACTTCAAATATCCCCACCCTGTCTAGCAGGATCTCTCTTCCTCCACTCCCTCTGCTTTCTAGAGATCTTCCTTGGTCCCCCTGCCGAAGGGCAGGCTGCACGCATGTCTAAACCACTACTGCCCATAGCGCTCGTTTGCACAGGGCAGGCTCAAAGCATGTGTTACACAGGCCAACGGGTGCATGCTCTTGGGACTGAATATCCCCAGCACAGAGAGGACAGAGCACAGATCTCGGTTAGACAGGGGAAGACCCTTAACAGTCCCTGAGGGCTCTCTACTCACTTCTCTACTGGAACTGGGAGCATGGTTCCTGTTTCACTGGACAAAAACCCTACCTGGGCCAGGTAGGCCTACCCTATCTCATCATTTCAGCCTCTGTGTGTCTCTCCTTAGTTTGCTGAGAAAGCTCAGAATCTCTGGAGGCACCCTGCCTACCCCTGAGCTTCCCTGGGGCTCCTGCTTCTCTGGCTGAGCTGGGTGCTCTCCAGCCAAGTCCTGAACCATCACACCCCAGAAATGCCAGAGGAAGGGGCTAGCAATGGGCACCTTGGATGCAGCCTGCTCCCTGAGCCAGGGACAAGCTGAGGTTTGGAAAATGGGGCTCAGCTTTTGCCTGGTGAGTTTGGAGGCCTGCTATCCAGGGATGCAGCGTTTGTCAGCATTTCCATAGCCGGAGGAAACACAAGACCCTCGCCCTCTCCAGGAATCCCACCTGTCCAGAATCGCCTCTCCCCCCTGCCCCTCCACCACCCATCAGCAGCCCAAGGGCACCACTTACAGCACCTGCAGCCTTCTGTCCTCTCTTTCCTCAGCCACTCAGGGCCTGGGGTCCAGCCCAACACACTCTCACTGGCTGTGTGACCTAATGCATGGAGCAATCTCCCTATGCCTCCATCTCCTCATTCATAAGAGGAGAATCATCACTGTACCTATCCTGTAGGTGTTGATGCACAGGAGCTAATCCAGGGCCCACTATTAGAGCAATAACAATCCCAGGAGGTCTGGGATTCCTCAGCCCAAGTCTTATCCAGGCCACCAGCAAGAGACACTCTCAAGATGGGAATTTGTGTTCATGTCCTCGCTCTGCCCACGGTGCCTGGTGAAGCCAATGGCGAGGGTGGGGAGAGCTGTGGGAGTGGGTGGGCTTTCTCCAGGGCTCTCTGCTTTGTGGGACCTTGGTGTGGCTGGGAAGATGGACAGTGACCAACTGTGACACTCACCAGGACAGTGGGCAGCTTCCCCGGACGCCGCACGTACAGGTGGAGGGCCAGGCAGTAGGCCACGACTCCACAGAGCAGCAGCACAGTGACGGAGGCAATGCTGAGGACGGGCGGGGTGAGATCTGGAGGCCCAGAGAAATATGTTGGAGAACTGGCACTGTGGGACTCACCAGGCCACTCCCCAGGGGCTCCTCGGCCACTCTCAGGAACCACCAAGTGAGTCTCCAAACCCTGCCACCAAGGTAAGCCTCATCTGACACGGTGGCGCTGTCTCTAGGCCTCTGCGAACCACTCACATGACCCCACCAGGAGCAACGAGCCCAGTGTCACAGCAAGTCAGCAAAGAGGCTTTGTGGGCAGCCAGAGCTGTGTTTAAAGCCCGGTTTCACCACGTACTAGCTGTGGGCCTGGGGGCTAACTACTTAGCCTCTCCGTGTGTCAGTTTCCTCGTCCATACGAGTGGAATAAAGATGACTATTTTAATTATAAATAAAATCATTATATTTATTTCTATATTATAGACATATATTATAATAATATATTTATTGTAAATATACATAAAGATAGTCATTTTTATTCCCGCCTGATCAGATGGTTGGAAAGGACCAATGAGATGTCGTAGTTAAGAAGTCACAAGAACTTCGCTTCTTTCATTTGAGCCTCATAGTAACCTTTTGCGGTAAGTACAAAGGGGGGGGGGGCAAGCGCTCCAAAGCATTTGCGGAAAAGGGGGCTGGAAAGTCAACAGAAGACTTTCCACAGACTTTCTGGAGCACCTGTTGGAGAACTGACTACTCTGTCGCCATCTGTCCAGATGAGGGGCCTGGTGCACAGAGAGGCTGAGCGTCCTGCCTGCCGAGTGGGTTGGAACCCAAAGCTGGCCAACCATCGCTCTCTGATAGCCATGAAGCACGAAAGCCCACATGCCAGGGCTGTGAGTCCGGCCGGGCCGTGCTTGGAGGGGCTCAGTCCTGCTCCCTGCCGGGTGAGGAGATGGGTCTTTGCCGAGCAGCTCAGAGCAGCAAACAGGAACTACTGCCTGAGGGCCACCTGGGGGGAGTGGGGGGACTTCCTGGGAAGCACAGCTGCGCTCACATGAGCGCCCCACCGAAGCAGGCGACCTGAGCTACCACAGCCCGAGTCCTCGCAGGGACCCTCACTCACTGCCATTGAGTCAGGATCGACTCATAGCGACCCCATAGGACAGGCAAAACTGCTCCTGTGGCCTTCTGAGACTGTAAGTCTGCATGGGAGCAGAAAGCCTTGTTTTTCTTCCTCCTAGGGGACCTCAGAAGTCACTTCCTCCAACTCTAAAAGGGGCTAAGAGGGGCAACAGGTGAGAAGTGCCTTGTACCCTCCTGGCCCCAGCAGCCCTGACTGATACTTTCTGGGTTGCGGGAGGCCCTTTTGCCCCCCCACCCCACCCTGACCCCCTGGGCGGACTTACACTGCCTGCTGAGGGTGATGCACGTCTCCTCGGACCACACCCCCCCATTGATTAGGGACGTGACGGATGGCTTCACCTTGACGCAGAACTCGCCCACGTCTCCAGAGGTCGGGATGTTGTAGTGCTCAATGGAGATCTTGTTTGTGGACTGAAATGCAGACAGTACCATAGGCACAGTGCCCTGGTTCCGAGGCACCGTGGCAGGGCAAGCGGAAGCTATGGGCTTCTAGGTTGATTCCCCAAACCCCCGCCCAGCAATGCCCGCCTTCTGTTCCTACAAACACCAGTGGAATGTGTTCTATGTTGAAAGAGAAAAGGGAGTATTTTCTAGAAGTTGGGGGCCTTTCCAGAAGGGGCCTGGAATTAACTGAGACAGAGAGGAGAGAAAGTTGGTGGAGTTTGTGGATAATGCACGCGCGCACACACACACACACACATACACACACACACATCAAAGGTTTCCAACCCTTGGCAGCCCTGTAGAACTTCCTCTGTGGGTTTCTGAAGCTGTATCTCTTGAGAGGAGTAGAAAGCCTCCTCGCAACTGGTGGTTTGGTTTTGAACTGTTGACCTTGTGGGTAGCAGCCCAATGTGCTTCCACTATGCCACCAGGGCTCCCATTTCCTCATCTCTAAAACTAATCAAATATCTACCTTCAAGGGGACCAGGACTGATAGCTACAGAATGGTTTACATGATGCCCAGCCCCTAAAAGGCACTCCTAGGAGCGCAGAGTGGAAGCTCGGCTCATTTCCACACACCCCCCCTCCATCCATCACCTGACCCCCATCCCAATCCTGGACCTCTCTCAACTCTGCCAGCAAGGTCCCCCTCCCTGCACCTCCAGCCCAGGAGACAGGGCACCCAGGGAGCGGCTTACCGTGTAGTTCGCAGGCACCTTGCGAATAGCGATCTCGTACTCTCGGTAGTCTTTGAAGACGTGTTCATACGTGTCACGTTGGGGTGCTATCGCCGGCTTGGGGGGCTGGATTGTCACCAGGATGGAGCCGTCGCGTGTCTCCAGTTTCACACTGTCCACCGTCAGAGTCACTGAGTGGGGGAGGACACCATTAGGCCTGCAGGCTATGGAAGGCTTCCACCCGCCTTCATGCCTCATCTCCAGGGGGCAGCTGTGTCCACTCTGAGATCTGGGCCAGACGGTCTCCAACCCAGTGGTATAAAAAGATTTCCTGGGACACGTGTTAAAAAATACTAGTGCCAGAAGGACTGGATATCTAGAGATAATGAATAATGTGTGCGTTTATAGGGGATGTAGGGGTGGGAACTCGGGAGATGGGGAAGGTGAGGGGATTTCAAGAGCAAACAATGAATTCTGGGGTGGGATGGGGAGGGAACACCAGAACTGATTGTGATTACACAACTCATTGTAAAAGCGATTTAAACCCAAGGAAAAAATGTTCCAAAATTGATTGTGGTGATGACTGTACATTTATTCTTGACATGATTGGACTATTAAATTGTATGATATGGGATTATGTGCCAATTAAACTATTTTAAAAAAATACTAGTGCCCCAGACCCACTCAAGACACAGTGGATCGGAGAGCCTGAGACCAGGCCCTGGCAACATGTTTAAAACACACTCCCCAGGTCATAGGTTGTTTGTTAGCTCATTGGGCACGAGCCTGCGGACAAGCATCTAGGAGTCCCCGGCTTCCTGAGACCTTCAGCTCAGACCTCTGTTCCTTCAGGGCAAGTGCTACACACACACACACACACACACACACACACACACACACACACACACACACACACACACACACACACACACACACATCCCAAGCTCACTGCCGTCTAGTCGATGCCATCACAGCGACCCTAGAGGGCAGGGTAAAACTGCCCCTGTGGGTTTCTGACATTGTACGCTTCATGGGAGTAGAAAGCTTTATCTTTCTCCCTCAGAGATGCACACTTTGCATAACCCATGACCCCATGCAAACCAGACCAGTTGTTGCCAAGGCAATTCCTGGCCATGGCGAGCCCATGGGTCTCCAAGTAGAACTGTCCCGGGCAGGGTTTTCTTTTATGGAAGTGGATCTCCAAGCCTGTCTTCCGCGGTGTGGCTGGGACATTCAAACTGCCTGGCATCAGCGATTGAGCACAAACTGTTTGGGGACCTTCCCATAGAACACGCTCAACCCCAGGGGGCGACTGGAAGAAGCCCATTGCGTTTAGGGATCACCCATTTGTCTCACCCCCGCAGAGAGAGACTCCTTGCTTTTCTTCCGTAGCGGCTCCGCTGCAGTGTCTCAGACCCTGACCCTGGAAGTTCACCCCGACAAGAGGGGACTGGATCCTAAATTCTGTCCACTGCTTCCTGCCTTCTTCGGAGCGGAGTGTTTAGGGACTCACTTCCTCTTCTCCAGCCCTTCAGCCCCCAGGCTGGTCCTGGTGACTCAGCCTGAGCAGCCCCACCCGCCACCCCCGACCTCTCTTCTGTAGAATAAGCAACTCTAGTTCCTTTTTAAACCCCCGATGGCTCTGGCTACTCTCATCTATGCTTTTTCCAAAGAACTGTCCTCTCTAGTGCAGACCGCGAGGCTCCCAGGCCAGAAGCTTGGCAACTGCCATGGGCACAGTTCAGGGAACAGACAGCAAAGCTTGAGGCAAGAAGGCTGGAAGGGTCCCCGACTGCCGTGTTCTAGGCTGAGGGGAGAAAGGGTACCATCGTCAATGGTGAAGCGGGTGTTGGATGAGGTCCAGTTGGAGCATCTGCTGCCATCCACTGCCCGGACTTTGACCAGGTAACCAGGGACTTCACGGTGGTACAGGTCTAAGGTGTGCTCGGTGAGGTCACAGGACTGTGCCAGGATCTGGTTACAGGCGGGGATGGGCTTCCATAGCTCTCCATATCTGTAAAAACACTCCAGTGAGGGCAAGAAGAGGGACTTGTGCGCCAACCTCACCACTCTCAGAGGGAACAAGAGACTAGAGGCAGACGCCGGCCCAGACCTCAGGCCTCTTTGCTAGGAGCTCTCCTGGGCCTTCACCCATTTCTCCGTGGCCCAAACACCGTGATACCAGATTATGATTGGTTCACGGCTTAGCTCCTCCTCCAGGAAGACTTGCCACCCCTGGCAACACAGCCTAATTTCGCTTTGTGCCACCCCTGGCAACACAGCCTAATTTCGCTTTGCCTTGGTGGCATAGTGGTTGCACGTTGGATGCTGAGTTAGTTAATTGTGCCAGCCTGGCCGATAATCACATGTGGGG
>NW_022111363.1:3339982-3342719 GCF_000313985.2 Echinops telfairi
TTAATGACTCCAAAGACTCTTGCCATTGTCACAGCTGCCCAAGCCTCCAGCTATGCTGTAGATGCTTTCCCTGGTTTTCATTCAGATGAAAAAGCCTGGAGGGCCAAGACCCTCAACCTTGACCCTTCAACTCTGAGCAGCTAGAGTCGCTCTGGGCACATCACAGGGTTCGTTGAGTGCTGGTTAATTGAGAGATAAGCCAGGGCCCCTGCAGGTGTCACTGCAACAGGAAGACTCAGGTAGCTTCCCTGAGCCAGAGGGGCAGAGGGGCTGGGTCCACCACTCCCTCCTTCCTGCCTCTGCCCCTCCTCTTTGTCCTCACCTCCTCAGCTCCACTTCATAGCTGGTGCTTGGGGACTCATTCGGGATGGGTGTCCAGTGGAGGACGTGGTGGAAGAACTCTGCTGTGAACCACACAGACGAAGGGCTGGGCAGTTCGGTCCCTGGGGAGAAGAGTGCCAGCAATCAAGCCCGCAGCCTTTACACGATGGTGGGGGCGAGGAGGAGAAAAGCCGCCCCACACTGAGGACTTTACTACGAGGAGTCCTGGAGGTGTAGTGGTTACACATCGGGCTGCTCACCACAAGGCTCGCCATTTGAAACCCCAGGTTGTTCCTGGGGGGCTGGGGTTGGGGGGAGATGAGGCTTGCTACTCTCAGAGAGTTGCCGTCTTAGAAACCCACCCAGGGGCAGTGCTATCCTGTCCTAGGGGGTCCCCATGAGTCAGAATTGACGTGGTGGCCGTGAGTGTGGGTTTTGTTGGTTGGTTTGTTTCACTATGAGCTGATCACTGTACTAGGTGTGTTTGTTTAGTTCGCACAACAGCCCGATAAGGTGAGCATCTACCCCATGTCTCCCCAAGAACAATAAGAGGCTCAGGGAGGTTAAGTGCTATGTCCAAGGCCAGTCTATTAGTAAAAGGCAAGGGGGGGGGGCTTGAATCCACCTGTGTCTGTTTCTGCAGCTGGTGTGGCACCCTGCAGCACTGGCGAAGGCTGTCTGCAACTAGAGTTGACTAGGAGGAGCTGAACTGGGTGCAATGCACCCCAGGGAAAAGACAGAGGCTGAGGGCTAAGGCGCGTCAGCCAGGAGGTCTCAGATGACCTCGCTGGTCCACTCCCTGTCCCTGCTCCAGCTCCATCGCCAGGGCTGGCCCCAGCCTCAGGCCACCTCTCTGGACACACAGCCTGCTTAATGACATCTGTCTCTTTCCCCTCTTGGCTCTCCTGGGCTACCCTAAGCCAAGTGCTATCCCCTCTCTCTGAGAAAACCTTTTCCTCTAGCCCCATGCTCATCTCAGTCTGTGAGCACAGACGGTCTGAGCCAGCTCTGGCTCTTGATGGACCTGAGGCTGCTTCCACACAGACACAGCCCCAAGGTGAATACGGAGGTCCCATTCCCCATCTCCAGCTCCCCCCACCCCCCCACCCCCGTTACCATTCACCTTGAGTGACACCCACTTTGACTTTGGACAAATGACAACTTGCTGAACCCGTCCCTTCATTTGTGAGAGTGCCACCAATGGACCTCCTTGAGGAGCCTGGGGATGGGTGTGTGCACTGCCAGTGTGCACTCAGTCCGCCTGGTGTCCCCTCTCCCAACCTTTCCTACCTCAGACCGACAGCCCCCCTTCTCCTGGTTCCCTCCATCTCTAGCCTCTCTGGATCTCCAGGACAGGGCTCATGCACCACCACGACCCTGTCCCCCCATGCCGCCCACCCACCACCCTCCTCGACACTCTCTTTAGAAAACACTTCTGTGCCAGCCTCTTGCTTTCATTCTGAGCTTGTCTTCCATCCTTGGTCTTAATTTCAAAACATTAAACGGAAAGTGAGAAAGGCAGCCCATCTCTGTGGTGTAGGATTTGCACATCCACTCTGCTCTCAGTCGTGCGAGCGCCGCTATGTGTTTTCTTGGCTGTAGTAGCAGTTCCAGTCTCTGCTGTGCCCTGGCTCTTTCATTCTCTGTGAGATTTTACTCCTCTCAAGGGGCTAAACTGTCCCAGGAGAGAGGGCAGATGGTGAGCCTGAACTGAGGGGTTGGGGTGAGGGAGGGGGCAGTGGGGATGAGCTGGTGGAGTAGAAATGGTCAGACAGGAATGGCTCCTGGGACTAGGGGAAGGGGCAGGAGCTGTGGTGTGTGTGTGTGTGTGTGTGTGTGTGTGTGTGTGTGTGTGAGAGAGAGAGAGAGAGAGAGAGAGAGAGAGAGAGAGAGATTAATAATAACTAATGAACAGGTGAGAGGAGGTGGAGTGGATGAGGATTGAACTAGGACAAAACAGCTACAGAAAAATGCATGGCTTGTCCTAAGCAGAGTGTGCTGTGACCTGGAGTGGGGTCGTTTCTCTTTACCACCAGCACACGCACGCACGCACGCACACACACCTACACATCAATCTCAGCCTCTCCAAGTCCACCAAGGGCGAGTCAGGGCAGCAGTCTCTTGAATGCAGGCCCGCAGCAAAGAGAGGAACCCAGGGAGAGGATGCGATGAGCGCTCCTGTGGTTACCGGTGGGGAGAAAGACGGGACTTTCTACTCCCCTAAAGAGTTTCAGTCTCGAAACCCCACAGGGGCAGTTCTACCCTGTCCTCCAGGGTCCTATGAGTCGGCATCGACTCGATGGCCGTGAGGTTTGCGTTTTGAGTCCCCAGAGGGCCAGCCAGAAGGGCTTTATGTACGGGACGCGGAGCTTTAGAGTGGTGACCGGGGCGAGCTAGCTAGAGCGAGCGGTGGCCA
>NW_022111363.1:3343523-3372578 GCF_000313985.2 Echinops telfairi
GAGTCCTGGTACTCAATACAGGGGTGGGGTGGGGTGGGGGGTGGCTTCAGAAAGTTCCTATTATCTTTGAATTCAAAATTTCCACCAGCTTTCTAAGGCCTGCTTGCTGTATAGGGGGAGGGGGGCCTGCGCTCAGCTAATGGTAGATTGGGTGGGGGGAGCGGGGGCTCCTGCCTGGCCGAATCTTTTTGGAGAGAGGTCCCCATGAAGTCTCCTATGGCTTTTCAGCTTCCTCTGCTTGCTGGGAACCTCACTTTTGAGGCTAATTTTCTTTGGGGTTAATGTACATTGCTGCGGACTAGGGAGCACTTGAGCCCCTGTCCATCACTCAACCTCTGGGCGGCTGGCCTCATCACAGATTTCACCAAGGATGTAAGGGCATAAAAGAAAAACTGCCTCGGTTTTTGGTGGAGGACATCTGTGCCTGGTGCTGTGTGTGCACTCAGATGGATTTGCTGTGGGCGTGTGCTTACCTGGGATTGGAGGAGATCATGGAGATTGGATGAGATTGGTTTGCCAGGGCTATATCTGTGCCTGGTGCTGTGTGCGTGCGTGCGTGCGTGCGTGCGTGCGTGCGTGTGAGTGTGTGTGTGTTTTCCGAAGTGCAAAACCCTTTAACCTTTCTCTTGTCCTCAACAGGCAGAGGGATTAAAGAGGGTGACTGCAGTCCTGGGCTAGTCTCTCCTTGCTCCTGGGAAGTTTCCCTGGCAGTAACCACTGCCCACCCTGAAGGTTTCTCAGTGGTGTACTAGGAGGGCTGGGGGCAGGGTGGGGTGCCAACCACACTGGGTGACACTGCCAGAAAGAATAACTGTCTATAAAATCTTTGTGCACTGTCTCACCAGAGATTCATCATTTTAAGTAAGCCCGGTTTACATGTGTATCTACAAGGCTAACACCTGAGGCTAATTTACTTTTTTAACCTTCTGCTGTGCTCAGAAAGAAGTCCTGGTGATGCTGTGGATGGCGGGTTGGGCTGTTAACCACAAGGCCAGTAGTTCAAAACGACTGGAGAAAGATGAGACTTTTTACTCCATAAGGAGTTACAGTCTTATGGCCCTGCTTGATGCTCACCTTCGTGAAGAGATCGCTAGAGGTATGAGTGCTATAGCAAAGTGTGGCGAAGGAACTAGAGGGTGCTCAGCTAACAGAAGGAATAGTGTTTAGGTTCTTAGAAGTGTGTCTTCAAACCAGCAACCATCTAATCGAGGAGTCAACTAAGTCCACATGGAAGGAAGATGCACACTAGCCTGTGTGATCCGGGGATTAGAAATAATAAAATCCGAATCCGAAGGAGGGAGCGGTATCAGAGCTTAAACTGTGAACACTGCAGAAGGCTATGAATGACAATGAGAGCCCAAAATCCATTTGCAGGGTCCACACATGAATTAAGTCTCCAGTGAATGCCTTCTGACCCCCCGCCTCATGGTACCGCTATTCCCAATACTGTTTCTGATGGGTTTATCTGTCCTTGCTTCCTTGTGGTGACAGGCTCTTGTCTGTACCGATGTACATACTCCAGTTTAGCAAGATTTGTGAGGTAAAACTGGGGTCGTGATAGTTGGTGGGGGTGGAGGGGAGAAAGCATTAAAGAACCAAAAGAATTGTGCGTGTTTCCTCAGTGTTATACTGCACCCTGGCTGAATCATCAATTACGTGTGATCCTTCTGTGAGGGAATGTCCAATCGTCTGCAGATGTGAGGTAAAACTGGGGTCGTGATAGTTGGTGGGGGTGGAGGGGAGAAAGCATTAAAGAACCAAAAGAATTATGCGTGTTTCCTCAGTGTTATACTGCACCCTGGCTGAATCATCAATTACGTGTGACCCTTCTGTGAGGGAATGTCCAATCGTCTGCAGATGGGCTCTGGGTCTCCACTCTGACCCGGCTCCTTCACATAGATATAATTGTTTGTTTTTGATCTTCTGATACCTGATCCCATGGACACCTCATAATCACAGAGGCTGGTGTGCTTCTTTCATGTGAGCCTTGTTGCTTCCCTGCTAGATGGTTGCTTGTTTAACTTCAAGCCTTTAAGACCCCAGGCACTATATCTTTTAATAGCCGGGCACCATCAGCTTTCTTCATATTTGCTTATGCACCCATTTTGTCTTCAGTGATCATGTTGGGAAGGTAGGTATCACAGAGTGCCAGGTTATTAGAACAAAGTGTTCTTGTGTTGAGGGAAGACTTAAGTAGAGGCCCAAAGTCCTTCTGGTACCTTAACAATTTAACATATAAAGATATGTACATAGAGCAAAACGCCTTTCATTATATATTAATAGATTTACATATGTACATTCCTATATATATACCTCTATATATGGCTTTTGCTTACTAGTTTTTTCCTGTTTCATTTTACTTTCCCCCTGCTCCACTATCATGTTCTCAGTAATCCCTTCATTCGGTTCTCAGTAATTCCTCTCAGCTACATTACAATTGATCAAACCCCACCGGGCATTCTGCACTGTCCTCACCATTGATTCTGGATTCTTTGTTGTTCCCTTGTCCCTGAATTTGTTGGCTCCCTGATTCATTTCCCATCTCCTCCTCTCCCATGCCCCCACCCCCACCCCACTATTGGTCCTGTTGCTATCTCCTCAGGATTGCTTATCCTGCCTCTCTTATATAGATAGACATATTGATCCACTTTAAACTTTTTTTTCTAGTTTTTAATATTTCCTACTTTCTTTTCAGTTGAGGGTTGTCTCTGTTTTACTTTGTTATTCTTGTTAGGTTTTTCTAAAAATATTTTTCTGTATGTAAGATTCTGAATAGGTAAATCTATAGAGACAGTAACTGGATTAATGATTCCTTGGGGTTTTGGTAGGGAAGTTGTGGGAAATGGGGAGCTAATGAGTGCAAGAATGAAGAAAATGTTCTAAAACTGATTGTGGTGATGATTGTACAACTCTTCTTGATGTGATAGAGATACTGGATTGTATGATACGTGAATTATATGCCAATAAAACTGTTTTTTTAAGAAAGAGGGTTACAGTCTTGGAAGCCCCCAGTGACAGTTTGCCTTTGTCCTCTAGGATCCCTGTGAGTTAGATTCAACAACTCAATGACAGGGAGTGAAACGAGCCCAGGTCAGAGCTGTCATTATTACCGAGTGACAATGATGCTTCTAATCATGTGGTTTTGTCTACACACACTGAAGACACATGCTGTTGTTTATATAGTTGCTGATTCTGTCACTTTTCTGTGACAAAATTTTAGTGACAATATTATTGTAATTAGCATTTGTGGACCTGTATCGATAACTTTTCTGGGAATGAAATAGTAATTGAAGGGAAAAAAGGAGAAAAATCCCAGTAAGGTTTCTGCCTAGTTGTTAATAATGTAACTAATAAAGTTATAAATCAATGTAGAAAGATTTTACAAAACAATTTTATTGTTAGTATTCATATAATCTAAGAAATAGTATCCTTAAACAATTAGAATTCTATTAGCACATCTTCTTCTAGAATTAAAATGGATGGTAAACATCACTAAGGATTCCGTGTGGCCTGGTACAGAAGGAGGTCCCAGTGGACGGGAGTCACTGCCCTGGGCGACACGAGGCGGGATGCTATCTGGATGGTAGGGGGCATGGAATCCTCATGGCACCGTGAGTTGGCTGATGGACTGTTAACATAAAGGAGTTGGCATTTCAAACCCACCAGCCCCTCTGAGAGAGAAAAATGAGAGCAAGTGGGATGGAGAACCTCATGTTTTTTAATACAAGAAAATATGTTTTTGCACTCTCTGCTGCTCAACTTGCTCAATGAAGAGATTACTTAGATTGGCAACTTCCTCAGGAGTACCCAGGCATGACCCAAAGGGTGTGGCTGCCTTTTGAAATGACTCCTTAGTTCCCATTGAGCTTCTCAGGAAAACATCACTACGCTGTTTCTCTGCAGTCGACTTTTCTGTTCATCTTGTGGCTGAGTTGTAAGAATTTCAAAGTGTTACCCTATTATGCTTCTAAAGGAGGATCACTCCTCTTCAATCACTCGACAAAAATCCACACTCGCTGAGAACCGAGGGCAGTGCTGGTTCAGGGGTAGAATTCCCCCCTTTCCTGAGAGAGGCAGACGGGCTCCATTCCCCGCAGCGCAGCCCCCACCCTCCTGCCTGTGTGGGGTTGTGTGTTGCTATGATGCTGAAGGAACCTTAGTAGAGCTCTCAGACAAAGATGCGCTAGTCCCTGGTGTCTCAGTTCTCTGGTGCTGCTAAAGAGACATGCCACGAACGAATGCTTTTATCAAGCAAATACATTTTCTCCCCGTGCAGGAGGCTAGAAGTTGGAGCTTGGGGTGCTGGCTCTGGGAGCAGACCTTCTCTCTCCCTGGAGACGGTCCTTGTCTCTTTGGAGCCTTGCTTCTGGGCGATCTCCGTGTGACTTTGTTGGCATCTTTCTTCCCGCATCTCTGCTTCCTGGCTCAGCTAGTTTCATTGCTTCTCTAACCCCAAACAGGATGGACTGGAGATACATACACCTGTACTACTCCTGCCTCATTGACGAAACAAAGACAACCCGTCCCCACTGGGATGGTAGCCATGGGTATGGAGGTCAGGAGGCCCAGCACATATTTCTGGGAGACACAAGTCAATCCGTAACACCTGACAGTCTACATCCCCAAATCAGCCCATGAAAGCCCGAAGACCACAAAGGTTGGCCCTGTTGGACCTCAGGTTGCCCTGAGGGGCAGCTAATAATAACATCAGGACCAGGCTCCAAGGACAACACCATGATCCAAATGAGACCCTTCCCCTCAAGAAATGCACAGTCTTAAAGAGGGACAGACAGTCAAGAGAGACCCTCGTGAGGATGGGAAGTGTTTGGGTAAGGGAACTCCAGGGGTCTGGGGCACAGGGCCTAGGAGGCCCTGGACCACCCTGGGTGTGGGGGCCAGGAAAGCGCTCCTGGAGGAGGTGATATCTAAGCTGAGACGTGAGGGATGAGTAGGTGGTAACGAGGTGGGCAGAGGAAGAGGGTGTTCACAGAGAGTGGGCATACCTATGTTTGGAGATGAGGGAATTAGCAACCCTGCCATCAGAGGTTCATATGATGCCTTGCATGGGGCACAGTCCTCATCTAAATGCCAAAGATTTCCAATGTCTTCTGCTGCCCCATGGAGAGCACCCGGACCAGGTTTATCAGGCATGGATATTAAGCTCAACACCAAGTCCACTTCCATTGAGTTGATGCTGACTCATACCCACCCTACAGGACAGCCCCACTGAGTTTTCCAGGCTGAAATGCTTGATGGGAGTAGAAAGTCCCTCAGAGCAGCTGGTGGTTTCAAACTGCTGACCTTGAGGTTAGCACCCCAAGGCGTAACCACTATGCACCAGGGCTCCGACCTTTATTATCATTATTATTTTTTTTAATAAATACCCCTGGTGGTCTGGGAAGACCGCCCTAAGGTTTGGTGACTTCTGGAATTCACACATGTGTTTGGACAGATTGAGAATCCTGGTGGTGCGACAGTTAAGAGCTCAGTTGCTAACTGAAAGGTTGGTGGTTCAAACCCCCCAGCCACTCCGTAGGAGAAGGATGGGGCAGTCTGCTTCCATAGAGATGGCAGCCGTGGGAACGCCAGGGCCGGCTCTGCACTGGCCTCCTGGGTCACTGTGAGACTCGATGGACCCACAGCAGCAAGTTTGTTTTATCTCGTTTGCTGGTTGGTTTACTGGAATGGATGAGGGAAGGTGATTATAATACAAGCCCATGAAAGGCAGACACTTTCCTGAGAAGAAAAACTCGTGTTTTCCAGTCATATGAATGGAATAAAAGTGATACGACTGCCCAAGGCAGAAAATGTGGGAGACCTGGAAAAGTCAGGCAGTTCCGTCCATTCCCAACGCTCACAGATTTTACTCAGAAAGCTAAGAGTGTCTCCGTGTAAATCAGTGGTTCTCCACCTTCCTGACGCTGAGACCCTTGAATACAGTTCCTCATGTTGTGGTGAGCCCCAACCATAACATTAGTTTTGTTGCTACTTCATAACGATCATTTTGTTACTGGTATGAATTGGGCGACCCCTGTGAAAGGGTCATTTGACCCCCAAAGGGGCCGCGGCCCACAGGTTAGAACCGCTGGTGAACATCTTGTTTGCTGAGCTCAGAGTCCGTGTCAAAGGCTGTGCTGATGCTGTCCGCGTTGTGATCAAGACTGCGGAGACGTTTCACAAGCCCACTTTCCCTTCTCTGATGGTGCCGTGGACCCCTGGGGTGACCGGTGAGAAGTTGCATTTGATGAGTGCCGCTTCCAGACCTGGCCTCTAACTCTGTTCCTGCTACTTTGCTGCCCGAGGGAGGGAGGGGTTTGTGGAGATCTCTAAGGAGATGGCAGGACCATGGGCCACGGAGTCACCTCCTATGGAGAGGAGACCTGTGTGGACAGACATTCCAGCTGCATCACCCTGCACCCTGAGTAGAAAATGAGCCCTAAGACTTGGGAGCTTTTGTTCTATCGGCTAGTATTAACTACCCTGATTCATACACAGCCATCATCTCATTTAATATGTATGACCGCCCAGTGAGGGTGACATCATTATCAGTGTTTTACAGATGGGGAAATAGGGGGAGGGAGGCCCCTTGTCCAAGTCACCCAGCCAGTACGTGGCAGAGTATATGTTCAGCCCAGGTCTAGTTGCTTCTAGAGCAGTGCTTATCCCAATTTTGGAAGACAGATGTCAAGGGAGTTGACAAGGGGTGGGGAGAGGGGTCCTAGAGTACTGTAGGCAGAGGGATGAGCCTTCAGGGCCTGGGACCTAGTGCAGCAGGGCCTATGGACAGAGCTGAATAGACATCTCTGTTGTCACACTGGGGGGATTTTAAGGTGGATTTTGAGCTCTGCGTGGTCCCCTTGTCCGGCTCTTGTTCTTGTTCTTGGTCAGTAGGATGGTGTGTTTAGGTGGGGCAACACAAGGGGGTGGGGGTGAGGAGAGCACAGCGAGGGTAGGAAGTTGGTGCTGCAGTGTGGTAACAAACAGGCACAACTTCCAGTTTCTGTCCCTTGACTGGTAATTAGGGAAGTTCCCAGGCCCTGTGACCACTGGGTGCGAGAGGGCCCAGAGGGAAGCGACTCCTAGGAGAGGGACAGAGATGGAAACTCCGTGGGGAGCTCAGTGACCATTGGGTGGTGGAAAATCACGGAAGCCCAGGGAGCTGCCTGCTCAACCCAGCCCAGCCCTATGCTGAGCTGCCTTATTTGCAGACCCCGGTGGGTAATATCCATCCCCCTTCAACAACAGGGACAAAACATCCCTTTCTGAATTCCTCTTTACTCTGATGAGGTGATGACCCAGGATTGAGTCAGGGAGCCCCTGGGTAGAGGACTGGCATCCTAGAAGGCTTTTGTGCAGCAGAAGGACCCGGTGAACAGAGAGAAAACCTAGAGCATTAAGGTAACAAACTAGCCAGGCGGGGTGGGGGTGGGGGTAGGGGTGGTATGTGTGTGTGTGACGCAAATAGTTGGTGGCAGAATTGCAATTCTAGTCTTCTGACTGAAGTTCAACTCTGTTTGCTAGCCACTGCACACCCGTTAAGCTGGTGGAACTTCGAAGACTGCCCATCAGCCTTGAAGGAAAGGGAGGAAACACTGATCTTCCAGGTGAGGAGCCGCCCCTGCTGATGTTCTCGAGTCCACAGATCTAGAACATTCTCACTCCTGTAATTTGCCCGGGACATCATGCTTGGCCAGTGCCCAAGGTCACAAGGCTGGTTGGTGATCTATTTCCAAACAGACAGTCATTGAAAACCCATGGAGCCCAGTTCTACTCTGATATTCATGGAGTCGCCATAAATCAGAATCTACTCGATGACAAATAATATTGGAACTTTCTAGCCCTAGTTAAGCCATGATAAGTCATGAGGTGCCTGCGAGTCCTTACACCTCTATTAGCCACTGGGAAGAGGGGATACATAGAACCTTCTTGAGCCATTGTAAGGCCAGATACAAGTCTTCCGACAGCTGGTAAATAACTTCCTGAAGGAGAAGGAGTGTGGTTGGTAGAAATAGTCAGCAGAAGGTGCCTCACCAGACTAGAAGGAGCCTGCCTCTTCTTTTGGTCACCTGCATCTCCACCTGGTCTCTCCAGGCTGTGGGTTTCCTGAGCCCTAACCCCACTCTTTTTGGACGACTGGAGCCTTTGACTTGACTTAGTACCCCACCATTGTAATTCTTATAAAAACGAACTGGTCAGAAAGGGTGAGCGCCGAGCCCTTCATCCTTGCTTTGTGAAGTTGGAAGCAGGAAATTAAGCTTCAATCAGAAGCAGAAGATTGGCAGCTACATCACCCACCATTTCAAGAAACAACCGTGTCTACCTTCCGTAATCCAGAGAGATGATCTTGACTTCTCCAGTTGGAGGGGTGCCATATCCCTTGATTCTAATAGAGCAAAAGTCTTCTGTGGACCAAATAACGAAAGTCCATTCTGCGCTTCGGTTTCCATTCTCAGGGATCTTCTAGGGTTCCCCGGGGAGGTCTCACACAACCACCAAAGCCACCCACGTTTCTTGAGGATTTCACAAGGCACCTTCTGGTGTCTCACTCAGTTTCTGGGCTGCAACGGATAAATCTAAGTGTGGGACAAGCATCAAGACATTGTTACACACACTTCCCACTTAACAACACGATTAGGTGCCAAAGACCAGGTCCTTAGGTGAAAATGGAAGATGATCACATCGTTACATAACTGTCAGACCACTCAGAGTTGTGGCCTGGGCAAGTTGATGCATGCCCTTAAGCAGGTCAGCCAGAGTGACTCTCGCCTTACACCTTGGTGTCTGTCCATTATGCCATAATATCGTGTCATCAAGGGGCAAAATGTTACTATTGTCATGAAATGTGAACCATCTGATAACGGGGCAGCAGGTGCGTTATATTACTGTGTTATTGCGTTGAGAATGTTTCAGTGACTCAGACGTGCTCCTTATATCTTTGTATTCACAGAAAGGTACATTATATGTAACATGCTAAGATAAATCTTTGGTTAACTGATCTTAAATGCAAACCCTACCTAACTGTTCTGACAAGTACAAATTTGACCGAAACACAGACTTAAGCTCAAAACGTGTTCACGTTCCAGAGACTGCCCACCTTGTTCTGGTTCTTTGCATGGGCTTGATCTCCTTTCTGTTCACTGTCAGGCCAAGCTCGACCAGCTCTTGCCTGGAAACCTTTTCTCTGCACCCCCACAACTCCAGAAGATCTCTGGGCTCCCTGAATCCTTGCAAGAAGAGATCAGCGAGCTCACCCACACCCACTGCTCTTTCCAAAACTTTCTTCAGGAGGTATGGGAAGTGCACGCTTTCCTCTTTTTTAGAATGAGTGACAAATATACAAGACATGACATTTCTTGAGGTCAGCGGGGGGGTTAATGGTGCATCACACGTGTACACAGTGGCCGGGCACATGAGAGAAGGACGTGGACGAGGGAAGCACTCCAGTGGGAGGGTGCTTTGAGCTTCTTTTAATTTATAAGAAAACAAAACCCAGAAAGGAAGTGCTCACTCAGATACTGTCAGGTTCACACCTCACCCCTAGAGGAGTCCTGTGGCCATCTGACCTTTGGGGGACCGAAGAACAAGTCACTTAATGCTCCTCTCAGTGTGTCCTTCCAAACTCTTCTTCCCAAGCCGGCAGCCGGGCGACTGTGACTGGAGAGATAAGCTTTACTACATGGTGACCAGGTGGGTCTAGAGGAGAAAATAAATGAGGGGCAGGGGAAATTGATACAGTGTTTCACTTCAATTCCCGAGTTCAACAAATTAGCTCAGATATGTGGTTGAATGGGATCTTGCTCTCTTGTTTAGTAGCCAGTTGCCAACCCTCCTGCTGCCTTCTCCACCTTCCCTTCTCTCCTCCCCAGCCCCTTCGCTGGGTCAGATGCTAAAGGAACCTCTGTGGAACGTCGCTAGCGTGCAGAAGAGCAACACAAGCATTGTGAACATAGATTCTTAGAAGTCTTGCGGATAGTAAAGGGACTTTTACGCTTCTTAAACCCGTTAACATTTGGGTCCAGTAAATAAATGTTCGCAAACACGTGAGAAGTGTTATCTGATTAAGTAATTAACTGCTCAGAAATATCTTTTATTCTTATCAATGTTCTGATGTACAGTATAAAGTTCAAAATGGGTGACTCATGCTCTGTATGACAAACCTAAGCCTAATTTCTTGCAAATAAATGCTCGATGTTCCTGAACCCTTGTAAGTGGTCGCCATATGCGTCCACATTCAGAAATGAACAGGAAGGTGTCCATGTGATTGACAGACTCCCATCCATCAACCCAGCAGCTGCTCCTTGTCCAACCACATCCTCTACTACTTCTTCTGACTCTTGGTTCCAGCTTCTTTCCATTCAACCACATATCTGAGCTAATTTGTTGAACTCGGGAATTGGAGTGAAACACTGTATCAATGTCCCCTGCCCCTCATTAATTTTCTCCTCTAGACCCACCTGGTCACCATGTAGTAAAGCTTACATCTCACAGTTCTTCCAAGGTCCCAGTTTGATGGCAAAATCCTTAACTTCCACACCTACCTCACGCCCTTTCTCTTGGCTCAACAGCTCAGATCTGCAAGCATCCGTTGAGTCTTCACGCTGTGTCCAGAACGGTGCTAAGCACAGGGGAGTGAAAAAGGGACACGATTCACAGCTAGCCGTGGAGGGTGTCTAGCTGGAAATTGCAAGGGAAGAGAAACAATGTTTGCTGCGGTGCTGGGCGGTTTGCTCCCATTGCCTGCATTTGACCCTTCGAGGTAGGCATTAGCTTCTCATTTTAAAGGAAACGCAGTCTCAGCAAAGTCATGTCATTTTCCCCAAGGTCACTCCCTATGTGGTACATTCCTTGGCTCATGGTCGAACAATCCCAATACCAGGCTTCCTTCCCATCTTCACATTGCCTTCTTATGTGTTAGTATCTTTCTGCTTTTTTCTTATACAAGAATACGTGGTTGCATTTAGGCCCACCCTGATACTTTCTTGATCCTAAGAGCTTAAAGTTAATCACATGTGCAAAGACTCTATCTCCATATAAGGTAGTGCTCACCGGTTCCAAGTATCGTTGGTATTAAATGTCACTGAGTGCATTTTGACTCATAGCAATGCTGTGTCCAACAGAGCAAAACATTGCACCACGCAGGAATTCCAAAACACCAAACAAACAACAAGAACAATTTGAAAAATTAACAATCTCAACCTACTGCCACGGAGCTTATTCTAACTCACAACAATCCTATAGGACAGACTAGAGCTTCATGGAGTTTCCAAAAGTGCAAACCTTTATGGGACCAAATACACTCCTATTTCTCAGTAATGCAACACTATTTTGGGGGAAAATTGCAGAAGTTGGTAAAATTTTCCATTTAAAAAAAATTCTTTGCAATAGCACTGATCAGGCTCTCATTCAGCCAGCCATCTGCAATTCGAAATTGAAAAAAATTGGTGAGTTGCGTACAAAAGTAAGAAACAAAAGAAGGGTTGGTAGTTAGAGAATAAGGCATTGGTGACAGAAACAATGCTGGAGATCATATGATTGAATTCCATAAGACCAACAACTTCGTCACTATAAATGCCTTTTTCAACAACGTTGATGGTAGCTATCACATGGATCTCACCCGATGGAGTACACAGGAGTCAATCGACTACATCTGTAGAAAGACATGATGGAGAAGATCAATATTGTCCGTCAGAATAAGGCAGACCGTGGGATGAACCATCCATTATTCCTATGCAAGTTCATATTGAAGCTGAGGAAAATTAAAAATAGGTCCATGAACGCAAACATATGGCCTTGAGCATATCCCACCTGACTGAAGAGACCATTTCAATAATAGGCTTGACCCATCGAACATTAATGACTGAAGGTCACATGGATTGTTGGATGATATCTAAGACAGCATGTATGAGGAAACAAAGAGCTCATTAAAAAGACAAGACGGATCGGGTTGAATGGGTTTGGGAGGTATAGTGGGAGAATTACCATAAATAGATACAGGTTGACAGGACATATTTGTATACACATATTTATCCCTCTGCTGCAAATTTTTCCATGCATGGAGTGCAGCATGTGAGGCACAAAGTTAGGAAAACTGCTAAACATACCCAAATATCTTGAAGGAATGCATTTCTGGACTATAGTCTCAGGGGACACCAAGACATAGTGTAGTCACTAAGGCAGTCTTCGGCGTCTTACTTTGGTAAGTCGGGACTGAGGCCTTGAAAGCTCAAGAACCGCCATCTGTGGTAGTTCAAGAATCCGAACTTGTCAATTTGAGAGGATTACGAGTGAAGGGGTGGAGTCTAGCCTGCCAATCATTGTATAGCCAATGAGGCCTCTGTGTGGGCGTGGCCTTCCCCTGAGGATTCTGGGAATTCCTGTGTTTCCTCCTTGGAGGCAGGAGACATTCTCTCTCTGCTCACTCCCTGAGAGACCTTCTACTGACAAGACACATGGCACTACGCTGATAGACTCCATGCCCTGGGAACTGGAGGAGCCACGTGGAGACCCCTGCCAGCACTGAGATGCTTCTACTGCCACTGGATCCACAAGACTTTACACCCACTGACCTGTGATCTTCCTGCATTCAGCATCATTGCATGTGTTTCACAGAGGACTTTAAAGACTGGTATCAGACATATGGGCTAATGTCAGACTAATGTACTTGATCTGGTCTGGGCTGGGATGTTCTCTCAATATTCAACTGCTCTTGTATATAAAGCTCTTCCTTACACACATACATATGAGTCTCCCTGGATTTGTTTCTCTAGTCTACCTGGGCTAACACACCCTGCAAAGTGCAAATTTTGGTCTCTCCTCATTCAGAGGAAATAAAAGTGCTGAAAATATGACACATGGAAACAATTAGTCTTATCTGTTAATGGTACCCTGAAAATATTCGTTTCCAGGGCCTGGAGACCAGAAGGATTGAGGCCTGCTCCCACGGCCAACTGCTCTGAAAAGAATGCATTAGAAGTTGCTGGTAAGAGTGAGAGAAAAACATGAAACACAACTCAAACTCATGAAAGAGGCCAGGCTTCTTGGTGGCACAGACACCGGTGGAACCCAAGACTGGCCTCAGTTGCACTTCAGATCTGGAACTGAACTCCCTCCCCCATCTTAGAATAACCAACCATGTTAAGATCACCTAGGCAATATTCACCCGAGGACAAGGGTCACAGGGTTAAGAAGGAAGAAGGAACAGAAACAGAAAGCCCTGGGAGGAAGCGGGATGAGCGATGGTGCAGCAAGGAGACTGCAGTGGATGAACTGAGACAAAATGTGTGCAGATTGTTCAATGTAAAGCCGATGATCTCATCTGCAAACTTTCACCCAATTCGTAATAAAAAGTTTTTAAAAGCGAAGAAAAACAAAAGGTCTTGTACGTGGCCATCATTCCCGTAAATATTTGTAGACTGAATTACCTTCAAGATAGATGGCGCAATTCCCATTTTCCTGAAATAAACACTGTGACGCAGGAAGGCCAAGAAACTTGCAGAAGATGATAGAACTAGTAAGTGGGAGGGCCAGGATTTCTAATCTAGGCAGGCAAGCTAAACTCTTATTTGTTTGTTTATAAATACCCTGCCTCCTCCAAATCCATTTATAAGGATTTGAAAGTGCCCTTGACTTTGAATTGGACAACTTTCTGTCTTATTATATTTGTGATTTTGAGTGAATCTCTTAATATCTCTGTAATTAGTTTTCTTCTCACAGATGACTGGGTAGTGACGGTGACAAGTTGAGAAACTGAGAGAGATTAAGTCACCAAGTGGCCTGTCTCATGGCTGGGGGGTAAAAGAGTTGCAATTTGAATTTAAGTAAGATTTCAAGCTCTTCGCTTCTGTGAAATCCAAATACATATTGTACTCCATTGTGTCCTCCAAAAATTCATGTTCATGCAAAACCGGTGAGTGTGACTTTATCTGGAAACAGGAGCTGGCAGATGCAAACAAGTTAAAATAAGGCAATGTTGGGTTAGGTTGGGCCCTAAATTCAATATAAAGCCCCAAATCTGAAAACAGTTCATCCCTGGTTTACGACATAGTTGAGTTATGATGAAGTGTAGTTAGGGCTATTAGTGTATCTGCAGCATAGCATCTTTCTGGAAGGAAGTTACAGGAATAATTCAGGTTGGGGCAATGGGGGGAGGGGGCGGGATTTTTGAGTAATGAGTGCATGCTACAATCATTTGATAATATGCTGGAAGAAATAGGTGGGAAATATCCACATGGCAAGAGAATATTGATTTTAGGAGTTGATATTGAAGAAAGAAACATAAATCACAAAGAAGGAGAATGGATAGACCGGAACTTAATGGATCTTGAAGAGAAGGAAATGCTGAAAAAGAAGGACGAGGAAGGGAAGGAGAGAAGTTGTTAAAGGCATTCAGCGAAAGGATTAGCTGATGCTTTTTTGGGTCTATATTAATCAGGGCGGTCCAGTTGTTGAGAATGTGGACCCCAAAAACTGATTGCTTGGCTAAAGTAGACAGGCAGATTTGGGAGGCGAGGAGGTGCTCTGTGAAAAATGAAGGGGGAATCAAAGAGCCCAGACAGACACCTCTCACTCTTTTCTGACTAGGAATGCCTTCCCCCTTCCCAAGGATGATCCATATGATCCAGAACCTTCCTCCAGTGTACTTATTACTATAACGGAAAAAAAAGACCAATGTGTCCAATTCTCCTTTATTTTCAGAGTACATTTTTATTGGTTGTATATTTATAGGTGCATAAAACTTAACATCTACCGGTACATGTTAATATGGCACGTTTCCAGCCCTCAAGGACAATTGGAGATCCGTTTGTAAAGATACTGATCATGAGAGGCAATCATGCTGAAAAATGAAAAAGAAACCCACAAAAAACTTGTATTCAACTTACATCAGAACTGGGCCTCCAGTGGAGTCGTTGGAATTGAGCCCCCACCTCAGTGGGCAACTACATGTATATGGATCCATGATAGAATTCCCGCTTTTCGTGTGGGAGGATCTGGTTTGATTTCTGGTCAATGCACCCATGTGCCGCCAGGACCATCTGTCAGTGGAAGCTTGTGAAGTGCTGTGAGCTGAACAGGTTTCAGTGGAGCGTACAGACGGGTCCACAGTCACTTTCCAAAATCAGACAGGAAGCCCTGTGGATCACAGCAGCGCAGGAAGTGATGATCGGGCGGAGGGCGCCGCGTTGCACAGTGTTTTGTCCCAGTGGGAACTCATGAACGTGCCCAGTCGCAGTGACGGCTAACAACCCCCAAACCCCAGTATGACCAGTACTTTATACAAAGAGGGAAATCTGGACATCCAGACACAGAACAAAGAAGTCCATGTGAAGATCGAGGTAGGGAAGATCGAGGTAGGGGCCGGACTTCCAGGAGATGCTAGTAAGCACTTTAAGCCAGAAGACGCAAAGAGGGATTCTTTCCTTGAGGATTTAGAGGGAATACAGCCCTCTTGAAACTCTGCTTTCAAATCTCTCGCCTCCAGAATTGTGAGCGGATAGATTTCGCTTGCTTAAAGAAAGAAACAATAAAGAAAAGACTCACACAGAGGTCAGAAGAGAATCTGAAACTTGCCCTTGAATGCAGACTCTAGAAAGTCAAAGCATTTCTGTGAAATGAAAGAGTTGCACTAATGGGTTTAAAAAGTATTGCAATAGAATGCGCAATGACCTAGAGTTAGACAACCAAAAGGGAAGCACATGCTTGATATATATTTTCAAATACTTTTATTGGGGGCTCGTACAGCTCTGATCACAATCCATACATATATCCACTGTCAAGCACATCTGTACATATGTTGCCATTTGAGCCCTTGGTATCAACTCCTCATTTTCCCCCTACTTCCCCCACATGCTTGATATTTCTCAAGCTGAAAGGACCGAAGAGAAAAATTCAAGCTGTAAGAACATTGAATGATGCAGGAAGCATTTAAATAAGATGGAAGAAATGACAGGAAGATACATTAGGGAGGAAGGGGGTTGTCTCCACCAAATGCCTACCCTAGAAGAACAGTAGCCGGCCTTGCCGCAAGAAAGGGTTTGGAAAGGAATCAGGCACACGTTGGACACCGGTGGGGAAATCCAGAACTGAGCATGCGCGGACTACGGTCCCCTAGACACAGGTGAAGGTCAACCTTCACAGGTCAACAGGTGCTCCTGAACTTAGCCCCTGGGAATGGCAATACCCTCAGCCCCGCCCCCTCAAGTAACAGCTGAGATAGAAGCAGGGCCCACGGGCTCCCCACTCTGGTTCCGGGGGGCCCTGTCACGTGGTGTTCGCACTCCCCTGACGCGGCCGTCCTCGGGCTGAGCTCTTGTGCGGTGGGTCCCCGCGTGGCCTTGCACGCTTTCCAGAGACGGCGTGCCCTTTCTGAGACTGTCCCACCTGAAACTTCCTCGCCCTCATCCAAGTGCCTTGGATTAACAAAAACTCTCCTGCCGCTGAATTCTTTCAGCGCTGAGAAGGAAGAACCGAGGGAAACCACCCCAGAAACACATAGTTATTGTACTAAAAAGAATTTGGTTTTGTTCAATCGTATCAGGGTTAGGATATGGTCAAGAATCAATGGCAGTAAAGGAAGAAGCCCATGCCGCACTGAAAGCCTTGGCACCAAACAATGATGCATCCAGGAACGGACAGGGAACCAGTGGAGATGCACCAACAAGCAATGGTAGTGCTAGGGCTGCTCGTGGCCGATGTCCCCAAATTTGGAGGACTTGGCCATTCCAGAGAAAGAAGACCCAACAGGATGTGGAAGTTATCAAACAATATTATGAATATCAACATATGTAAAAGCTACCAAAGATAATTAAAAGGCACACACACACACACACACACACACACACACACACACACACACACACACACACACACACACACACACACACGCAACTTCCAGAATTTCAAGCCAGATTCAGAAGTCTTGGAACAAGGGATATCATTGCTGATGTCCCATGGATCTTGGCTGAAAGTAGGGCATATACTACACACGGAACTTCCAGAATTTCAAGCCAGATTCAGAAGTCTTGGAACAAGGGATATCATTGCTGATGTCCCATGGATCTTGGCTGAAAGCAGGGCATATACTAAGATGTGTACCCCTGTTTCATTTTCTTTCCAAAGCACTCAGCTGTGTGGGCCACAAACAATTATGGACAGCATTGTGTGAAGAAGGAGAATTCCAGAATCCTTAATTATTCTGATGAAACACCATACATAGATGACAGAGACAAAAGGATAGTGCCCGGTTTAAAATCAGAGAAGTTGTGTCTTAGAGTGCAAAACTGGTACGGAGGGGGCATATCCGACTTCCTCCTCTGATACACACAGTGGATTAGCAAGAGGCTTTCAGGACTGTACAACTCTGCTGTTGAATAAACTCAACACACTCTTCTCCGGATAATGGAGAGGGGTCCCTTGCACTCCGCTTTCTGTTTTCTCTTTCTTCCAAAACTGCGCCATTTCTCCTCAGGACCCTGCTCGACTGTGGGGCTGGACCCCACCATGGAGGTTGGATTCATGTCGTTCAGCAGACCATATCCCCAAGGAAACAGAGGGTGATAACTTGGTTCCTACCCTCTACGAAGGTGGAGACTGAATCCCGTCTTAATTCTTCCAAAATGGGGTTTTAGCTACAGGCATGGAGTCCAGAACTTATAGTACATCGCTGAAGGAGAAGGATAATATTAACTGACTACATCACACAGGGTTATATCCTGTTACATATTCAATCTGTCTACAATTAAACAGAGACACTGGGCTGTATGAAGAAACGCCAGGGTTGGGAGGAGATGTAGGACAACCTGCAGATGATCCATAACCAGATGACACAATCTGGTTTAGTGACAATGATGAGGACTTAAAGGCCTTACTGATGAAATCAAAGACTGCTGACTTCGGTACAGATGCACCTCAACATACAGCAAAAATCCTCAGAATTGGTCCAGTAAACAACATCATGATAAACAAAGAAAAGATCGAGGTTGTTAAGGATTTCATTTTATTTTATTTGGCCTCACGGTTTTGGAGCCCTGGTGACTGAGTACTTACATCTTGGGCTGTGATCCAAAAGGTCAGCAGTTCGAAATCACCAGTCACCCGGAGGGAGAGAGCTGGGCTTTCTCCTCCCATAAACAGCTGCAGTCTCAGAAACTCACACGGCAGCTCTAGGAGTCAGCATCGACTAGATCGCAGTGAGTAGATCGACTAGATCGCAGTGAGCAGATCGACTAGATTGCAGTGAGCAGATCGACTAGATCGCAGTGAGTAGATTGACTAGATCGCAGTGAGTAGATCGACTAGCTCGCAGCGAGCAGATCCACAATCACCGCCCACCGAAGCAGCAGACAGGAAGTCAGAAATGGATTGCATTTAGAAAATGTGTAGCAAAAGAGCCCTTAAAGTGTTAAAAAGCACAGATATCACTTTGAAGTTTAAGGTATGCCTGACCTGAGCCAGGGTATCTTCGATCACTTCATACCCATGTGTGAATTGGCCAATGAATAAGAAAGATCACAGAAGAATGGAAGCATTTGAGTTACGGTGCTGGTGAAGCATATTAAATATGCCACGGGCTGCCAGGAGAACAAACAGATCTGTTTTGGAAGTATAGCTAGAATGCTCCTTAGAAGTGAAGGTGACGAGACTTGGTCTTGCCTGCTTTGGACATGTCCTTAAGAGGAACCCGTCCATCTCTGGAGGACAATGGGCTTGCTAAAGCAGGAGGCTATGAAAAAGAGAAAGCGCCCGCAAAGAAATGGATTGACACAGTTGTTGCGACGTTGGGCTCGAATAGAGGAATGCTTGTGAAGATGGTCCAGGGGTGTAGTGTGCAAGTTCTGTTGGACACAGGGCAGCTATGTGCTGGAAGTAACTCACAGACACCCAAGAACGCGACAAAGTGAGGCGCCAAATGAACCCTGCTCTGCCACCCTCCCAGACTTGGTAAAGCTCAGATCCGATCTGTCTCTGAAGCCCGTTTTCGCCTCAGTGTGGTGCCCAGAATGAGGTCTAGGGGTGATGGTTGAACGGAGAAACATTTTGAGTGTTGAATAGTTGAACTTTCTAAAATGGGCTGCATCTTACCCATGACTCTTTCTCTAGGCACTATTTTGGGGACAGGTGGATTAACGGTCCAGAACTTGTTTGGTTTGATTTTCCAGTCATTGTGGGTTTTTGTTTTTTTTTTAAGTTTCTAACTCCCTCCTTAGCCTTTCAACTTGAAACATCTGGGTGGGGGATTTTTGCCCAGAGTGTGAAACAGGCTTCCTAAGTGTGAGCTGTTGTCTCTGCCCTTTGGTGGTGGTGAGTGGAGGTGTTAGGCTGCAGCCCCTCAAGCACTGGGGCTGTGTGCTGGCCAGGGTCTTGTAGTTAGTTTGCCCCTGAGAGTTCAGGCACCCTTAGGAATTCATGGAACCGATTCTGGAGTGGGCTCTGGGTAACTTGTAAGCATCCTAGTTACTACACAACTGGACCCAATAGGGAAGACAGGATGTAGGTAACCTCAGATACAAGGTGAGGAATGTGTGAACAATAGGATTTTGAGCAGGGCTCAGCTGAAAGCCCCAAACCCAGGTGAACAAAGAGTAAAAGGAAATTTATTCAAAATTTTAAGATATCGTGTGCAAGACACAGGAATACGTGAGTTCTCAAGCAGCGTCACTTTCTGAATCTCAATGCTTTTTCCCATGAAATGAGAATTATAGTTTTTACTGGATAAAGTTTTTTCAAGGATTAAATGAAATGCAGTAAATGAAAAGAGTTTTAGCCCAGGACATGGCATATAGTAAGTGTGTTAGGCTGAGTTCTCTAGAGAAGCTAGTGTGAGGCAGGCACACACACACACACACACACACACACACACACACACACTAATAAAAAATGTAAATGGCTCAGATGAATTGAGAGCCTGGAAAGTCTCCAGTCCATGGGTCAGACATCAGGTTGACAACTTCTTCTGAGGTTAATAAACTCAAGATCCAAGGGTCAGACAGCAGGGACTGCAGAGGGTGGTGAATCTAAGATTGGCAGATAAGACCTAAGGCTCTGGCTTAAGGTCAGAAGACCACAAGCCAAATTCAGGATACAAATCAAGTAAGAACCTACAGCTCTTTGTCCGAATGTCCAGATATATTGGATGCAGGCTCCATCACCAAGGAAACCCCCTTTCAACTGGTTGACTGTTGATAGCCGATCTCATCATGCCGATGACACGCTAACTGCCAAACCACGGAGAATCGCGGTTCCAGGAAGTTGGCACATGCTGTTAACATCGCAGTAAGTGCCCAGCATGTTAGCTATGGCAAGATCTAATCAGGTAAGGATGGAACCGCTTGAATCAGAGTAACTTTCTAGGTGATAATCCTAGATATAATAATTAAAAACACTCTTATAAGAAGATAAAAATGTATATTATAAAGATTTAATGGACTGACCGAAGAAGGTATCCAGGCAGTTGCAATACAGAGACTTTACAACAAAGATACATGCAACCACTTTAGCATGATAATCCTGGAACCCCCAACTTCAGAGGAAATGATAGAGAAGTCGACTGGATGCCAATCGAAGAAGAAGCTGAGCGAAAATGGGAAGAGAGGAGACAGGGGAATTGTCAGCTGATTTGTCATAGCGTGTCCGTCTTGAATGTTTGCAAGCAGCCCACGAGCATATGGCCAGCTGGTGGTGAGAAAGATGGTCCTCCCTCATGCCGCATACTCTCCTGGTGCCTAGAAGCATGGCCAGACTCCACTCTCTCCCCCTGCACCACCCTTGCTTCCTTTGAGGTTAGAGCCTCATTCTTGTGAATCAAGCATTAGATGTACCTTGAGTCTGGAGATGTATGAACTCTGTCTCACCAGACCAGCAAAAATGCAGTGCTGAATGAGTGCCCTGCCCCTGGCCAGCCCAGAGTGGACAAGAACGCCTTCTATAACTACTTAGCATGTCTCCGGCAACAATCTGGGCCTGAAAGAATTCCTTCAGGGACCAAGTCCCCTCAGCTACCTTTACGTTGCCACAAATTGCTTCCAGCTCAGATATCCCGACTCTAGACAACTAAGTCGACAGAAACACCAGGCCGAGCTGGCCATCCTACCAGCTCCCCCGTCACCCCCTGGCAGAGGCTGTTGACCCATACTGGGTGCCCTGCTGCCCAGTTTTCTCATTTTGGGTTCTGCCCCTGAATCCAATTTCTTCTTTCTTTGTTTGGCTCTTTTCTTTTCTTCCCTGCCCCCCCCCCTTTAAAAAATCTTCCCCCCACTCTCTTCTACTTCTCTTTTCACTTCTTTCTTTTTTCTTTTCTTTTTAAGCTTTATTGCTATTCTCTATTTTTCTCTGGTTTTGCTTATTTTATTTTTCCTTCTTTTCCCTCTTCATCTATTTCTATTTTCCCTTTATCTTTTACTTTTAGTGAACACATTCTTTTTCCTTGTTCTTGTGTACCTGCATTCCCTGGCTTGTTTTTTCTTTATTATTGTATTGCTCTCTCTTTACTACTGTCTATTTTTGTTCTCTCTCTTTCTTCTCCCCACCAATGGACACATCAGCACACCCACCAATAGACAGATGGCAAGTGCCCAAGAATACATTAATATACTATCATCAATTAAATACAAATACAGCAGCCTCACAGCGTCTCAAAGCCAACAGCTTCAGTTCATATGAATAAATAAGATAGGATGATTCAAACAAAAAAATATAGAGCCAGAGGCATTTGTGACAAAAACAAAAACAAACAAACGAAAAAATGACACTGGAACTACCTGATATGCAATATCTAGGTACTTTTAATGGAGTGAGAGAAATATGGAGAAAGCTGCAGATGAACTGAAGAAAAAGTTGGGAAAATTTTTAGGAAAAAAACAGGAAAAGATGACATGAACCAACTGACAAAAATAAATGAAAAAAAATCAGAAACCATAGAGAAACAGCAAATAGAAAATTAGATTAATATTAATATTTCAGAAATGGATATACATTGAAAGGGAAAGGAGTAAAAGTGAATCCTTGAGAGGCTAAATTAGCGAGCTTGAAGATAAATCTCCCAACCTGAATCTTCTAGAGGAATAAAAAACAAAGGAAATCAGAAAAAAGAACGTCTAATAATTAATGGGGACACTGTCAAGTGGAATAACTTACATGTAATCAGAATTGCAAAACAGGGAGAGACAATAAAGCACAGAGGAAATCGTTGATGAGTTCTTGCAAGAAGGATTGTCAAACATCACGAAAGGCAATAAGATATGCATTTGAGAACCTCAACACACCCCAAGTAGGATAGGTCCCAAAAGAAAATCACCAAGACGCATCATAATTAAACATCCAAAAACCAACGATAATGAAAACATCTTGACAGTACCCCAGGGAAAATGAAGGTACTGATCAATCAGATTAAACAGAAACCATGCAGGGAAGAAGGCAGTGGATCAACATCTATAAAACTCTGGAAGAAAAAAATATTGCCAACGAAAAAATGCTTACTCAGAAAAATGTCCCTCAAATACAACAGCAAAACAGTTCCAGAAATACACAAATGAAGGGAAGTTGCCAACCCCAGATCAGCATTACAGGAAATCCTAGAGAACATTCTTTGGAGAGGAAACCAGCAACAGTAAACAACAACCTGATAGTAACATACACGACACCACCATCCAGAAGTCTACCCAGATTGTGTTATCCGGGTAGACTAGAGAAACAAATGCATGGACACTCCTATGTGTATAAGAAAGAGGTTTATATACAAGAGGAGTTGAATATTGAGAAGACATCTCAGCCCAGTCCAGATCAAGTCCATAAGTCTGGTATTAGCCCATATGTCCAATACCAATCTCTAAACAGGAAGATCACAGGCCGGTGGGTGGGAAGTCTTGTGACTCCAGTGGCATTGTAAGCATCTCAGCGCTGGCAGGGGTCTCCATGTGGCTTCTCCAGCACCCAGGGCTGCATCAGGGTAGGTCCATGTGGCTTCGCCTCAGGGATGTCTTGCAGGGAGTGAGCCTTGTCAGTAGAGAGTCTCCAAAGAAGTGAGCTGAGAGAGATGTGTCTCCCACCTCCAAGGAGGAAATACAGGATTTCCCAGAATCCTCAGGAGAAGACTATGCCCACACAGAGGACTCATTGGCTATGGCCTAATTGACAGGCTAGTCTCCACCCCTTCACTCTTAATCCTCTAAAGTCCCAAATTGATACCAGATTATGTAACTACCACACCAGATATCAAAATATCCAAACCTGTCCATCTGAATACAGGAAAACAGAGATAATCATTTGTAATGAAGACAATTATAAAGTAAAAAGAGGTATAGCTATAGCTATCAAATTTCCAAATGGAGAGAAAGTCAAGTTGATTTTTAAATAGAGCGGATGATTTTAAACTTGGGAAGAAATAAATAAATTACAGGATAACCCCCCAAAAGGATTAATAACTTTCATCAAACTAAAAAGGAAAATCATAAATATTTAGTATATATTAAAACAATAGCTATACACCTACAAGGTAGACAAGTTAATACAACTAATATTAAAATACACCATCACTAAAGCCAATGATGAATAAAATCATAGAATGTGTTACCAACTTCTTTAGCCTAAAACTGACCAAACACACAGCTAAGATGCATAAAAATTAGTGGTGAATGGAATACAAAAGTTGAAGGCAGAGGAGCGTTCGGTAGTTGAAAAATAAGACGTTGGTGATAGAAATGAAGCTGCGAGTTGCATGATAGAATTTTGTAAGACCAATTAGTTCTTCATTGCAAATATATTATTTCAATAACATAAACAGTGACTACACACATGGACCTCACCCGATGGAATGAAAACAGCTGTAGCAGTACATTGACAAACACGGCCGCAAATTCAAGCCAGATTCAGAAGAGGACATGGGTTGTGAGGAACAGAAGGATTTCTCTTAAGTTGTCTCCCCAAAATATATGCCAGATTTAGCTTGAGAATGACTGTACATTAGGCAGCGAAAATAGGTCAGAGGTTATTCTCCTTAACGTCAGCCATTTAGAGCGGCCAGACTGTATAGTCTGACTCACCCCAAATAGGGCCCATTCCTTTCTGTTATTGTTCCCTTGAAGCAGTGCTCAAAGACAAGCCTGGGACCACTCTAAGATGACTAGGTCATCCCCCTCCTATTGCTTGTATTGCCTATGTTGCAATCCCTCCCTATGACGCAGGTTGTTGTGAATTGTATTGCCCCTCTCTGTGATGCATGATGCTGTGATGTATCCCCCTAAAGTGATATGATGTGTGGTTAGCAATAAATAAGGAGGCTCCCTGGTGGTCAGGAGGGGCTGCTCCCATGAGGGCGGTGGACGAGAGGGCAGCTCCTGAGAGGGAGGCAGCTCCAGCCGGGTTCCCCCGATGAGGACCACCAAGCGGGGGCGGAGGTGAGCAATGCTACCATGTAATATATCTGACTGCATTATTGTATTATCTCTCATGCTCTCGATGACTTTAATATAATGCTTATATATCTCAACCGTACAATTGTGCATTACTGAACCCAGAAGTAGTATTACTGAACCACTGAGTTTAGCAGTGGGTGGGGCTGGCACCCCACTCCCCCGTGTCACTTTTAATTTAATACTACAATGGGTTAAAAGGTATCATTACGGATGTCAGCTGAATCTTGACGGAGAGCACAGAATGAATGTCAGAGACATGTTTGCATGTGTTTTATTGACTACGCAAAGGTGTTGGGCTCTGTAGATCATATCAAACTATGGATAGCATTTTGAAGAGTGCGATCCCAGAACTCTTCCATGTGCTTCTGCAGAACCTGCCCACAGACCAAGAGACAATCTTTCCAACAGGACAAGGGAATCTAGCATCATTTAAGATCAGAAAAGGGACTTCTCAGGGTATGATACACTGTCCGATGTATTCCATCTGCATACGGACCAAGCGATCCTAGAAGCCGGACTATGTGAAGAACATGAAATTGCAGTATTTTGATATTTTTTGATTTACGGAGGTTCGTTTTGTGGCTTCATATATGGTCTGCTCTGGAGTGAGTCCTGGGCACTGGGGAGGATGGAGATTGTGGTGTGGTGGGTGGAGGCTTTGGGATGCAGCTGGCTGATCGTGTTCTTTCAATTGCCTCTTCTTAGTGGTTCTGTCCTTTGTTGGAAATAGTGTATTAATAAAATTTTAAAAAATAAGAAGAAAAAACCTCACTGCTGTAAGACAGGGCAAAATAATAATAATTTATAAATTATCAAGGGTTCACAAGGGAGTGCGGAGCGGGGAGGGAGGGAGAAAAATGAGAAACTGATACCACAGGCTCAAGCAGAAAGCAAATGTTTGGGGAATGATGAGGGCATCAAATGTACAAATGTACTTGACACAGTGGATGTATGCATGGATTGTGATAAGAGTTGTATGAGCCCCCAATAAAATGATTAAAAAGAGAGAGAGAAGGACAAAGAGAGTGGATAAAGGAGAGAAACAGGGAAAAATTAACAGCTCACTGCCATCAAGGCAGTTCCAACTCATGGTAACTGGTGCGTTATATTTTCTTATCTATTCTGCTGTTCTCTGACTCTTGAGTGTTACATCCAATCCACTTACATTCAGTATGGTTATTGACAGGTAGGAATTTGTTCTTATTTTTCTGGTGAGTGTGTGTGTGTGCTTGATGATCTCTTTGTTCAATATTTTGTGTATTATTGAATGCATACTTTCTCATCTTTCCTATTAGGAAGTTTTCTACCAACAAATTGTTGAAAATTTTTTCTGCACTTGTGTTTCTGCTCCCTCTATAATTCTGATCATATATACTATTCTTCTTGAAAATGTCCCTCGAACGTATTATTGTTGAAAGTTTGTTTGTAATCTTGCCAAGTCTGTCTTCCATTGCTCCAGTTCTATTCCTTTGTAGAATCAATTTCTGAAATCGTATTATTACTTTTCTGTATTTCTGTTTACTCTTTCTATTTTTTTCAATTTGTTCTAAAAGTACCTAAATATAATTCTTTATAATATCTTAATCAGATTGTTTCAATAGAATTTCTTCTTCCAGAAGATTTTTTGGTCCATTATTTTGGGCACGTTTTTGAGCCAGTGTGTGTGTGTGTGTGTGATTTGAAGTTATCTGTTGTCTCCGAGGTGTTGTAATGTTATTGTGTTAATTCCTTGATTGGATAACCATTTGCTTCACTCGGAGTTTTTGTTTTGTTTTGTTATAATAACTGGGCAGGTATTGTTAGTTTGGCGGCACTGGAGTGATCATCATCTCTTTCCAGGTGTATTTGATTGTAGGTGGAAATATGGGCACGAGTCTTCGGTGATCATACATAACCAGTGAGGGCTGGCTGGAGAGGTGTGGGTTTGCATCTCTTATAGAACCAGTGATGCTGCAGTAGGTTGGGGACGCTCAGAGGGTAGCATGACAGTTGTGGTGGGGATGGCAGTGCAGGCTCCCTGGATCTTGACTACTGAGAAAAGGTGGAAAACAGGGGGAGGGAGAAACAAACAGTGGAGGAGACCTAAGCAAAAGGAAAAAGAAAAGAAGGGAAATAAATGGGACACAGCATCGCCACGGGCTGCCAAACAGCAATGTGATGATGCTTGCTCCATTGCAGGGCAGACCCTGCATGCAGAGGACAGGTGCTTCTGAACGTGGGGTAGCAGGAGGGGGCCACTTAACCCAGCTCAATAAAAAAAGCAGGAGGTGAGGAGAGAGGAAAAAAAGCAAGGGAGTGGGAATGAGTTTAAAAGAAAAACGAGCTGGCACAAGTAGTAGCTGCTGTGGGAAACAGAACTGGGAAGTGAGTGTATGCAGACAAACTCTCAACACCATCTGTTAAGGAGTGTGGAAGGCCAGGACTCCCGTGGAGGGAACCTTCACATTCGTGGGTTGAAGATCTGTCCCACTCACATTCTCCTAAGTAACAGTTATTCCCCACAATGTCCCCCCATAATGTCAATTTTAAGGTGCTACTTGCAAGCACATGGCTGCTACTATATACACTTGAAGGTCAACTGTTTGAAGGCCATCTGCCTGAAGGTTATCTGCCATCAAAGGCAATCAGATCCTATTGTCTGACCCACCCTAACTACGGCCCACTCCATTCTGATAAGGATCATAGATCAGTCCTCTGGAGAAGAGCTCAAAGACACCTAAGGTCAAGCCAGCTCAGAGATGTCAAGGCTAGGCTGCCATCTTGACTCCAGAGCCCACCCACCTTGTTACAAATGTGCTCTACTGTCATGCGTGTGCCTGTAGAGCCTCCACTTCCTGTTGCGTGTATACCTCTAGCTCATCCCCCTCCTCTTACATGCATGCCTCTAGTACAACCCCTTCCTGTTACGTCTGAGCTTACTCTGGCTTGCTTGCCTGAGATTGCATAAGCCTGAGTCAATTAAGTACAGCCTCACCCTGGTTCTGGTCATCGGGAAGAAGGTGAGCCCTTACAGGCTTTTTCTGATGTCTCTCTCATTGACCCTTCAATTACCCAACTGCCCCCTGGACCCACTCGGTTGTGGGGAGTCTGGCCCCCCCACAAGCTGCCAAACACCACTGCAGCAGGAAAGCACTGCTGTCCATGGAGAGTAAGCTGGGTGATGCTGATTTCAGGAGAGAGTGAGGGGGGAGAAACATAGCCACCCACGCCGTGCGATCAAAGTAATGGAGGGGCAAGGAGGAACACGAGGAAGAGCAAAACCAAGGGCGGTGTTTTCTGAAGACACAATTACTTTTGATATAAAGCGCTCTCTTTTACATGTTGTGGGTTCAAATAAATGGACCACTATGATGTCTTGGTAATTTAGAAGAGTCTTTATTCAGTTATAGCCGGACTTCTAGAACCTAAAAGCGATTCTTTGATTGCAGTCCCACGTGGACATTTCAGTCCATTTTTAAAGGCAAAATCTCATTTTTCATTTGTCTAGGACTTAAGCAAGTGTGGACAGAGGCAGAAAGCAAAATTAATGTTATTCTTTAGAGCTAGTGAGTGTTACAGGGTACAGCATTGATTATAACATCCCGGTTAATAAAATAAAAATAGTAATATCCTGGTTAAAACATCAAAAGGAACAATATTATTAATTGTAATGTTCTGATCTCGAGAACATAAGAGTACATTTTAAAATCTATCACTAGAGTGGGACTTTCCGAGATGGGAGTGGGAAGGAGGCAGGTCGTTCAGCAGTCAACAAGATGGAGTTACAGAGGCTAGTGCTGGTTACTGTCTCATCATACCTATATGAGTGTCTCTCAGTTTGTTTCTCTAGTCAACCCGGACTAACACCTTAAAAGCAGTACAGAGGGATCAGGTCAACTCACTTTTGTGGAACAGTTAATATGCTGAAGGTCCTTCAACTCACATGGCCAGCCAATCCAACGTCAAGGAAGCAAAAAGTGGAGTCTTCCCCCAGGCAAAACAAGCAACGTCGGCCTGAAGGCAGGAGACAGCAGGGTGGGACAGCAACAACACTCAGCAGTGAGGGAGCTTAGCAAAGCAGGCCTGGATGGGATCTCCAGCTCCAGTGATCCACTGCAACACGATTCACCGGCCCTGAGGGTGGCAAACAGGTCTTGATGGCGCCTCAAGCTCTAGTGACAAGATCCACAGGTTTGCTTGGCCTACAAGTAGTGGGCAAAAAAACGTGGCTGAGGCAAAAGAACTAGCTCAAGCTGGTCCGATCACCGATCACCGGTGAGGAAGAGCGAGGGGATGCCGGCAGCACCAAGTATTCATCCCGGGCACCCTCCAGTCGAGCTTCAATCTGATCAAACCCCTCCCACACGGTCCTATGGAGGCCTAGTTGGCAAAATAAACCTACATCACAGGTGGTGACAGCTAGGAAGAAGGCAACAAGTGGAAAGGGAAGAAAGTAGCGTACTACTGGGTGAGAGTGAGCTAGCTACCAGACTGTAGAATTCAGTGTGTCTCCTACAGGGGTGGGCACTGCTAACCAGAAGGGCAGTTGGGGTAGGGGTGACTAGCTGGTGTTATCCCCAAAAGAAAAAGAGTAATGGAAGAGGCGGAAAAGAGAAAAGAAGTCACAGTGTGGGGCAGGAGGGAGGAAAGAACTATAATAAGGATAAAAGCG
>NW_022111363.1:3372737-3374723 GCF_000313985.2 Echinops telfairi
AGCAGTACTGGGCAAAATGGCAGTTACCTGCTTCCTGCTCCCATGGTTATACTTGATATTATTGCTGACAGGTGTCATCAAGCCAGTTTTGACTCCCAGCAACCCTGTGTTCCACAGAACGAGACACGGTCCGGCCCTGCTCCGTCCTCCCACTTGTTCTTAGGGTTGAGCCTATTAGTGTGGCCACTGTATCAACCCCTCACTCCCCTGTCCCTCTGCTCGACCAAGCACATGTCCTTCTCCAGATAACATGTCCCAAACGTGTGAGACTCCATCTCGCCATCCTTGGAAACACGACTTGAAATAATTCAAAATGGCCACACTGTTGCGGGTTGGTAGTTTACCACTCCTCCCTAGTACACTACTTTTGTTCAACTTCTTCTCTGTATCTGACCTACTTTTTAATCCTTTCCTGGGATACTCTGGGCTCCAGGATTTTCATCTGGATCCGTTGTACTTGGTTTCTCACGTCTTTGTTGTAGAGGGGCTGTGGATCTATCTGTACTTCTCCTTCTTACCTGGAACAATCTCCCAGGGATTGGCGGCATAGGCCTCCTCCAGGCTCCTTACCCCCAACTACTCAAATCCTACCCCTCCCTTTTGCCCATTTTTGGAGGGCTGTTACAGTGAGGGGTGAACACAGTCCCCAATACTCCACCACTGCCAGTAGCAGAAGCCTCTTTGAAGTGCATTTTTTTCTGATTCTAGAATTCTAAATCGGAAGTTCTTTTCTTTCTGCACTTTAAAGACACCATTCAATTGCCTTCTGACTTCTGTTATTTCTGTGAAGAAGTCAGACGGTAGTCTTACTCTATTTAAGATTATGTGGCCCCCCCCATCACCCCCACCCCCACCACCACTCTCAACCTGGCTTCTTGCAAGACTCTATTTGTCTTCGCCACCAGCAATCTCATGATCGTGTGCCCAGGGGTGGTTCCCTCGACCTTCATCTTGCTTGCATGGTGTTGAGCTTTTAAAGGCTCTGCTCATGCCCGCAGTTGCTCACCCTTCGTTCAGGCTTCTCTGTGTGCATTTCTCTGTGCTCGATGGTCTTGCTTCTCTAGGGAATCCAGCCTAAGACAACACACGCATTTTATCTTCTTTCTTCTCTCATGTTACACAGCGTTCACTTTCCAAACGAACAAAGGATACTGACCATGTAGTGAGTGCTGAGTATGGAGCGTTGTCCCTATACATGTTTCATCCATTATCTTACTTAATACTCACACCAGCATCAACGGTTAGATGTTATCCTCACCCTCACATTACAGAGAGCTGAGTTTGAGAGTGGTTATTAACTGAAGGCCTGAAAATTGGTGGAGCTGGTATTTCCAACCGAGACCCACTGGAGCCCCAAAGATAGATTTTTTTAACTGCCACTCTATACCACAGCCCTTTAAAAAGCATGCTATAAGTACATACAGTAGAAAGCAGAGATCCGAAGGGTATAGTTTGGTGAGCTGTCACCAAGGCCATCAGCATTGGTGCACAGCCCTCTGAAGGCGATCTGAATGTGAGAGGATAACCACTGGTTTACTGCCCAGCCGCTGCCCTCAGTCACCCTGGGCACTCCTCCCCAGTCTATTCACAATCCAAAATAAAAGTTGGCCCTGGGGACATCAGACACCTCCGGAACACACGTGGTACTCTGTGTTAAGCATGCTCTATGGCAATGCCACAATCTATGTGAGGTTTCTAAGGATATTTTCTTGGCAGAAAGTTCCAGGACTGAAATTATTGGGGCGCGAGGCATAAACAGCCAAAGCTGTGGGATATGCACTCAGGCAAAGACCCTCTGACCCAGCTCTTGTTCCCAAGCTGAATTTGGAGATCCGAGCTGTGCTGCAGGCGGAGGAATAGTTTACTGTGGGATGTGGCCCTCTCCTTTCAATAGTCAACATCAATACAGGGACAATTGGGACTCCATGGATCATTCCTGAGCGCTTGGTGGACATCACATTATCATCTGGAGGAAGACAGGAGAGT
>NW_022111363.1:3376930-3377984 GCF_000313985.2 Echinops telfairi
TCTTCAGACTTATGAAACACATGCAATGATGCCAAATGCAGGAAGATCACAGGCCAGTGGGTGGGAAGTCTTGTGGATCCAGTAGCATTGTAAGTCTTTCAGCTCTGACAGGGGTCTCCATGTGGCTTCTCCAGCTCCCAGGGCTCTGGCTACATCAGGGTAGGTCCATGTGGCTTCTCTTCAGAAATGTCTCACAGGGAGTAAACCGAGAGAGTGTGTGTGTCTCCTGCCTCCAAGAGGAAATCCAGGAGTTCTCAGAATCCTCAGAAGGCCATGCCCACACAGAGGCCTCATTGGCTATGACCCAATGGACAGACTAGACTCCACCCCTTCACTCTTAGTCCTCTCAAGTGCCAAATTGACACAGGATTATGTAACTACCACACCCTCCAATCTGTATATGCACCCCAGAGCCTGCACAGAGCCTGGCACTTGTGGCTACACAACAAATAATTGTTGAATCAATAAAACAAGTACTGTTCTAAGTTTATTCATATACATGACCTTATTAAATAGTCTTAGCAATCAAGAGACATTGGCTTTATTTTCTCTATTGTTGCATGTGAGGGCACAGACTACAAGAGGGAAGGAGACTTGAAGTTACACAACGAATAAGTTGCAAAGACAGGATTTCACTCCAGGGCTATTTTTTCTTCCCATTTTCACAGGCCATATGAGGGTTGGAGGCAGATAGTGAGTTCCAAAGGAGGGGCCAGTAGGTTGAACACTCAGTGTTAGTTCTATACTTGTCAATTTGAGGATTACATTCTATCTCTTAAAGACTACAGTCTAGCCCATTGCTTTACCTTTGTTCTTGCGCTCCCCGCTTTTGGCAGTCTCCACAATCAGTTCCCTTTGGCATGAAAGCCTTTATGTCCCCCTCCTCCACGCACGATAGTGGCATCGTATAATCTGCATCCTTTGGGATTGGCTGATTTCCCTCCGCGTAATGTTCTCTGTGTCCATCCCTGCCAGGAGGTGCTTTGTGGTTTCAACATTATTTTTCAAGGGTGTATAATATTTCCTTGTGTGTCAGGGAATCCAGGACAGATGA
>NW_022111363.1:3380130-3384142 GCF_000313985.2 Echinops telfairi
ACCCTCATTGACGAGGATATGATCCCCCCACCTTTGGTGTTTGAAGCCTGGTCCCTTTGGCCCTTCATGACCACACATGTTGGTGTGCTGCTTCCATGTGGGCTTTGTTGCTTCAGGGCTAGATGGCCGCTTGTTTGCTTTCAAGCCTTTAAGTCCCCAGACGCTAGAGGTCTCGATAGCCGGGCACGTGTGCTTTTAATAAGTGTTTGGAGTGACTCTTCTGCACACACCCTCGATGAGTCCACCCTTAGGGGGAAGGACGTGTAGGCAGAGCGGCTGGCCCCGTGAAAGGGGCTGTAATCAAGGGTAGGCATTGGTCTGCCCACTGTTTAGGTCACTGAAGCTACAGGAACTGTCCAGGGAGATGGAGAAAGGACCTAGGCCTATCACATGGGACGGGCTCACATCTCTAACAGACCCAGCTGCTCTGTGCCATGATGTGAGCAAATCAATGCTCACTATAGTTCCCTTTGGCAAAATCCCATGTGTAATTACCGATGGCCTTGCCGTGAAGGGACAGCTCAGGAAATTAATGCTGGATTTGAAAAGCAAGCCTATTCCCTTGCTTCGCCTCTGTGTGCCTAAGAAAGTTCTTAGACTTCCTCCTGCCCTCTGCGGCATGCCCTGGGGCCAGGGGCCACAAAGGCAGGAAAGTGGAGTGGGGTGGGGAGGAAGGGGGAATGGGGAAAGCACGTTAAAACGTACCCAGATGAGGCCTCCTGTTTTACCAAAACGCCTCTGAATAAAAATGTGAGCTGTGGTTGTTTTGGGTGGAAAAGACCCTGTAAGTTAACTGAGCAATCTGCTCACCCTCACTCAATATTTCTGTATTTTCAGATTTTTCAAAAGAAACAAATACAAATAATAACACGGATACCTAACATTTACTGAAGCAGCTGTCAAGAGACCACAGGGGTCAATCGACTCTACAGGACCTCTTTGATGTGTTGAAAGGCCAGGCTGCTCCTTTGAGGATGAAGGCGAGCCTGGCCCACGTCATGCATGATATTGTCATTTGCCCCATGCACCTGCGAAAGTTGGACCCTGAGTAAGGAAGACCAAGGAAGAACGGATGCCTTTGAGCAATGGTGTAGAGAGAAATACTGAAGGCTCCATGGACTACCCACAGAACTACAACAACGCCAAACAACCGTCTTGAAAGAAGGACTGCCAGAAAGCTCCTTAGAGGCAAGGATGGACATGCTGGCAGGAAAGACTGGTCCCTGGACAAAGTCATCATGCTCGGTCAAGTAGAAGGGCAGCCAAACAGAGGAAGGTCCTCGGTGGGCCAGACTGGCACAGCAGCTGTGGGAAGAGTTGTGAGGAGGGCACAGGACCGGGCAGTGCATGGGGTCACTGTGAGTCAGAACAGACTTGAGGGCACAGCCCTATCCATGACCCAACATGTCACACATGATTCTAAGCACCGGACATGTATTCACTCAAAACCTCCTTGCAGAGATTAATAAACTGTGCACGGCAATGTGAAATAATTAACCACAGCTAGCAGCTGGCAGAGCTAAGACTCAGGCCGGGCAGTTGACCTCAGAGACCGTGCAACCAGTCTCCATACCGTTGTCTCCATAGAGCAGGTTCCAACTGGCAGCCCGTCTACATATAAGAGATTGAAACAGGGCTCAGTCCTTCAGCATCCTCACGATTGTTGCTACGTTTGCGTCTGGTGTCTCAGCCACTGTGTCCCCATATCTTCCTCCCCTTTTGCTGCTTCTTACCAGTGTGATGTCCTTGGAGGTAGGCATGGCCATCTACCCAGACGAAGACATTGAGGGACTAAGTAATTTGCCAGGGTCATACAGGTAAGTAATGGGGGAAGGACTGACGTCCAGCCCTGCTGACTCCACCTCACACACTGCTTCCCTCCCTGTCATAGCAAGCCTATAGGACACGGTCGAACTGCCCCTGGGGGTTTCCAAGACTGTACCTGGTTACAGGGGTAGAAAGTTCTGTTTGTCTCCCACGGACCGGATGGTGGTTTCGAACTGCAGAGCTTGTAGGTCGCAGCCGTACGTGTAGCCACTATACCACCTCCTAGAGCCTCTGATACTCAAGTTCAGAACACCATTGGGATTCCCTGTCTCACAAACATGCGATTAGGTTTTTCTCTTGTTGTTCACGGTCATTGCGTCTGTCTCCAGTGCGTGGTGACCCCTCACGCACATTGGAAGGAGGTGCTACCCAGTCGGTACTATGTCCAGAATCATTGGCACATGAGTGTATGGTGATTCATGGGGTTTCAGTTGACGGATTATCACAAATAGATCACGAGGCCTTTCTGCCTAGTCCATCTTGGTCTGGAAGCTGTTCTGAAACCGGTTCAGCGTCACAGAAATGTACACGTCTCCAGGTAAGCTGAGAGTTGTTTCAGGGAGTTCTCCGGTCTCACCCGGGCAGTGTTCGGCCTCATCCGGGTCTGTGCCCCTTTGCCTTTGTCCCTGGACAGTCCAGACTAGCTCCCACGTTGGGTCCTTCTGCAAGGACTGCTCTGTCCTCCAGCCCTGCCCTGTGACCCCAAACAAGCGCTGCAGGTAACACCAGGCCCCAGGTCTCCCGGCCAAATGTTCTTTTGGCTTCACCTGCCAACAGGCAAACAAAATAACACAGACTTCTGAATCGATTCAAGTGGCTACTTTCCACAGTATTTTTTTTTGGGGGGGGGGACTTCTAAGGATATAGTGCATTTATTAAGGTCGATGGTTGATGCATAATAAACACGGATGAGAGTTTTATTTGTTTTGCTTAGAGAAGTATCTGCTTGATGTGAATCATTTCTCTATTGTCTTCTAGAACATTCTCCAAATCGAGATCCTGCACTGGACAAGCTAAGAAGCAAGCTATGGAATGGAGCAGGGAACCGGTTCCAATGTCAAGATCATGTGCTGCTGGCTCCTTGAGGACATCCTGGGCACCAGCACCACTGACCCCTGGGTCCTGGGAATTGGCTGGGGTGTGAGGCTGCCGCCTGCACCGTGGGATGTTTAGCAGCATCCCCGGTCTCAGCTCACTGGACGTCAGGATTAAATACACCTGGGCTGTACTAAATACGCCACTGCTCTATATGGTTGAGGTGTCTTTCAAATTCCAGCGCAGATCGATTACTTTGGGAGTTTCATGGGGTGAGGAACCGCTCTGAAGGAGTCCCGATGGAGCTGTGGGCTAAGCATTGGCTGCCAACTGCAAGGTAGGCAGTTCAAACTCACCAGCCACTCCGTGGGAGCAAGGTGAGGCTGTTTGCTCCTGTAAAGATTGACAGCCTTGGCAGTCTTATGGGGAAATTCTACTCTGTGCTATAGGGTCACTGTGAGTTAGAAGGACTTGATGGCACTGGTTTGGGTCTGGATTTTTTAATGTGTCTGTAGGTTGGGGAAGAGAGCCCTGGCAAGGTAGTGGTTACATGTTGGGTGCTAACTACAAGGTCAACAATTAAAAACCACCGGCTGCTCTTGGAGAGGAAGATGGGCTTTCTACTCCTGTAAAGAGTGACAGTCTCAGACACTCAGAGGGCCAGTTCTGCCCTGTCCTATGGGGTCCCTATGAGTGGGTCTTGGTGGGTCCCTATGAGTGGGTCTTGGTGGGTGGCAGTGAATATGGTTTGATTTTTTAATGTTGGGGGTAGTTGGGGGAAGCATTCCCTTTGAAATTTGTTCATGTGTGTCATATAAAGAGCGGGGTTTAGGGCAAGGGATTGGAATCAAACCTGAGTTCAAATCAGACTTCTGCCATTTATCAGTCATATGGTCTTCAGCAAATTATTGAACCTCCTTTAGCTTTAGTTTAAGGGCTGAGATAGTTAAGGCTTATTGTGCCAGCCTGGCCAATAAACATATGTAGGATTAACTGAAGGGTAGAGAGATAAATGGCCCAGTGAGCCTCATCTTTTGAGTTCTCTGGTCTCTTGCTTTCTTATGGTTGGACCAGGGTGCAGCTGCCTTAGCCAGTTCCCTGCTTCAGCTGGCAAGGCTCACTTCCTGCAAGACATCCCCAAGGAGAAGCC
>NW_022111363.1:3384242-3385161 GCF_000313985.2 Echinops telfairi
TGCAAGACATCCCCAAGGAGAAGCCTCATGGACCTACCCCAATGCAGCCCTGGGTGCTGGAGCAGCCGTATGGAGACCCTTGCCAGCGCTGAGATGCTTACATGCTCACTGATTCAGCTTTCCTCCTGCAGTCAGTGTCATTGCGTGTGTTTGGTGAGCTTGAGGAGGACTTTGTGGATTGGTGTTGGACATATAGGCTAATGTTGGACTTATGGGATTGGACAGCACTAGGTTGGAATGCTTTCTTAATGTACACTTACCCTTTATATAAAACTCTCTCTTATACATATGAGTTTCTGTGGATTTGTTTTCCTAGTTTATGCAGATGAAGACAAGGGCCTCTGGTGGCATAGTGAATTATGCACTGAGCTGCTACCAAAAGGTTGGAAGTTTGAGCCCGCTAGTTGCTCCACAAAAGAAAGATGAGGCCGCCCATTCCCAGAATGATGTCAAGTCTCAGAAATGCAAAAGAGCAGTTCTGCCACTATGCATTGGCATTGACTCGGTGGCAGTGGTCGTCTTACTTTCCTCATCTATAAAGTGGGAATTGGAGCAATGATGACATAGGATATTGAAGTACTGTCAAGTGCTTCTCAGGGCTCAATGAAATTTGGGGACTATAAGCTACACATTGACCAAGACCTTCCTATCCCTGAAGGTGTGGGCAAGATGGGCTTGAGGTCTGAGTCACAGAGCTCCAATGGCCTGAAACCTTCCTAGGGGGAACTTCAAGGGGAGGGAGCACGTGAGCTTGCAGGAGCCTTTGCCTCTGGACTTTCGTTTTCAAACATGGGACCATCTCAGTTCTTCCTGTAATTTCTATCAGAAGCAAAGTTTAAAAATACCCGTCCCACCCGCCAAAACAGTCAAGTGTATGGCCAAGGTCACTGACAATGCAGGGCTGAGAGGAAGGGTCTTA
>NW_022111363.1:3385261-3389967 GCF_000313985.2 Echinops telfairi
CTCTCTCTCTCTCACACACACACACACACACACACACACACACACACACATGAAAGTGAGCAGGGTCCTTATTTATATAAGGGTTCTTATATAAGCTCTTCACCCATCTGCCATCACGGTGCTGAGCAGGGGGGTCTAGCTTTCAGCTCTTTGTCGATGTAACTCCTCACATGAGTCTTCCATCCGACTCCAGACCTTCAGCAAAGTGGGAGACACGCTCAGCTGTTGAGTGATTGGTGGCTGAAGAGAGTGCATGTTGCCTAGTGGGGCAGGTGCGACAGAGAAGGGCTGGCATGAATTGTATCCAAAACCTGCGTCAACGAGCTAGACTGGAGCAGAAGAAAGAAGAATGATTTTGAGGTGACACTGGGAATCCTCAGGAGCTTGGGGAGGGACCCTGGCTCCCCCAAACTAGAGCTGGACAGCACACGGTGCTCAAACAGCGGGGTGGATTAGGACATCCGAGAAACTGATCTACGGAGGGCATTTCCCCTCAAGAGGCTACCCGGGGCCAGGGTCACACCGGGAGATCCCGGCATGGGGATGGGGCAGTTTGGAAGGCGGTTGATACCACTCTCTGTGGGAGTGGAACCTTTGAGTCCTGGTTTTTCTTAAGGCCCAGCCTGGAGGAGCATGACAGGAGCCCCGGTGGTGGAAGTGGTTAGATCCTGGTGGCCAGCTGTTCGAAACCACCAGCAGCTCCGAGGGAGACAGACTGGGCTTTCTACTCCTGTCAACAGGGACTCACAACCCACAGAGGGGTGCTGCGAGTCAGCCCTGACTCCACCGCCCCGCCATGACTTTGCTTTGGGTTTTGGAGGGATACGCAGGGGCTGGGCACCCTGGAGGCAGGTAGAGGGAGCCCTAGCAGCAGGTAGAGTGCTTTTCCCAGAGTGGCCACCAGATGGTGCCCTAACCCAAGGCCTGGAGGGCGAGCCAATACAGGTGAGGGTTTGGTCCCCAGGAAATGAGTCACCAGCAGTGACTGCCCCAGTGGGGTGTTCTTCTGTGGGGTGAGACCCGTGATGACTGCGCCACCTCGCCGTCTCGGGGGTGTTCGCAGTGAGTCCTTCATTCATTCACCAACATTCGGATGAGAGCCTACCAGGTAGGTGCAAGATATATACTCGCTCCTCAAGCACCTGGGGAGGTGGGGGCAGACATCCCCTCAGGGGCCCCTGCTCAGTTCTTCTGCAGGTCTGGGCCAGGAAGTAGGAAGGAGGGAGGAGAGCCGAAGACTGTGTCAGAAGAGGGCAAGCGAGGGATGGGATGACGCAGCCTAGCCCACCTAGCACCTCACACTCTGCCTCTTCTAATGCGAGCCATGGTTATCAGCTGGGCTACCCCCCTGCCACTTACTACAAATGCTCCTATCATCGGGTTCCTCCCCACTGCCCCTGCCCCAAAGTAGATATCGCATCTACCCCACTAGCTGAATAGTGCTTTAGATCCGAAATGACATCTTATTGTCCCACCATCTGCAGCCCAGTCCCTCAACCACCGGGGAGCTCTGAAAGTGCCCATGTGGACGATGCACTGCACCTTCTGCATGCAGTGAGGCCCCAGGGATGTGGCCCAAGCCCTGCGTGGTGCCACAGATAATCACACGGATGTGAAAGGCTATTGAGTCAGGGAGGTGTGGAGGACTGGACCTAACGTGAGTGTGGTTCGCAGCTCTGCCTGCAGAATCAGGGACGTCTCAGGAAGTGGTGGTGGTGAGAGGCCTCGTGGTGAAGTTACACTGTCTCCACCCTCAGGAGCACACCTGGGTCTTGATCTTTCAGTTGGCTGCCCGCTACGTTTTCCTCACAGTGGGTTCTACTAGACTAGGATCTGACCCTCACCTCCTAGTGTGTTTTTTCCCCTGAAAAAGAAGCAGTCGGCCAAATACATTTGAGGACCGATGCTCTAGACCACGGGTTCTCAGACCTGGCTGCTTATTAGAACTACCGAGGAAGCGCTTAAAGAACACCCATGCCTGAGCCTCACCTCCAGAGATTGAGTTTGGGGTGAAGCAACTCTTCAAAAGCTTCAAACGACGCTAAGTGAGGCCAGCCCAGAAAGCACTGCAATTCCCATCTTCAGTGAGTTAGTTACATAAGTAATGTCGATGCGTTCACTACATTAATTTACACCAAAGCTCCCTGCGCTGGCCTCTGCTGTCATGGTATTCTAACTGAGAACAACGGTGTCAGTTTTCCCCCATCTTGCCCTCTTTTTCTCTTTTGTAGTTCTCTTGGTCTTCCTGGGCCCCCTGTCCTGCTTCCACCAGCTGCGCCCAAGAGACTTGGCTTGATCATTGACGTCCCTCCTTCTGTCCTGCCTCAGTGCTGGCCTGCCCTCCTCCTGCATCCCGGCTTTCTCTCCAGAAGAGCTGAGAGAGATCTCCAGGGCCACATGGCCGGATCCTCTGCCTTGGCAGCCCTGGAGTCCCTTCCTTGCCTGCTTCTTAGGGTGGGTGGCTTTCAGAGTGAGTCCCTGTCAGGTGTGTCCTGGTCAGAACACAGCCCAGGGGCCATGAGGCTGCCTAGAGGTCTGAAGTTCATTGCTATTTGGGGGTCAGAGGCTGGACCCAACTAGCCTGTTTGTTGTGCGCGTGAACTTTGGGTGCTGGCCTTGCTCTAGAAACTCTCAGAACTGATGAGTCAGGGCCTGGCCATCTGGAAGTCACCCCTCAGGCGGTCAGCTGCCACACGCCAAAGGGACCGCGGAGCTCCCTCAGCCAAAGTTTCTAGCCTGGTGCCCGGCCTCCTTCACATGGTCATCTTGAGAATGACCCTACCAGCGTCCCTCCTCCGCTCAGATGCACAACCAGAAGACAGAAGCAGCTCCGTTCCCTCTGTGTCCACGGCGAACAGCCGCGCTCCAAACGGGCTTCATCATTCGCTTAGAAAATGACAATAACAAACCCAAACCAGCCCACTACCCTGAAGCCCATTCCAACTCACCCTGGCCCTCGAAAAAGGTTTCGGAGGCTAGACATCTTTACAGGAGCAGACAGCTTCATTTGTTTCCCTCACAGGTTTGGCCTCTGACCTTGTGGTTCGGTGCCCAGTGCTTACCTGACCGTGCCACCAGGGCTTCTTAGAAAATGACAAGGACTTCCAAATTGGTCTCCCTGCTCCCCCTGACTCATTCTTAAGAGTGATGACACCATCCATGTAATTCACCAAATCGACATCCAGAACTTGGTGTCGGCTCCGGCTCCCAGTGGCCCCGTGGACCACACAGTGGAGCAGTGCCCTGTCCTCAGTCACTCTCACATGGTCATGTTGAAACCCATCGCTGCAGCCATATGGACAGTCCACCCTGTCCACGTCGTCTTCATCCACCCACTAGGGGGGCAAACAGATACAACACCCATATGGGCATCCTCAGATTTGCAATACAGAAAGGAGTTGGCATCATGTAACTTCCATTCATGATTTTAAAGCCCTTGTTAAACTAAAGACGGAAGGGACTTTTCTCAACTGGATAAGGAGCGTCCACGAAGCATCTACAGCTAACATCTTGTTTAATGATGACTCGGTAGTTTTCCCTGAAGTTTAGGAACAAGACAAAGAGGTCTGCTTCCACCGTCTCCAGCATGTATTGGAAGCCCGGTCAGAACGATGACGTAAATAAAAGGCATACATATTGGAAAAATCAAAAGGAAACCGGTTTTTATTCACAAACATTATGACTGTCTATATTAAAGTAAACAAACAGGGAATCTACCCCCAAAAAAGTGATTTTAGCCAGGCCATAGGCTATAAAAACAATTAATAGATATTAAAAACCAACCACTAGATATTTAAAAAATCAATTGGGTTTTTATATACTAAGAATAAACAATTCTTGCTCTCTGCCATCAAATTGATTCTGACTTCTCGCAACCCTATCGGGCAGGATAGAACATTCTCTTGAGGTTTCCACGAACTTATGGGAACAGACAGTTTTACCTTTCTCCCACAGGGCTGCTAGTGGGTTTGAACTGCTGACCTATGGTTAGAAGCTCAATGTGTAGCCCACTCTGCCACCAGGGCTCCTTTTAACGAGAAATTAGAAACGGGGGAAAAAAAGTTAAGTGCCATTTACAACAGCCAACAACCATGAAATTCTTTTGGATAAATTTAGCAAAGGATGTGCAAGGCCTACCCACTGAAAATGACAAAATACTGCTAAGAGCTATCAAAGAAGTCCTAAAGAAAGAGAGATGTGAATCTGGAAATTTGATAATGTCAAGGTATTTTTTTCCCCAAGTTGATCTATTGAGTCAGTGAACTATTTATCAAAATCCCAGCTGGCAATTTTGTAGACATTGACAAGCTAATACTGAATCTGTCACGTGAAAAGGCAAAGAAACTAGAAGGGGTTTACACGCCCTGATTCAAGCCTCATAGAAAACTAAACAATCATGACAGCGTGATTGGGGGTGCCCATACAGGTGAAGGGCAGGGTGCAGAGAACCCAGGCAGAGACCCACAGGGGACGGGGAGTCAGAACGCCTTCGTTGTAGGGGCTCCAGCGCGTACACACACAGGCTTATTCCACACAAAACCGTTTAGACGCACCTCTGTGGTCCGTGGATGCCTGCAGACACGTTCTCTCCGTCATCCGTGCATCTCTGTCATCCGTTCTCTCCGTCATCCGTTCTCTCCGTCATCCGTTCTCTCCGTCATCCGTGCATCTCCATCACCCGTTCTCTCTGTCATCCGTGCATCTCC
>NW_022111363.1:3390067-3420751 GCF_000313985.2 Echinops telfairi
CTCTCTCTCTCTCACACACACACACACACACACACACACACACACACACATGAAAGTGAGCAGGGTCCTTATTTATATAAGGGTTCTTATATAAGCTCTTCACCCATCTGCCATCACGGTGCTGAGCAGGGGGGTCTAGCTTTCAGCTCTTTGTCGATGTAACTCCTCACATGAGTCTTCCATCCGACTCCAGACCTTCAGCAAAGTGGGAGACACGCTCAGCTGTTGAGTGATTGGTGGCTGAAGAGAGTGCATGTTGCCCAGTGGGGCAGGTGCGACAGAGAAGGGCTGGCATGAATTGTATCCAAAACCTGCGTCAACGAGCTAGACTGGAGCAGAAGAAAGAAGAATGATTTTGAGGTGACACTGGGAATCCTCAGGAGCTTGGGGAGGGACCCTGGCTCCCCCAAACTAGAGCTGGACAGCACACGGTGCTCAAACAGCGGGGTGGATTAGGACATCCGAGAAACTGATCTACGGAGGGCATTTCCCCTCAAGAGGCTACCCGGGGCCAGGGTCACACCGGGAGATCCCGGCATGGGGATGGGGCAGTTTGGAAGGCGGTTGATACCACTCTCTGTGGGAGTGGAACCTTTGAGTCCTGGTTTTTCTTAAGGCCCAGCCTGGAGGAGCATGACAGGAGCCCCGGTGGTGGAAGTGGTTAGATCCTGGTGGCCAGCTGTTCGAAACCACCAGCAGCTCCGAGGGAGACAGACTGGGCTTTCTACTCCTGTCAACAGGGACTCACAACCCACAGAGGGGTGCTGCGAGTCAGCCCTGACTCCACCGCCCCGCCATGACTTTGCTTTGGGTTTTGGAGGGATACGCAGGGGCTGGGCACCCTGGAGGCAGGTAGAGGGAGCCCTAGCAGCAGGTAGAGTGCTTTTCCCAGAGTGGCCACCAGATGGTGCCCTAACCCAAGGCCTGGAGGGCGAGCCAATACAGGTGAGGGTTTGGTCCCCAGGAAATGAGTCACCAGCAGTGACTGCCCCAGTGGGGTGTTCTTCCGTGGGGTGAGACCCGTGATGACTGCGCCACCTCGCCGTCTCGGGGGTGTTCGCAGTGAGTCCTTCATTCATTCACCAACATTCGGATGAGAGCCTACCAGGTAGGTGCAAGATATATACTCGCTCCTCAAGCACCTGGGGAGGTAGGGGCAGACATCCCCTCAGGGGCCCCTGCTCAGTTCTTCTGCAGGTCTGGGCCAGGAAGTAGGAAGGAGGGAGGAGAGCCGAAGACTGTGTCAGAAGACGGCAAGCGAGGGATGGGATGACGCAGCCTAGCCCATCCGTGCATCTCTGTCATCCGTTCTCTCCGTCATCCGTTCTCTCCGTCATCCGTTCTCTCCATCATCCGTGCATCTCCATCATCCGTTCTCTCCGTCATCCGTGCATCTCCGTCACCCGTGCATCTCCATCATCCGTTCTCTCCGTCATCCGTGCATCTTCGTCAGGCTCAGGTGCCTTCAGAAAGAGGCGCGTCAGAACAGGGGCACCTTAGGGGCTCTGAGGAGCCAGCGAAGCTCCAGACAGAGAAGTCAGCCAAGATGGTCTGGAGACTGTTGGGCTGTCCCAGGGTCATCTTGGTAGATTTCTCAGAGGCCAGAGGACAAGCATGAGGGTTTACCAGGAAGAAGTGTTAAGAAAATTGGACTCTGTGTTGCTAAGAAAAAGGCCAGCAAAGTTACGCTGAGGAATTTTCCCCCCATTGTGGCAATGCCCCTCGCTCCTTCTTCAAGGGCGGCAAGGCTTGTCCTAGAAGTATTTCTTTCGGGAACTTTACCACACTCATCCTTCAGCCCTGATCTGGCCCCTGCAGACCTCTTTTTGTTTCTCAAGCTCAGCATTTCAAAGGAATATAAGTGGAGTCTTGAAGAAGCCTGAGCTGCCGTGCTGATGCTGCGTAAGTTGGGAACCAGACCTCGCTGCGGGAAGGCGTAGACATGGCAGCCTCGGCTCAGAAGAGTGTGAACTTGAGTGGAGACCTCCTGCAAGCAACAGCGTCGCATTTTGATATTTTCATTTAATAAAAGTTCTATGATTTTATAACAATACTTTTTGGCATATCCTTATCAATTGATGTCAACAGAGGTGCCAAGATAGTTAGATGGGGGTAAAGGTAGTAGCTTTAACAAGCAGTGCTGGGAAAATTCTATATGGACAGTGTAAAATAATGACGTTTTATTTTATCTCACACTATGTATCAACATTAACTTGAACTAGACCCTGGATCTAAAATGTAAGAGCTAAAATTGTAAGAATCCTGGGAGTCAGTGAGCAACTTGCGCTGGCTTAGGGAAATATTTTTTTAGGCAAATCAGAAAGGAAAAAATCCCCACAAACAATGAAAGGAAAAATGAACAAATTAGATTTTATGAAAATTAAAATTCCTGCTCTTTAAAAGATACTGTTCTAAAATGAAAGACAAGCCACAAGTTGGGAGAAGATATTCCCTAAACACATATCCGCAATATGTAGAATGCAATCGGAAGAGGTAAAGAACTCTTACAATCAGAGAGATGATTTGTTTTTTTAAAGGGTAGTAGGTTTGACAAAACACTTCACCAAGGAAGATAAAAGAATGTCCAATTAGTACGTTGAAAGATAGCCATCATGTGTGGCTATCAGGGAGATGCAAATCCACACTGTCGAAATACCACCATGTGTGGCTATCAGGGAGATGCAAATCCACACTGTCGAAATACCACCATGTGTGCTTATCAGGGAGATGCGAATCTACACCATCGAAAGACCATCATGTGTGGCTATCAGGGAGATGCAAATCCACACTCCATCGAAATACCATCATGTGTGGCTATCAGGGAGATGCGAATCCACACTCCATCGAAATACCAGTACCACCCTCTAGAGTCGCTCAAACAGAAGAAGATTGATGATACCAAAGGTTAGCGAGAAGGCAGAGCCACTGAAACGCTCAAACACTGCTGATGGGGGTGCAAAATGCCAGGAGCACTGGGGACCACAGTGCGGTCGCTCCTTATGAAGTTAAAGCAGACACATCAACTCAGAAGCTTACGCCCAAAGTGAAGGGAGCGAGGTACCAAGCACTACACATGTGCCCCTTTCTGAGCTTCTGCCAAAGGAACCAGAGATAAATCCGTGGCTAGCAAGGACCTGGCGGGGAGGGGGAGGCTGTGGAGAGCCAATTGACAGGGAAAAGGCACGAGGGAACATGTTCGAGAAATGAATCTTGATCAAGATCGTCGTCACACCTTTGTAAAGACTGTCAGATTTCATTGAAATGCATGCTTTAAAAGGCTTATTGTATACAACTTTTACTTCCATCTGATTTTTTTTTAATCGGTGAAGGAAGCTTCACAATTACCATATGATTTCATTGATATACAGTGTCCAAAACGGGAACCCCTATACTGACAAAAAACGGAACCCCTATACTGACAAAAAACGGAACCCCTATACTGACAAAAAACGTCGGTTTGTGGTTGTCTGCGGCCGGAGGCCTGCTGTGAGTTAGAGGAGACCCCACAGCCAGGGGTTGGGTTGGGCTCTGGAGCAGCCATTCTCAACCTGGGGGTCGAACGACCCTTTCACGGGGGTCACCTGATACATAATAGCAGCAAAATAACCGTGACAAAGTAGCAGTGAAAATAATTTTAAGGCTGGAGGGGTCACCACCACATGAGGAACTGCGTTAAAGGCTGGCGGCATTAGGAAGGTTGAGAACCGCTGCTCTGAGGGAGGAGGGGAATGGAGGGACGTGGGGAGTATCTCTCGATGGACACGAGGTTTCTTTGGGGGTGATGTTAACACTGTACAACTGTGATGATTCACCACCTGTCGATAAGAGTAGATTGAGTTGTGCATTTTAAATGGGTGGATTATGGGGTGTGCGAATCGTGTTTAAATAGAGCAGGTAAGAATAAATAAATGGAGCAGGTAAAATGTGGAATGAGTGAAAAATCCATCCCTTCTGCCTGTTTCCTAGTTCGGAGGGGAGATAAGTCAATCAGGATAAGTCCTGAGAGTTGGCCGCCGGGCCTGGGTCTTGACTAGAGCCACTACTCCATTCTGGACATGCACATGTATGGCAGGAAGCCCGGGACCATCTGAGCACATACATCACCCCTCTCTGGGACTCCAGCCCCCTGGGTCTCAGAGGCTGGGGGAGGGGTCTTTCTTAGAGGATCAGACAAAATGTAGACCTAGCAGGGGCTGTTGGCCATTTTCTTCCAGTTCTCCAAAGCTCTAGCAAGGCATTTTCTTAGTCAGCTGGACTTCTGTAACTCCACCCGGGGTAATTACACCTCCTTAGCCCCTCGGTCTGTGTCATCTGCCCATGTGGGTGATTAAGCTGAACTTGGAGCTGATGACTTGTCCACGTGAATTTCGTCACACCAGGCCCGGCTCCCATGCAGAACGGCAGACGTCAGACTGGGAGAACTGGCTTTTCTGGGTGCAGGGATGGGTGGAAAGCCAGGGCACCCAGTGCAGAGAGGAGAGAGGTACTCGGCTCGGCTGGGCACCCTGATCTTCCTCACCTCAAAACCCGAACCCAGAGGAGGGGGGGCCTAAGTGGTTCCAGCTTGGACTAAGGTGGCCTGGCAGGCTAGCTCTTTGGTTCGCTTTGAGGGCTAGCTTGTGGTCCAGTATCCACGAGGGCCCAGCACAGGACGTGGGTCTTTAGGCTCCTGGTGAAGGCTCTGTCACAAGGGGGGCGAGGACCCCGCTGAAAAATTGAAGTGAATGGTTGTTCAAAGAAAAACTCTGAAGTTTCTTCCGGAGGCTCTTGGTGGTTCATGCAAATGGCTCACGCTACCCCGCTGCTGGCCAAAGGGCTCTTCAATCGGAAAGAGTTCTCCAAAACCTGGCATTGAAACCCTCGGGAGCCCGGTTCGCCTCTGACACACCAGGTGGCCATGAGCCACTGGCAGAAGCGTGGCTGGTGGTAGAGAGTCCTTCTCATGCTCATCACCTGTGAGCGATCGGAACCTCCATCCCCGTTCACTCCGTGCTGTGGGCTCACAGTACCGTTTCATCTCAGGCTCCCCTAACCCCCTGAGGTGGGTTTATTCTCCCTCTTGGCTTCCAGATGGGGAAGCCGAGGCTCAGAAAGGCGGAGCCAACGCTTGGCCCAGTATCACAGACCTCCCCTGCGGCACAGCCTGTATTCAAACCCAGGCCTGTCTGACTCCAAGATCAAGCTCTTACTCAACCAGGCAGCTGCTGCTTGTGAATTTTCTAAGTGTAGGAACCCAGGCCCTCTCTCTGGAGACTTTGAAGAACATGTCCATGACAGGAGAATGAGCACGTGAGCGTAGAAACATGATTCATCCAATTGACCATGTTTTGTAAGAGGACACAAGTTTTCGGTGTGATAGTGGGAGGAATTTAGTTATGAAGCAACTCCTGCTTGGCACATAGTAGAGATTCAATAAAGGTTTGCTGACTGACTACCTGATTGCTTAGATCTGAGTTAGACATTGTGAGGGGGTGCAAAAGAACGATAGCAATGAGTGAGTATTTATTGAGTGCTTATTGAGAGCAAAATATAGGTCCATTTTGGTAGGGAGACCAGAATTCCTTGCATTTTTTAATGTGGGGATTAATACAGATAAAAAGAATGCCATCTGATTTGATTGAAATACATCTACTAATCCAACTTGACCTTGGCCAGTTTTCAGCCTCTGTTTTAGACTTTCTAAACATGCTGAAAGGATTATGATGGAAAGAGTTAGCAAGCTCAGCTCCTAATCAAAGGTTGCCCATTCAAGTCCCCCCAAAGATACCTCAGCAGAAAGCCCTGGCATCTACTTCTGAGAGATCAGCCACGGAGAACATGATCGCGCACACACAGCTCCATTCTGATACACAAGGGGCTGGACGCGACTTTACATACAGTAGCTTTAATCTATTGAAAAGGCTACTGGAGGTAAAAGAAGAAGAAGAGTAAGAGAAAAGCTGTAAAATAGCACACACTACCATTTCCTGAGTGTGGATCCCTGGTGCTTTAGTGGTTATGCGCCGGGTTACTAACTTCTAGGTCAGCAGTTAGAAGCCCCCAGCCACTCTGCGGGAGAAAAGATGGGGCTTTCTACTCCTGTAAAGAGTCACCATCTCAGAAAGCCACAGGGGCAGTTCTACTCTGTCCTATAGGGTCCCTGTGAGTCAGCATCAACGCAAAGGCAGTGAGATTGGTTTGGGGGTTTGGTTTATTCCCTACCACCCTCTGGAATACGTATTCTGCTCCTTGAGTTACAGACAAAAACCCTGAGATTCAGATAGTATTGCTTGTGAAAATGGAATCAGAATTCTAACCTAGGGGATTTTTAATTTGTTTTGCCACAGTCAAGTGGCAAGTCTACACACCTCACCGCAAAGCTCCATGAACTCTCTGGAGGACAGGAGGACCAAGAGTGTTTCTTCTTCTGAACGGGACATTGAACTGGGCTGCTGGGCGCAGGACCATGCTGTATTCACAGCAGGCGCAGAAGTCAAAAGATTTGGCTACAACGCACAATAGTTGTGTGGTCTGGGGCAAAGTAGTTCTTCTTCGTCTTGAGCCTCTCTTGCTCCATCTTCCTTAGGGCGGGGATAAAAACAGAATCTTCCATAGGGTTGGCATGGCAAGTGAGACACAGCCTACAAAGAGATTTCAATAAACAGCAGCGCCTGTCTTTCTGGTTGCCAAAGGCCCCGGTGAAGAGGTCAAGGGTAAAGGGGATGAAGTTCTTTATAGTCTTCTATGAGCACAGGTACATTGTTGCTCTCTCCCTGCTTTATTTTAGTGGCCTGGGCAGTCCCTGGAACACAATAGGCACATAGTAAATATTTATGTGTGGGATATATTAAAATAAAAAAAAGGCGGGATTGTTGGATTGTGAGTGAGTGAATGGGCTTTGATTTGGCAAACGGAAAGGGACTCTCTCTCTTCAAAATGACCAATGCTCTAGCCTTGTTGAGTGATGCCCTGGGAGTCACTCATTTGACTCCAGAAAGGGTGCAGGAATTATTACAGACAGTTTGGGATGCCACCTACTGGTGGGTGGCCCAAAGGACAGACCCAGCCCAGAAGGCCCACGGACTCCAGTGGTTGCCACAAAGGTTGGAAATCCACTGGACACCTCGTCCTCCTCTTGTATCCTCATTCTGAGCTTCTGTGAGTAAGAGGACTTCTGGGGCTCCGAAAATGAAGGCTAAGAAGAGACCGAGGAAATGTACAAACCTCGATGGCTGAATGGAATCCGCCCTGTTACGCGAGGGTACCCCGTGGAGCTCAAGAGTAAGTGGAGGCAAAGAGCTGGAAGGCCTGTTTGCACAATGTTCTAAACTTAGAGCGATAACGTCCAATGACCTTCAAGTGCTTCAAGTTCTCACAGTATCAACAGCCACCTCCTGCTATCATTCAGCCTCAAGGGGCAGGTAGAGCAGATGTTACCTTTGCGGGACCACAGCTGAGAGAACCAACGCAGAGTGATTGGCCCAGACCCTACTTGTGGGAAGTAGCCAAGCCAGGGCTGGGTCAGGGTCATGACACATAGCCTGTAAGACGTGCCATCGCTTGGAAATAGAAGCAGGTTCAAAGGAATCATACGTATCTGCATGGATTTCCTCTTGGTCATCGCCGTGAAGGGACTCAGAGGGTTTCTGGAATGTGCACAGCCTGGGAGCGGGGCTCCTAGGCTGAGCCGCTCCACTGGCCTGTGACTTTGAGGAGGCTGTTAGGGCTCCCTGGGCTTCCAGGAGATTGGCACCTCTCTCTAATCCGCTAGAGAACTGGACTAGGAATGTAAAGAGTTCAGAGACGATCTCATCATAAAAGAGACCAAGCTACTGGGTACATCAAGCCCGATGAGACCCCTGAGACTATGGGCCTTCGTTACCTTGTTGGGTTGTCTTAAGGACCGGATGAGATACATGAAGAGAAAGTGCTTGGCAAATATGATATTCAAGTGTCGCTTGGTCCCCCTGCGGAGACAGTCTCCTAGTCCAATTTGCCTGCGAGTCTGGCTGTGTGCATAGAAACAAACCTGTAGGTAGAGCAGTCAGAATTAGGCTGAGTCAGGCCCAAAGACACTGCCGAGGGGCTTCTCGAGAGCTAGAGCAGCGTGCCAAGAGTTAAGAAACGACCTCGCCGTCGCCATCAAAAAGACCAAGCATACTGGTGGAACTCCCCAGACTGTGGGCCTCAGTCACTGCCAGGTTTGGAAATGAACTCAGCCGGTGGCTCAATTGTCAGCCAGGAGATAGGCAGGCCGGTAAGGGGACAGTCATGCTGGTGAGTGCACACCGAAGACTAAGTGACCGTGTGGAATCAGAGGGCAGCATTTCTCCAAGGACAAAAGTTAGGAAAGGAGGAGGCAGGGGAGCAGGGCACACCGGAAGGAAATGGGCTAAGAGATGGTGCGTGGAGGGGACTGCAATGGACAAGATGCACTGTGGGCTGTAAGACTGAGGGCCTGCTCTGTAACCCTCACCCAACGCACAATCATTCGTTACAACAATGAACCTAAGAAAGAGAAGTGAGCTCAGAGTTCATGCATCTTATCCACATGCACAGGTAAAAACCCAAATCCCTTCAGATTAATTTGTTCTTAATGGAGAAGTGTTTTGAGCACTGACAAAGCGGAAAAGCTCATGTTGGCTTTCCAAACTCTGAATGCTAAGTTAGCTGCATGCTCGAATATCTAAGTTTCTCATTGTTGCCGGGAGGAGGCTCAGACTTTCAAGCCTCTCCACTTCTCAGTTCCTGTCCTGTTTGCAAGAAAGATTTCAGGTGAGGGGCAACATTAGGAGAAGAGTCAGAGAAAAGGTTTGAACAGAAAAAGTAAGTTTATTAAAAGAGGGATACTTTGGAAAAGAAATTCAAAGAGCTCTTAGCTAGTCTAAAAGGGCTGACAAAAGTGGACCTTATATTTTGCTAGGAGCCCTAGGGATGTAGTGGTTAGGCATTGGGCCACAATCCATGAGGTCGGCAGTTTGAAACCACCAGCAGCTCCCCTAGAGAAAGACTGGGCTCTCTACTCCCATAAACATGTACAGTCTCAGAAACCCACGGGGTCGCTATGCGTCAGCATTGGCTCAGGGCAGCGAGAGTGAGTATATTCTGCTCGAGGCACACCTCCCACCATAGGTTGGCTTTCTGGCAGCTCTTCTGCTATTGGCTGGTTCTTGGTAGTGTACCCTCCTCCTCCCAGGTGTGTGCATTTGGACATACAGGCCCTCAGATTTTGTGCTGTGTTCTTCTGAGACCCAGTTGATTCAATCATTGTGGGGGTTGTGTGAACATCCCCTCTTTCTTCCCCCGCCGTTTCCTTGTCTCCAACGTCTCTTCCAGGGCTACGGCAACGTGATGCACTCTGCTTCTCGCCTTCCTTTGTGCCAAAGCGTGTACTTCAGATTCCTGCCAGTTCCCTGCCATCACCACCTCTTCTCCCTTTGCCCGGAAGAGTGGCTAACCTTGTGGTAACCAGCTTGCAAGTCTATCTAACTTTGCTTATGGGCTTGTCTATTTTTAAAGATTCGCTTTTGGAAAGCAGGGTGGGGAGGGCGATCAAAACACATAATATTGCCTTTCCACTGGGCAAACAATACAAGTACCTGTGCTTTGGTGACAGTTGGCAAAACACAACATGATTAATCTCGGGAGCTGCAGCAGTGCCACCTTCAGTGACTTCACACTTATCTGCTCTGATAAAAACACATCTGAAGCAGCTGAAGAAATGAACCTAGCAAGAGAAGTCTAGCGAGATATTTGTTTCAAAATACTCTGCGCTAGAAAGAACGTAGAGGAAGCCTCTAACAAGAGTACACATTTTAATAATCAAAATATACTATTATCAAAACAATATATTGACGTCAAAGAAAAATCTACATAGAAAATTGCCCATTAGATCTGCTGTGTAGGAACATGGAGGAGAAGGTAGAAAACCTAGGTCTACTTTTACAAATAATTCGTTTCACTCTGTGGAAGCTGCTGACACGGGGCAAGGTATTTCTCTTAATCGTTGCTTCATTGTCAACAAACGGGGAGAGTAATAACAATGATGATAATAATAACATTGCCATTGAGTGAATTTTGACTCACAGCAACCCTACAGGACAGAGTGGACCGTCTAAAGCAGACTGCCACATCAGGAGGACTGCTGGGTCGACCAGTTAGCTGCTGACCTCCTTGACCCCTGAGGCACAACGACTCCATTAGAGCCAGAACAACTCAAGCCACTGTGCTCTGAGGACAAGAGGGACTAATCGACCTGCAACTGTCTGGTAAATACGAGCTCTTATTTCTTGCTGTTCTTTTTTATATATGTAGATATATATTAAGGAGCCCTGGCAGCATAATGGTTATGTGTTGAGCCGTGATCTGCATGGTCAGCAGATCGAAACCACCAGCAGCTCCTTGGGAGAAAGGTCGGGCTTTCTACTCTTGTAAGCAGTTACAGCCTTGGGAACCCACAGAGGGTGGCTATGAGTCAGCTTGACTTGAAGGCCGTGAGTTTGGTGTATATATATACATATTCTCTCAGCATAAGTTTTATCTATTGCACATTGCTGTGTGTGTGCTTTCTCTCTGGTTTGTGATCCTCCTCCTGTACCTGTCTTTCTGGGCAACCTTCAGGGTGGGGTGGGGGACACTCTCTTCTTTCTCTTTCTCTGGCTGTCTCCCCAGCTCTGGTTCACTTTGTCAGGGACTCCCTGCCATCTGACCACCTTTATCGCTCCTCTTCTCCCATGCCAAAGCTCTCTACTAAGAGATTTTCTTTCTCTCCAGCATTAAAAGGGTCCTCGCTTCTTAGAGATGGGAAAGATGAGCTCCAGGGGGGCCTGCTGGGAAGAAGTTGCAAGGCTGAGCGATAACAGAGGTGCAGCAAGAGCCCGCTCCCAAATCTTAGCCCAGGGCTTTCTCCACCCAACTGCCAACTGAAGACCATTCTCCTGGGGTTTTGGATTCAAAGCAGCTATTTTAATACTCCCCATACTGGTTTGAAACACTCTTTTGTTGTCAAAACCGACTTTTGAAAATGATAAGCATACCATCATGGCTAATATGTACAGGTGGGATGCTGTGCCTGGCCCTGTGCCAAATGAACAAGCACTCTATTGAAGGGACATACAAGAGTTAGCAAAAAGGTATTGCTACAGAATCACAGAAACCTTCATTAGGCTGGCCAGACTGTGAAGCTATCCTTCTCCGTATAGTTTCTGTTTATGTCTAGACGCTGGTGGAGCAGTGCCCCCACCGCTCCAGCCCTTCCCTGGGAAATTCTCCTCTCTTGGAGTCATACCACATCAAAACGGCAGCCTGGGCATCCTCGAGGGATGTCAGTTGGGTTTCTTAGCAATTTCCTTTGAATCTTGGGAAAGAAAAGTCTGAGGGGCAAGATCGGGCTGGAGTGGGGACGGGGTCAGGTTTTCCAGAATTCACAGGACAGTCCTTGCAAACCTCGAAGAATGAGCAGGGGCCTTATGATGGGGGGAAATTTGTTCTCGTGCGATTTTCCTGACTTCTTTCCTCACTAAGGCAGCTTTTACTTTTCTTAAAATTTCCTCCTAATAAGCTCTCATTATTGGACTGTGTCTTTTAAAAAGAAAGATCAAAATTATCCCTTCCCATGACCTTCTGAGTTGACCTCTCTGCTTTGAATTTAAGTCTCCCAGCAGATCCTCCTTGGAAGTCACTGATTTCTTTCACAAACAAACAAGCAAACAAATGAAGCTCAAACTCACTGCCATTGAATCAACTCTGACTTATAGCGACCCCATAGGACAGGGTAGAACTGCCCCTATGAGTGCCCGACATTGTAACTCTTTATGGGAGTAGAGAGCTGTCGTTCTCCTGAGAGTGCCTGGTGGATTCGAACCACAGACCTTGCCAGTTAGCAGCACAATGCATAAGCCCACTACACCACTAGGGCTTCTCTTTGGTTTGTTTGGACCTATTATGTAAAGACACCTTCATGAGACTAAGACCAGTGGATCCCTGAGATAACTTGTCTGCAGCCGTCCACTGACTGCAGAGATACGGTTAAACATGTTTCGCTTGGGAGAACGCATGCATGTGGGAACTGGAACTCAGTAAGTAGCAGTACTTTCTTGCTTACCTGGTAGCTGATTCATTTTTTTGTGGAAAAATTAATAGTAGCCAAATAGGTGGCTCCCGCGACTAACTGGTTGGTTTAATCTGAAGAGTCAGCAGGAGCCCATGTGAACCTGGCTGTGGGGCTTCCTGGTTCGGACCCCCACACTCTGGCCTTGTTTTGGAGAAATCCCTGGGCGGAGGCCACTTGAAAGCCTCCTATGAGAAGCAGCTGAAGGAACGGGGCGGCTGAGGTGGGAAACGGGCAAAATCTAAGGGTCAAGTGTGTGCCGGGGAAGTAGGAGGCTGCTGTGGAGGGGACCTAGCCACTGCGGAGAAACGCCTGTGGCGAGTCGCGAGTTCGAGCTGCAGCGCTCAGTCCTTCTGTGGAAGTAGAGGCAGCCCAGCGGTCAGACCGGACTGACCGCAGCTGAGATGGCATTCTCGATTCCACAAGGAACGGACTGGGCGCTAGTGGCAGAGGGGTTTGCCCAGAAAGGTTCTCCTGCGCTGGCCTGGAGGCTTCCAGAAGGCAGGGCCAGCCTCCCCGCTCCCACTCTCTGAAGGTCGCTAAGGAGAGCCGGGGGTGGCGTGTGCTGGTGGGGTCAGTGATGGTGGACTAATAACGGCCTTGTTGGTGCCGCAGGGAGAGCCAGGGCAGCTGTGGGGAGGAAAGCGGCGTCTTTCCGCTTCTCTACCACCTGCAGGTCCTGAGCAAAAGGCGGAGGCCGCAAACCCGTGACCGATGGAGATACTCCTGGGCTCAGGATTCCACACTTCCTGCTGTGGGGTCCGCAGGGCCTTTGGCCAGCTCCACCTCCCCACTCGTGTCTGTTCCCCGCTTTCTCTCGTGGGTTCTCTTCCGACTCAGACTCATAGTTCTGCACCACAGACAACACACTGCACAGTCGTGCGCCAACCTCAATTGTCCCTAGGAGTGAGCTGTTAGGGGCAGGGCTGCCCTGTCCATGGCGAAGGACCCCCTACAGGAGGTTGGAAGAAAATCAGGCAAGCCCTTAGCCAGCCATAAAGACTAACTAACTGGGAGGCCCAAACGAGGCCCAGGTGGGCTTAATTCCGCCAATGGGGTCAACCAATATCTTAGACCACGCCTCCCAGCCAGAAGCCCCAAATACCTTGACTTTGAGACCTCCCTGGCTTCCTTTTATTCTTCTTCACCCTCCGGCTCCTGCCCTGCGCCTACTCAGCCCTGTAGCCGTCTCTCTGGCCTCAGGCTACCACGTGCGGGTGTGCAGTCACACAGGGCTGCCTGTAATCCGTGAATGTAAAACCCGAACCGTCTTCCATCCTTTATAAAAGCCCTCTTTCTTGGATCACAAACCAGGCTCTGGCATGAATTCTTTCTCGTGCAGAGCTAAGAGCCAACGTATTTCCCACCCGAGGAATCTAACAAGCCCGTTGTTGCAACCACAGTGCCAATCCTTCTTGTCAGGGTCTTCCTGTTTTACTGCCCCTCCACCGTCGGAATCACGATGTCCTTCTGCAGGGATTGGTCCCTGCTGACATCCTGTCCAAGGCGTGGGAGTCGGTCTTGCCACCCTTGCCTCTAAGGAGCAGTCTGGCTGTACTTCTTCCAAGACAGACTCGTGTGTTCTTTGGGTAGTCCACAGGGCTTTCAGTATCCTTCACCAGCACCGTGACTCAAACGCAGACTTCGGTCTTTCTTATCCAGTGTCCGACTTTCACAGGCACAGGAGGTGATTGAAGGTGCCTGGGCTTGGGCCAGGCACACCTTAGTCTGCTAGCCCCTCTTCACTCTTCAGCTCAGGGGCCTAACGTTGATAGCTGTCTGAGAGCCCAGACAGAGACCTGAGACCCCCTTAAAACTTGTAGAATATTTTCTCTTGGCTTGGAGGAAAAAAGTCCTTGAGATGTCAATAAGATCAGGTATCAGGCACCAAAGACCCAGGGGGAAAAAAATCCTATCATTGTGAATGAGGGGGAGTGCAGAGTGGAGACCCAAAGCCCGTCTGTAGGTAATTGGACATCCCCTTACAGAAGGGTCGCGGGGAGGAGATGAGCCAGCAGTGTAGCACCAACAAAACACACACCTTTCCTCTATTTCTTTAATGCTTCCTCCCCCCACTATCATGACCCCAATTCTCCCTTCCAAATCTGCCTAAACCAGAGCATGTACACTGGTACAAATAAGAGCTGGAAGCGCAGGGAATCCAGGACAGATAAACTCCTCAGGACCAAGATTGAGAGTAGCCATACCAGGAGGATAAGGGAAAGTAGGGGGAGAAAGGGAGAAACAGATCACAATGATTGACATATAAGCCCCCCTCCCCCTGGGGTGGGGCAAACAACAGAAAAGTCAGTGAAAGGAGACTGTGGATGATGTAAGATATGAAAATAATAATTTATAAATTATCAAGGGTTCATGAGGGAGGGAAGGAAAAAATGAGGAGTTGATACCAAGGACTCAAGTAGAAAGAAAGTATTTTGAAAATGATGATGGCAACATATGTACCAAAGTGCTTGACACCACGGATGGATGGATTGTGATCAGAGCTGTAAGTGCCCCCGATACAATGATTTTTTTAAAAGGAAAGTTTGGGGCAAAGGAGGCTCTGGAATGACCAGAAATAGAATCCTGAAGTGAGAACAAGGGAAGGCATGGAAGCCCTAGAAACTCTGCACCCGAAGGAGGGCCAGGGGATAAACAGTAAGATAACAGAACGCGGATAACAGAGCACAAGTAAAGATCTGAGTCACAGAAAGAGGAAACAGAAAATCGAATCGGGAACCTGAAGACAACCCCTCTACTACAGTGGACAAGAGAAACAAGCAACGCAACAAGCAAAGGGTTAGGGAGAAGTCCTGAGAAGGACGTGGGGCACCCACTCTCTAAAGAAACAACCTACGTCTGAACGGAGCAAGAAGATACAAACGAACAAACAAGCAAATCTACAGAAAATGTCACTTATCTGGATTACTGGGGTGTGTTTGCATTTGTTTGTTTGTTTGTTTGTTAGTAAAGATAGTGTGGCTTCAGACTGTCTGTAGAGAAACAGAATGGAAAGATAATGGAATTTTCCCACAAAATGCTGCAGTCCCTTCCTCTGTGTGAACACGCGAGTTTCTGTTATTCACTAATAAAAGGAACAGATTGCTGTGAATTTTGCACCTTTTTAACTTGTGTGCCCTCACTGACCTGACTGTAGGGCCAGCCCTGTGGGAAAAACAGCCAGGCATGACCGGTCACTTAGTCTAGAGAACGCAGATAGCAGCTAAAAATGTGGAGAACCACAGCCCCGAGTGAGCCAGGGCAGCCTGGGGACACATTAGACTCGGGGTGGGGGGGTAGGCGGGGCCTGCTCAGAGAAGAACTCAGGTTCCTGGGGGGTCTCTTCTGGTTGCACATGCTCTGAAGGGTGAGCCTGGTGTCTTCTCCCTGCCTTACCTGGCCTCCAAGTGTGTGGTCCATGTCCACAGCCCACCTGCTGTGCTCTGAGTGATGGGGAGTCAGAGGGAGGGAGGGTGGGCACAGAGGGAAGAAGCAGAGGCTGACATCTCAGGGCATGTGAGGGAGGAAGCTCAGAGCAACCCTCAGGCATCTGAGGAAGAAGTTGGCGAGGCAGTCAGGGCTGTAGCTGCTGCAGGGGGATCTAGAAAACAGTGCTGATGGACGACTATGCTGGTGCCGGGGAGGGGCATACCAAGACTGAGCCACGGAGCGGGCCCCGGAGCTCTGAATCCCCAGCTGCAGCTGGGCAGTGGGTGGCCAGAGCTGCCAGAGCCCAGAGGTGGGGTGCCCTCCAGTGTGATCTTTCTTTCTCAGCTGGCAGCCTTGAGGCACGTCCATCCCACCCCTTCATTTCCCTGTATCATCTATTTGATCTGTGTGATCCATCCCACCCCCTCAGCACCCCTCTACCCTACCCAGGCCAGAACTGGAAATGACCCAGAGGTGGGAAACAACCAGGCTCTTAATGATTCTGGCTCCTAGTTAAGACCCAGGGGTCCCCCAGTGGCTGATAGGCCTGGTTGGTGAGTGGTCAGGTTGGTCCTGGAAGGCATCCTGCCAGCAGGCAGCCAGGGAGCGAGGGAGAAAGGCAGGATGAGTGTCTGGGGAGATGGAGGCAAAGCGAGGCTGGGATGGGGCAGGCAGGGAGCAGTGTAGGCAGGCGGGGAGTGGACAGGCAGGAAAGGGAAGGGCCAGGCTGGGGCCAGGCGCACAAATCAGGGGCAGGCCTGCGGCACCTAACACTGGCTCCACTGGGGGAAGAGTCCGGGTCTTGTGCGACCCTAGTTTTTCCCCTTCTGGCAAAGGGAAAACTACAAGCACAGAATGTCCTGCCTCCGTGTGCCCCCTGGCCCCCAGCCACAACCCATAAACTGTGGGCCTCCTACACCCCCTCACCCAGCAGCTACCCTGTTTCCCCGAAAGTAAGACATCCCCCGAAAATAAGACCTTCCCCAAAATAAGCCCTTCCCCGCAAGCTATCGTAACTCTGGACTCTGGACCATAGTAGCGCTGCTGCGCAGCTCACCGTTGGCTGCAGCGCAGCCGGAGCAGACAGGAAGTGCAAGGTCTCTTTTAATAAAGCAATAAAAAATAAATGTGTACTGTATTCTTCATGGAAAAATAAGACATCCCCCGAAAATAAGACCTAGCGCATCTTTGGGAGCAAAAATTAATATAAGACACTGTCTTATTTTCGGGGAAACAGGGTACCAGTACTGGCTGAGCTGAACTGATGGCCTGCAGGGATTCCACATAGGCAGACAGCATGGTCAGTAAGGGCTGGGCATGGGCCAACCCTTGTCTGATGAAGAACAAGGAAAAGAAGTCTCGTCTGCGCTCCCACGGTGCAGGATTGAAGAACTCGACTGCCTATTGAAAAGCCAGTGGCTGAACCCACCTGCCGCTCGGCTGAGGAAAGACACAGCCCCCTGGGGGGTGGGTGTGCGTCAAGTCAGATTCAAGACAACAGCCATGGGGTTGCTTCGTCTCGTTTAGTTTTGCTATTCTCCTCAGGGCCTGCCCGGGGCCAGACACCTTCTCTGGTCAACGATAGCATTCCCATTTTCCCAGGTGGTAACGTTGAGGATTTCAAAGGTCATGCAGCCGGGCTTCAACCAGAGGAGGGTTTTCCACGCCCCTGCCTGACCCTGAAACCAAACCCAAGCTCAGGCTCGGTCCAGAGGCCAATGTTGATTCTCTGAAGAGGTTCTCTGAGGTCAGAGATCTCCCTGGGGGGCCAAGTGGAGGGCCTTACATCTGGGCAGATGCCAAAGTCCTGTAACCTTCTGGTTTGTGGTGGCCAAGGTAAGCACACCTCCCCTTCCCCGGGCCAGCAGGAGGCAGGCCCAGGCCACAGCTGCAGCTACGCAGAACTGGGTACCTGTGTGGAGAGGGCCTCTCTCCAATGAGCTGGTCAGGGCACAGCCACGGGCATGGCATCTGAAGGAACTCAAGCTGAGAGAACCCCAGGGTCCCTGCCTGGCCCTCCAGAAGTCTCTCCCCGGATTAAATTTCCCTAGGGTGACCCTAAACCAGAAGGGACTGTTTCTGCTCCGGGCCAGCACGTCCGCTTGCTCGTGTGTACCTAGGGAGAACGGCGGTCACGCCCTTGAAGTCCTCACTCTGCCACGCCCCAACCCCCCACCCCGGTCCCCCCAAGAGACATCCCTCACTGCCTCATCTCAACGTCCGACCGCCTCTTCCACCTCTGGATTCCTTCCGTTTTTCGTCTCTCTGTCTGGGTCTCCTCACCTTCCAATAAGCTATGTATTCTTTTGTTTACTCGCCCTCCGCCCACCTCCCACCCCGAGTGCCCGAGGGCAGGGATCTTGGTCTATTTGTCCCCGCGGTCCCCAGCACCTACAACCTTGCCAGATGTGTCACAGACAGTTGTTGGGTGACTCGAGGGAGGGCTGGTGAATGGGCTGGTGTCAGGGATGCCTGCAGGACTGCACAGAGAGCGTCGGAGGGCGCCTGGCCGTTGGGTGCGCCACGTTGGGTGCTCTCTGGCCATGCTGTTTCCGGGGACTTGGGGCAGATTCCTTAGCCTCTCTGGCCATGAGGAGGCTGGGAGACTAGATGACCGTCCTTCCAGCTCTGACACTTCTGCCGGGCCACCTCTATGACCTGAAGGCTCAGAGGCAGGAAAAGTCTTTGCAAAACTCACCTTCAGCTCCTTTTGCCATTCCTGGGAGAAGCTAAGCTGGGATTGGAGGCGGTCAGCGCCCAATTAGTTTGTGGTAAACAGATGCGTAACGAGAAGCATTTGCCAACACCCCCCCCCCCCCCCACCCTTCTCTGTTTCCAGATCTTTCTACCACCCTTAACCGAAGCACTCACTTCACAATAGCTCCTCCTCGGTTCCATTTGATTTCTGATGAACAGAACGGGGCCCGTAGTCAGCTCAGAATTCCTAGAAACGGTTTCTAGTCAGATATTTATGTTTCCTTGTAATTGACTTTCACATGTTGTTTCACAGCATTTGATTGTTTTCAATAGAAGCAAGCCATTAGGAGCGTAATTATAGGCCATTTGGTTTTCGTTTCTCTGTTAGGGGTTTCCATTGAAATAAACCAAGTGGAGAGAAGAAATCTTGGTCAGAGCATTTGCCTCGATGTGGGGTTTGGACATGTCCTTGCAGATGACGGTATGGCCTGGCCTGGGTGTGGCTCTGGTCCCTGGTCTTGGATGTCCCCAAGAAAGATGTGGTCCTACCTCAGAGGCTTTGGGAGCACCCGCTTCAGGGGCTCAGGTTGACAGAGCTGACACCATCCTCCCAGGGCCTCAGCCCTTCTGAAAGCGGGGTTCCTGAACCCCTAGACCTCTGGTTTCCCTACAGCAGCTTCCGTGGGAGCAGTTTCAGGAGCAAAGGTAGCTTCCTTCACACTCCTGGTATTCGGGTCCGGGGCGGAGGGACAGGTCTGGCTAGTTTTGCAGTGTTGTTTATACTTGGGATTACTTCACACATGCCACCAGTTTCCCCGCCCCACTGGGTAGGGGCTGGCCCTCGGCCCTCCAGCCTCCCCTTCTCCACATGTTCTGGAAGTCAGGGGCCGACATGGGTCACCCTGTGGACACCAGCTGAGGCTGGCAAGCTCATCCCCTGGAGACCATGGAGAGGGACGTGGACGGCCACCCGGTGAGTCCGGCCGCTGGCCTGGGGCCAGCCAGATCCTCCCAGTGCTGGGGAAGCAGGCTTGGCTCGGGGCGACAGGTGGGGCACAGCTCCAGCGTGGTGACTCAGGCTCCAGGGGGAGTGGGCTCTGCCTTTTCTAGTTTGAAGTGAATTGGGGTCAAGATCGCTTGGCCTCCTTTGATCATGGTTCCTAGAAGGAGCCTCTCAGAAAAGCTGGTAGGATTTGGGGTCTGGCCAGTCAGCACCCCAGGACGGCGGCTGACTTCTGGGTTCCGGCTAAGCTCGATGACCCCCGAGTCTTCTGGGCAGAGTCGTTATCGTTACATAGACTCTGCTGATCATCAGAGAACCGTGGAACGTTAGCCTTCTAAATGGCTTCAAGGGCAGCCTAACTAGCCCTTCATTAAACTCCTAAACCATCCACGAAAAGAAAAAAAAAGTGACGTTCTATGAGCATTTCATTGTTTAAGAGGTTTTTCAAATTCCTGCGGTCATTTTTCTTTAGGCTTCGTAGTTTTCATACTTGGAAAATGCGTCCTTGTGGCGTCTCATCACGATGTGGTTCCACTGGGTCTCAGCTTCCTTTTCTTCAGGGAAATCTTTCTCGTACTATAAAAATCCCCCTGGGTCTTGTGCTCTGTTCCTCTGCAAATTCTTTTGCTCTTTGCTGACGGGGTGAAAGCTAGGCTCTCCGGGGCATCTTGGGCCAGCCCGGGCCTATCATTGGCAGGTGGCCTATGCTGACCCTCAGCTGTGTTTCTCCAGCCTCAACCACCCCCTCTTTGCTTCAGCCTCCGTGGGCCTTTCCCTCCCACCTTCTCCTTTGCTCTGGAGCTGACCAGCAAGGTGGAAAGTTTGAAACCACCCTGCTGCTCCTTGGGAGAAAGATGAGACTTCCTACTTCTGTAAAGAATTTCCATCTTGGAAGCTCACAGGGGACATTCTGCCCTGTCCTATAGGGCTCGCTAGGGTCAGAATTGACTCAATGGCGGTGAAATCCCTTTGCTCTGGTCCCCACCTCATCAAGGCCATTTGGCTCTTGCCTCGGGCATTCATCAGAGTTTCTGGGGAGTAGGAAGGGTGATGCCTGTGCGGAAAGGAGTTTAGTGTGAAGCCAACACCCGGTTCCAGAGATGAAACATGCTCCTTGGCAGCTTGCTGGGGACCTTAATCTAGTTGTCCCAGAGGGTCAGAATGCTGTTAACTATCTAGGTAGAAATGTGATAGATAGAAAGATAGTTGAATAATAGATAGATGATTGATAGATAAGTGTTAGATAGATAGATAATAGATAGATGAGAAATAGATGATTGATAGATAAGTGATAGATGGTACATAGATGACAGATAGATAGATGTATAATCACAGTGTTATGATTAAATATTACCAATGTCATCATCCAAAGTCTAGTTCTGGCTCCTCTAAACGTTTGGACAAATGCCGTCCTCACCTTCTGAAGATAAAGTTTGGGCAAAAGTGCTTCCAGGTGGCCCCTTCTTGCTTCCCTGGCTGTCTCTGAAATGACACAGAGGAGGGTGACACATTGGATGCATCCCTTTGTTCTCCGAAAGGATTGTGCATTTTAAAAAGGATTCACATGTGGCAGGCTTGAAGAAGTGCATGGTCCACTCAAGACAGCTTGAAGTGGGCTCAAAGAAAAACCAGCCACCCTTTGTAGGGTAGCCTTCCTTCAATGGAGCAGGTTCCAATCAGCGCAAGGCCACGGAAGGAATGGCTAGCAGGTTTGGGGGCTGGCTCAAGAGGAGATTTTCTCAGAGGTTCCCAAGATGGCCAAGGAGTGAGCCCAGGACACGGTGTCCTCTTCCCCACCCCCAGGGTGCAGAACCTCAGGATCCTTGGCACCTGCCCTTTACCAAGGCCACCTTTAGGCATGCCGCCATCACCCGAGACTTGGTGCCTTGGTGTGGGCTTGGTGTCACTGGGGCTGGCACACCCCACCCTGTCTTCCCTGAGCTCCAATGTGTGGGAGTTTGTGTGGGGTTGTACGCTGGGGTGCTGGGTGGGAAGGTCAACTGACGTGACAAGAGCCACTTAACTTAAGTGTCTTGTTTTGGCAAAACAGTATCCTCTTGGTGTGGCCACATGGGGGTGGACTGTGCTGTGGCCAGGTGGGCAGGATGCAGGTGAGGAGGCTTCTGGGAAGTCCCCCCAGGAACCCAGGGACTTTCTCAACCCACCAGAGTCCTCGTCAGCACCAGAAAGAGGCCAGCTCCTTGGACAGGAGCGCAGCAGCCACAGCTGTCCAAGGAGCCCCCATTCGGCGCCAGGCCCAAACAGTGTCGTCACCCCATATTGAGCAGACGGGGGTGGGGGAGGGGGCATGGACAGAGGGAGAAACTGAGGCAGCAAATTCACAGGAAAGTAAATGTTACTTGCTAGACCATAGGGGATAGATACTCGGTGCCTTTTCAAACAGAGTGAATGAACGAATGAACACGGAGAGGCCCCAGGGACCCGCCCTCAGGCTGTGAAGAAGTTGCTGCCATGCCTGCTGGCCACTCTCAGGAGCCTTTTGAAATCGGGTCTTCCTCATGGCCCAGCTGGGCCTCTGAAAGACGCCCTGTCCAGGCTGCTGCTTATGGCCGGAGAGTGGTCACTTTGCAGAGCCCAGGACCCAGCCCGTGCGTGGCAGCACATGCAGCACAGGGAGGGGAGCCCCTGGGTGGGCCCCCAGGAGACCAAGGAGAGGCTAAGGGCAGGGCATCCTCTGGCAAAGTCTGCCACAGGAAGCCATAAAAGTGCCCCATTCACACTGGGGTGGAGGATCTGCCGTGCACAGTGTGGTACAGAGAGCCCTGGGTTAGGCTCAAGGGGCTTTGGGGCTTACTCCCTGTTCTGCTATGAGAAACTTTGGGGGGTCCCTCAAATGTCTTGGGCCCCCACCTCCTTGTTTATGGAATGGGAATAATCACCTTTATTGACCCCATCTGGGGAAGGGCTTGGAACCCCAGAGCCAAGGACTGCGCCTCTCAGCTCTCTGTCTGGTCCAGTCCTCCAGGCCCGTCCAACCACCCCTGCTCTGCCCGCCTCCAGCCCCACCACCTCCTGCCCCAGCTCATCTGCAGGGGGCTGAACACGCTTCAAAGTGAGGCTCCAAGCCATTTTCCAGGCACAGCTGAGTGGCAGCAGGGACATCTGGGCTGGCATGGTGAGAGCCCACAAGTATGTGACCTTGGGGGTGGTGGTGGGTGGACAGGCAGGGTCAGGAAAGAATGGTTGGCAAGACCAGGCCAAGGAAATGCCCCAGTGTCACCCAAGCTCCCCAGGCTCTGCCCTGCCACCTGTCCTGGACAGGCGGAGGAGCCTCTGATCAGCAGGCAGGCTGTGGTGAGACCTGGCTCAGACCCAGGTGTTGGCTGTCTGAGTTCAACTCCTGGGTCTTCCACTGATCCTGGCACCACCCCTTGGGCAAGCCTCAACTGTTCAAGGCATCTGCTTTGAGGGTGGGGTCAGACCTCCAGCTGGGCAGCGGAAGCCTCAGCAGTTGCTCTCCAAGAATTGAGGAAAGGACATGAGTTAGTGCTGTAGCAGGTTAGACATCAGGAAGAACTTCCAGCAGGCGGAGGCACCCGACTGGAATACGGGTAAAGAATGGGCCTGGAATCTTGTGTTCTGGCCGTCTCTGAAAACGAGAACCCTCCTTCGCCTTCTGTGATGGTTTTGGTGAAGCAGGGTCAGGAGGAAGGAGCCCACCGTCTTTCTCCGGATAGTTCTGCTGGGCTTACTGTGGCCCCTCCCGCTTGATTCCCTGCTGGGCCTCGAAGTACCTCACGTGGGCAGCTCTCATTCAGGCCTCAGGGTCCCAGGACTCTGAGTCTGAGGTCCAGCCACTCTGCACCTGCCTCACCTGTTCTCACTACCGGGGCACTTGCTGTCTAAAGACCATTGCTGGAGGCTCCATAGGCGTGAGGTCTCCAGGCCTCTTCTGGTCACTGCCTTGTCCATGTCCATCCCCAGCGTCCTCTCGCCCTGTGCAGCCTGCCTTCCAGACAGTGGGGAGACGTTACATTCCGCTCCAGAGCCTCAGTTTGGCTGAGGACAGTTTATTGAGGACTCAAGGGTTTAGTGAGGACAATTGGCTAAGGACTCAAGGGTTTGGCTGGGGACAATTTATCCCACCTCCTGGGTCCCTGGGCACTGAGCCAGGCCACAGCCACACTGGCCACAGCCCTCCAGATACAGAGAAGAGGGACCCAGGATGGACCCCAGAGATTACCCCCAGGAATCCTGTCCCCATTTCCTGCCACCTGAGCCTGGGGGTGGACAGCTGGAGGTCGGCCCGCTGGCCAGGCAATCCCTGGGGAGTGGTGAGGACGAGCTCACCCCTTACACCTCTGCCCCTTGCCCACCTCCAGTTCTCAGCTCCAACACCCAACCACTGTGGAGCAACAACCCCACCCCCCCAGGTCTTCCCCCTCATTTCCCTCTGGGACCCACCCAGCTGGAGACAGCCTGAGCTCTTGAGCTGCATCAGAGGCCCTGTAAGACCGCCAGTGGCTGGTGTGGTTTACAGGAGCCCTGGTGATGTAGTGGGTACTTGTTGGCCTGCCAACCGCGAGGTCAGCAGTTCAAAACCACCAGCCTCTCTGAGAGAGAAAGAGGAGGCTTTCTATTCTAAGAAAAGCGTTACCATCTGGGAGATTCACAGGAGCGGTTTACCCTGTCCTATAGGGTCACAATGAGTCGGCATCAACTGGAGGGCAGTGCACTTGGTCTGGGAGTTTATGTGGTTCGGACCTGCTGCTTAGTCCCTCTGAGGCCCAGTGTCCTCGAGCGTGATAATTCCTGCACAGTTTCCTGGTGGGAAGGATCAAGCAGACTGATGGAAGCGCTGAGAGAAGTTACTGTGGGCATGCCCAACACGCTGGCTCCCCGCAGGCCTGGCTAGAAGCCAAGCTCTGCCGCTTGCTTGTTACGTAAATGTGGTCATGTTACTTAACCACTCTGTTTGGTTATCTGACATGACAACAGAAATATCAAGTGGTGGAAGGGTTTTAAGAACCAGAAATTTGCTCTACAATCTAGTACAATCTATGGGCGAGAAGTCCAAATTCAGGGCACAATTCAATCCATAATCCAGCTCTAGCTTGGTTCAGTATCTCTACATAAAGCTAGTAATACTGCCGTGCGTGAAGTCAAAAACTCCTCGCTGCCCCCGAGTCCCTGACTCGTGTGACCCTGTAGAACAGGGTACAACTGAGATGGAGCAGACAGCCTCATCTTCCCCCCGCAGAGAGACTGGGGGTTTCAATCTGCCAACCTCATGGTTAGCAGCCCGCTGCATCACCACTATGCCACCAAGGCTCCTGGGATTAACTTATGTCTTCTTAAAATATGTGTCGACTTGACCGGGCCATGATGCTCTGTGGTTCAGTCGTTACCTACTGAAGAAGATCTGCAGTTAGATGAAGGTGCTCATTCCCTGTGATGGGATCTGTTAGGGGATCTGGGTGGGATGCAACATCTTTACTCAGATCAGACCTGATCCCTTGAAAAGGCAGCTTCTCTTTAAGGAGTGAGTGTGGCTTCCAAACTCACTGCCATCGAGCCCATGCCCCCTCACAGAGACCCTGGAGCACACACAGGGTGAGTTTCCAAGGCGGTGGCTCTTAACGGGAGTAGAGAACCCATCTTTCTCCCTCGGGGGTCCTCTGGTGGTTTACATGAGCTTTTATCTTACAAGTGCTTAAAGCAGAGAGAAGGGGGTGGAGCTAGAGAGACACACGACCACCAAGCAAAAAGAGCCCAGAGCATAGCACGTCTGTGGGACTCGGGGTCCCTGCTAGACCAAGTGGAAGATTGATGCTGACACATGGGGATCTCCAGAAGATGTTGGGCTCTTAGATGTTGAAAAGCGATAAGGACCTCCCCCACCCGGAGTTAGCACCCTGAATTGAGGGGTGTGGGTGAGGGGGGGTGTCCTAAGCTGGAGTTCTGCTCCAGGAGCCCCACATAACTAAGGCAGCCCCCATCAGGAAAGAGCTACTAAAGCGGTGGAACCAGAATGACGGAATAACAGAGCCTGTCCGTAGCTGCATTCGAGTTGGCTCCTGACTCATGAGAACCCCATACACTGTGGAACACAATGCTTCCCAGTCCCGCACCACCCCATGGTGGGTTGTGGATCAGACTGCTGCGATCCATAGGGGTTTCAGTGGCTGGTTTGGGGGGAAGGAAATCACGAGGAGCAGCCCCACTGAAACCTGTTTAGCAGCACACTAGCCTCCATGGCGGACAGGTGGCGGGGTTCTGCCGCTGGGAATTGAACCTCAGTGTCTCGAATGGAAAGTGAGGAGTCTATTAATGACTCACACTGCCATCAGTGTTGCTGCTGCTGCTGTTAGGTGCTGATTCTGATTTGTACAGCAGAACAAAACACGGCCCAGCCCTGCCTGACCCTCATAATGGTTGTCCAGGGCTACGGCCACTGTGTCCATTCATTTCCTTGAAGGTCTCCACTTTTTCGCTGACCACGACTTTGCCAGGCGTGAAGTCCCTTTTCCGGGGATTGATCCTCCCTATAACCTGTTCAAAGTAGATGAGACACCGTCTCACCACTGTCCCTTCGAAGGAGCTTTCTGACTGTCCTTCTTGCAAGACAGATGTGTGTTTTCTTCTGGCCGTTCGTGGTTCATGTAATATACTTCACCAGCCCCACGGTTCAAAGCCTTCCTTCATTCATGGTGCATCTTTTACACGCTTAAGACGTTATTGGAAACACTGTGACGTGGGTCAGGTCGATCCTAGTCCTCCAAGTGACATCTGTGCTCCTTAACACTAGAGAGGTCTTTTGTAGCAGATTTTTAAAAGTCATTTTATTAGGGGCTCATACAACTCTTAGCACAATCCATCCATCCATCCATTTATTGTGTCAAGCCCATTTGTACATTTGTTGCCATCATCGTTTTCAAAACATTTTTTTCCCACTTGAGCCCTTGGTATCAGCTCCTCATTTTTCCCGCTCCCTCCCACACTCTCCCTCCCTCATGAACCCTTGATAATTTATAGATTTTTTTTTCTTGCATGTCTTACATTGACCAATGTCTCCCTTCACCAATTGTGCATCCCCCTGGGAGGCAATTATAGGTAGATCCTTGTGGTCGGTTCCCCCTATGTGCCTCCACCTTCCCTTTACCCTCCTGGTATGGCTACTCTCAATTTTGGTCCTGAGGGATTTATCTGTTCCAGATTCCCTGTGTTTCCAGCTCTTGTATGTACCTGTGTATATGCTCTGGTCTAGCTGAATTTGTAAGGTAGAATTGGGATCATGATAGTGGGGGCGGGGGGAACATTAAAGAACTAGGGGAAAATTGTGTGTTTCGTCAGTGCTATACTGCACCCTGACTGGCTCGTCTCCTCCCCACTCCCTTCTGGAAGGGGAGGTCCAGTCTTTTGCTGCAGATTTTATCGATTGCTGCTTCCATGGGTGTTGATTGTGAATCCAAGTAAAATTAAATAATGAGTCGCTTCAATCTTTTCTCTTTCCATCATGTTACTTATTGGTCTGGTTGTGAAGCGTTTTGTTTGCTTTATGCTGAGGTATAATCCATTCTGAACACTTTAGTCTTTTGTCTTCATTGGGAAGGTCAAGTGCTTCAAGTCCTCTTTGCCTTTGAAAGCAAATTGCAGGTCATCCTCCAATGTTGATGCTGTTATTCTGTACATAGTCCAGTCTCTCACGTGACTTGCTCAACACAGAGATTGAATAAGTATGATGAAATGATGTGCACCTTTCATCATTCTAAACCTTGAAGGATCCCCATTTCTGCTTGAATGATTGCCCTCAGTCTGTGTGCAGGTTTTGCATGAGCGTAATTCATTACTCTAGGATTCCCATTCTTTTCAATGTTATCCATAATTTCTTATGATCCACCCAGCTGAATTCCTTTGCATAACCAATGAAACCTAGGTAAGCATCTGATAGCAGAGAATTCTGCCATCAGTCAAGATTCATCTGACATAAGCATAGATATCTCTCAGTGTACAGCCTCTTCTGAATCCTGCTTGAAGTATTTTTTAATTACCTTCAACAAAAGTTTACTTTTGTGTGATATCAGTGGTACTATTCAGTAATTTCAGCACTCAGTTGGATCACCTCTGATTGGAATGGGCACAAATATAGATCTTTTCCAGCCAGTTAGCCAGGTGTTTCTTAGACTAGACAAGTGAGCATTAACAGCATTGCATTTCTTTGTCACAATGTCTTGAGTGGTGTCCTGCCAAGTCTAGGAGGCTAGTTTTTGCCAATGCCTTCGGTTCAGCTTGGAGTTCTCCCTTTGATACCATTGGCTCTTGACCATATGCTCCCTCCAGAAATGGCTGAATGTGGACCAGTCTTTTTGGGACAGTGACTCCAATCTTCTTTCGATGTTTCCTGCAAAGTTCAATATGTTGCCCATAGAATCCTTCAATATTTCAAATTGAGGCTTGAATTTTTCTCTTCAGTTCTTTCCAGGTGAAAAATGCCTAGCGTGTTCCTCTCTCTCCGTTTTCTGCCCTCAGGTCTTTGTGGTCGTTATCAAACCTCTGTCTTCTGGAGCCTCCTTTGAGATCTCTTTCCCTACAACTGTTGCTTCAGCTTAACGTAGCCACGCTACATGCAAGACCACGTTTCAGAATCTCAGTTGACATCCATCTTGGCCTTTCTTACAAATATTTTGTAATGACCGCTCGTTTTCTTCATGTACGATCTCGCCCCATCACGTTGCTGGTCTCCAGTCATTAGCATTCCATTCCTCAAATCTGTTCTTGAGATGGTCTCAGAAGTCAGATGGGATATGCTCAAGGGTGTTGTCTTTCCTCTCGTGGACGCGGTTTCCTTGTCTTCAGCTTCAACTTGAATTTAAATGGGAGCAACCAGTGATCTGTTCTACCGCTGACCCCGGTCTCATTCTGACTGATGATATGACGTGTCTCCACCCTCTCTTTCCCCAGAGACTCTTGACTGGACTCCTGCGCCTCCCATCTGGCGAGGCCCGTGTGTATAGTTACTGCTTATGAAAAAAGGGCATTTGCGATGAATTGTAGTTCATCTGGCAAAGTTATTTCGTGAGATCTCCAGTTTCTACCAAGGCAATATTTTCCAACTGCCTATCCGTCTTGGTCCTTTGTAGAATACCGAATGGACGTCACCTCTGTTACAGTTCGACACACACCTCTTTCATATCCATTTCTGATGTCCCAGCTTCGCTCACCTTACACCTGTGGAAACAGACTCCACGGCGGTTGGTTCCTTGCCCAGGTTTCCCAGTGAGGAAAGGATGCCGTCATGTTTTAACGCAAATGTACCTACCTCACCAAGCACAGCACTCTTTAAAAAAATCACAATCACACAGCTCTTGTGACATAGGTCCCTCCTGTGTGCCAGCGGGTGCCTGACCACTTCCATCTGACCTCACAAGAATGATGGTCCCACGCAGACTCATGAAGAAGGTCGCTGAGGTGCGAAGAGGTGAAGCTGCTTGCCCAGAGGCATGCAGTTGGTATGCGCAGAGCTGGACTAGGGGCAAAGTCTCTCTAGCCCGAAGGACTCAAAGCCGTAGTGCTCCCTGCTTCCCCAGTACTCCAGCTCCCTGGGCCCCTGGGCCTAGCAGGCCACTAGTTTTGCACAGGGCTCCTACTGAAGAATGATGGAGATCCCCCAAGGGGCTCGATGGCCCCACCCCAGATCCCAGTGCTCAATGCAGGTCACGAAGCAAGATGAGCACCTGTACACAGCGCTCTCAGAGAAGGACCAAGAGAGCTGCTTGGTTCTGACTCAAAAGGGGCAGGCCACTCAGACAGCCTGTAGCTTGGGATTGAATCTTGACAACATGATTCAGGGCAATCTGAGCTCTGAACCTCAGTGTGCTTTTCCGTAAAATAGGTTGGTTAGAAAAATAATAATAATCCCAAGGATGTCATCTAGACCACACAAGGTCTCAGATGCATTGTAAACTCTGAAGGGCCACATTGCTGATGATTTGCTTTGTAAACCATCATAAAATTCACAACAACAGTTAAAAACTACAAACAAAACACTGTCCACCTAAGTGAACTCCTACCATCTTATTAGGCTCAGTCTTGGCCATCTCTCTTGAAGCTGGTCGAGCCCAGTGAGGTGGAAGCCCTGGCAAGCTGGTCCAGGTGTCAAACTCCAAGGTCCCACCAGGTACCACAGGCCCGGCCTCCACAGATGGACGGTACCGGCCTTTCAGAATCTGGGCTGGTCCCTTCGTTGAAGGACGTTAAGCTAGCCTTTGCCCAGCACCGGCTTTTCTCCCTAAAGTGAACCCATACTACCAGGTATGCCCATAACTGTACGATCCCACCTCGGTGGGTGCCCACAGAGGGCACTCAGGAGGAGCCCACTCAGGTTCTGAGCAACTTATGTGCCAGGCTCAAGAACAAGCTTTTCTGGTTCTGTTAATTCTCACAATGATTGCTCCTGCTTTGCATGTTAAGACGTAGGCCACCGAACTAGCATGTCCAAAGTCACACCAGTCCTATGTGAGAGACCCAGACACGTGGTCCAGCTCTGACAAATTCGACACGGCAGTGTATCCTCGCTGCCTCTCCTTGCCCCTGACCAAAGCCCTATCCCATTGAAGCTTCCAGAGGCGCCTCTGTCTTTGTTCAATGGGACCCTCGGGTTAGAGCTTCTGGTGGTGCCAACAGTTAACCTGGCTGATGGCTCACCCAAAGCCAGCAGATGTGCACTCATCCGAGGTACCTCACTTCAGAAAAACCATCCACGGGCCAGGTTAATTCCTAGTGTCTGCCCCTCCACCCACCTTGTCTGGGAACTCCAGGAGGGGCTTAAAAAGTTGAGAATGCATTCAGTAGATCAAAGGAAATTTAAGTGGACAAAAGATGGGTGAGAAGATGCCCAATACAAGGACTAGTGTGTGTGGGTGGGTGGGGGGGTCCTGCAGATCAGGAGTGAGCAGAAAGCACTCCCCACTGTCCCTGAGCTACTCACGCTCCCCAACACCCCTGACATCACTGGCTCCTTCTCCCAGATCTAGAGCACCCCAAAGACCCCATGCTCCCCAGGGAAAGGAACAAGATGGGTCGTTATTGGCAGCTTACTATGTATGACCCATGATCTATAAACTCCTGCCTCCTCCTCAGAGCATCTGAAAAGTCCGGATCGGAGAATGGACACAGGAACTGTCTAGGTTCTGGCTCAGAGAACTCCACTAAAGTATTGACCCTCTCCGCCTCTGTTTTCCCTTGTCCAAAGTGGAGGCAATAACCATGGGGCTTCTACCTCTCAGGGTTGCTGTAAGGATTAGAGCATAAGTCCTAGAGAGCCCTAAGGTGCTAATTCATTCTAAACTAGCACATCACTCAACCTAAAGCTGGGTAAGGGTCAAGATTTTGTCCAAGAGTGCCAGACAGCTTGTTTTCTTCCATTGTATCGTGCTACCATAGCTTCTCTTGTGAGTGAGTGAGTGAATGAGGAGTGAATGAATGAGTGAATGAATGAGTGAGGAGT
>NW_022111363.1:3421411-3446103 GCF_000313985.2 Echinops telfairi
TGAGGAGTGAATGAATGAGTGAGGAGTGAGTGAGTGAGGAGTGAATGAATGAGTGAGGAGTGAGTGAGTGGCGAGGAGAGAGAAGGAAGGGCGAGGGAGAGCCCAATGAGGAGAGAATAGTCGCTTATTACTAGAAACAGCGAGATGCAAAGAAGGCAAGCGAGGTTGTTTTTTCTTTCTTTTAAAAAAAAACAATCCTCCCACATCTGTTGCTATCTAGAGTGAACTCAATTTTGTGTCTTTCAGAGACACCTGTTTCAAGCCCAGTCTCAGAGCTCTATAATCCATGCCCACCCAATGCACCATCGGAAGGGTCTTCTTCAGTAGGTCTCCAGTCTTCAGAGCTGTGTGACCACGGCGCTGTGTGTCTGAGGGCGGCTTTCAGGCTGGTTCACGGTCAAGGTTAAACTCCAGAGTCCCTGCTGTGGAACTGCGCTGTCTCAGAGCCGGCCTGCAGGACAGCGCAGAACTGCCGTGTGCTCCGGAGCCTGCCTCTCCACGGGGGAGGAAAGCCCCAGCTTTCTCCCGGGGAGCGGCTGGTGTTTTCTAAGTGCCAACCTTTCAGTGAGCAGCCCTGTGCACATGTAACTCATGGGCAGAGCAATATTTTTGATCTACCATCTAACCTGAATACATAAGTGAGAGGATACGGTGTGAACGTGAGACTTGCAGTCAGAGCAGGTGCCCCCAGCTGCAGGGAGATGGCCCCGTGCCCCTCTATGAGCCCTGTGAGTGAGACTTAGCGGGGGTGGGGGGTGGGGGGTAGCAGCTTCTCTCGACTCACCTCCTCCCTTTGCTCGGGTTCTTCATCTCACACCCTGCTTGTCCTCACGGCGCTGCTCACCCTGTAGCTGCTGGTCCCCGGCATTGATCTGCCGGCTCAGCAGGGTCCACAGAGGGGCTGGGTTGGCAGCCAGGAGCCTGAGAGGTGCCCTTCACTCTACTTTCAGAATGCGTCCCCTGCAAGGACACCTCCTGCCCGGGCATCTCCAACCCGGGGGTCTCCGGCTCGGGCGTCTCCAGCTCGGGCATCCCCAGCCCGGACATCCCCAGCACGGACGGCCTCGGCCAGGGCATCTTCCACCAGGACATCACCTTCCAGGTCATCATCCAGCAGGTCATCGTCTGCCAGGTCAGCATCCACGACAGCCTCTCCAACCAGAGTGTATCTGGTTAGAGCAACACCAGTGGGGGCAGTACCCATCCGGGCACCTCCTGCCAGGTCATCACCGCCCACCAGGGCCGCTGGAGAAAGCTCAGGTAAGGGGGTAGAGTGCGAGGGGAGGGCGAGGGGAACAGGGCACGGCCCATGGGTACAGAGGAAGCACCAGAATTGGCACAGTAGGTGCCTCGGCCCATTTGGAGAGTGTGGGGACCCATGGGTGGGCAGTGAGGAGCCTGGGAAGATGGACACAAAAAGGAAGGGGCCGTTGATTGAAAGCCCAAGACGGTAGGAGAGAGGTTCCAGGCTCAGGCAAAGGGCAAAGCTGTGGCCACCTCAGAGGCTGTCCTCCAGGTTGGATTTTGAGGGCAAAGGCTCTGGGGTAGAGTCCTAAGTCTTTTCCTGGGGTCCCTGGGCCCTGCGGTCCGGCCACTTTCAGCAGCTCCATCTGGATGGAGGAGGAATGAGAGACTTTGACCAGTTCCGTGTGTGGTTTAGCTACTTACTGGGAAATAGAGATGCCAAATGTGTGCCCAGGTCTGGTTCTGCCCATAATGGAGCAATACCTCTGTCCATCCTAACGCTGCCCTCCTCCCATCCCAGGTCTCAGAAGATTCCCGTCCCCACATCTCAATAGGGTTAGGGCTGAGATCTCACAGGCTTGGAGATGCAGCCCAAAGACAGGGTTCCCCTTCACAGCCAGGCTTGTGACGAGTTGTACACTCCACGGTGGGCTTGGGGCCAGACACACCTGCATCTGAGGGCCTGTTCTGCCACTCACCACCTAGTGACTCCAGACAAGTCATTTAACTTCATCAACCACGGTGTCCCCACCTAGAACATGGGCATCTTCATCCCAGCTCCAAGGTGGCTGGGAGCATCCGAGAGGAGAGCATCTGGGAGGGCCTGGCTGACGCAGAGGAGCAGCTCAATGAAAGGGAGGCGCTGGTGGCAGGAGGTCCCTGGCTGCCACAGACGGTTTGCGCTGACCTCTTCCCCGCAAGGTTGGCCCTTGGAATACCCCCAGTGGTAGCAGAGAAGGAAAATCCTGGTGATTTGGGGAGCAGCCTCCACTCTGTACTGGCACAGGGTCGCTTTGAGTCAGAATCAACTTGATGGGTTTGGGGTTTTGTTTCCCAGTGGGAAGCAGGCAGCTGGTGGTGCCATCATCTGGGATGGAGCGGTCCTCCCGGGACCCTCGTGGGCCAGCCTCGTCTGCTTCTCTTGCCTCCTCCGTGCCAGGCTCTGCTCCGGCCTCACCCTCCCCTGTGTGTCCCACTGCTAGGTCCCAGCTTGCCCAAGTTCACCTGGGAGGAGGGCCAGAAGCGGCTGCCGCTCATCGGGTGCATCCTCCTGCTCATCGCCCTCGTGGTATCCCTCATCCTGCTCTGTGAGTGTGACGGAGGGGACACAGTGGGGCCTGGGCACTGCCTGGCTGGAGTTGGGGAGGGGAGGTGGCTGCCACAGGGAGATGGATGGTGGGTAGAACTCACCAAGCTGTCCTGCTTACAGAGAGCTGTTCTTGCAAATAACCTTGGACCAGAGTTAAGAGTGTGGAGTGTCAGACACCTAAGAATTGTCTTCCATCTGAGCAAATTAATGTGAGCTAGTTATGTAACCCTGCTGAGCACAGGTTTGCATCTCTAAATGGGAAGGGGTTTGTCCATGCATTCATTTGTTCATTCCATTTTCCATGTACACAAGGTCTCTTACTGACTTTCCTGGGTGATGATGAATAAATTAGGTGCCATGCATGCCTGGGACAAAGACCCATTCTAAAAGAGGACTTTTTTTTTAACTTAAACATTAGGAATACTGAAAGGAAAAACAAATCTCTCAGGAACCCTTAGTCCATGGGCTAAAGTAGTCACATCCCAGGGCTGACTGTCTGGCAGACCACAATGATCCAGCCTGGCGGGGCAACTCAGCAGAGAACGGAGGGGGGACAGACACCACACCATGCCTGTCTTCGGGAGATTGCATTCTCCTGGGACAGAGCTGGAAACAAACACCTGTATCTGAGGGTGACTGTCGGGCAGAGGTCAAAACAGCATCAACCTGGCGCATGGGGACTTCGACTGACAGCTGTGGGGCCAGTTGAGGATGGAGGAGACAGGAGAGCAGTTCCCACTCTGGGCATCAGGTGGGATGTATAGGTGGGCCAGGGAGGCCTGGGGGAGAGAGAAGGGGCCCACTGAGAGAGGAGGACACACGCTCTTTGGGGATCATGAGTTGAATAAGGCTGGACCCCATTGCAGAGAGTGTTACATGCCAGGCTGAGGGGCGAGCTTTCTCATCAGGAGGCAGCACAGAGTGGTGAAGGACAGGGTAGACAGACATTGAAGCACGTGGCTCTCGGGGCTGCTGGCGGGTGAGGACTCTGTGCTGGTGAAGAATATGGCTTCAGCATGAGACAGACCAGCCGTAGCATCCTGGCTCGGCTCCTTCCTCGTGAGGTGTGTCTCCGGCAAGTTCATCCCCTTCCCAAACCTCAGGTTTCCTACCTATCTCGAAAGGTTCCAGGAAGTCACTGTCACCAGGTATTCATAGGAACCTTTTGCTTGAACTTGCTGCCTGCCCTCCCCTCTCCATTTCTCCGCACCCTGAGCTGGACAGGACCCCCCAGGCCGTGCACTGAACAGAAGGAAGGTGGGGAGAGAGGCACCCGGGGTGGGGAGAGGGGCACCCCATAGAGTGGTGGGAAGAATAGATAGGGAACAAGCCCGTCTCTAGCGGGATTTAGGGTAGACTGTGACATTTACAGTTGTGGTTTGTGTTTTTAGTTGCTTTCAAGTTGACCCTACATGCATGGGGACTCCATGCACCATGACCTTAGGATCAGTCTGGGTCAGAGCACGGTGATCCATAGAGTTTTCTTTGGCTGGTTTTTGGAACTGAGTTGCCAGGCCTTTCTTGCTAGCCCATCTTAGTCTGGAAGCTCTGCCGAAGCCTGTGCACATCACAGCATCACCCAAGCCTCCACTGACGGACAGGTAACAGTGTCTTGGCCGGGAGTCCACCCTGGCTCTGCTGCAGGCAATGCAAGAATGCTACCACCTGACCATGAGAAATGTGAGCGGTACAGATCACCTGCACAGGGCTGAGCTTGTTCCATAGATTTCGGGCCTTCAGCATGGTTTCCAAAAGACCCTGCCAGTCTGTGAGGTGGGCCTGTAGCTTCCCAGAGCCAGGGCAGCGGTTTGATTGTTCAGGCCACAGAGCAGGTACGTGATGGCTCAGGACTGGAGCCGTGAGTCCTGTGCTGTCTCTGAACATGAAATTGTGCCCGTCTTCTGAGAGGGCACTGCCAACTCATCCTCTGAGGCTCGGTGCCGTGCGCTTGCAGAGGGAAGGAGTTCAGAAGGAAAAACGTACTCCATTGCCAGTGAGTCAATCCCAACTCCTAGCGATGCTATACAATTATAGTACTACCCTTGTGGATTTCCGAGGCCACAAATCTTGACGGGAACAGAATGCCTCCTCCTTCTCCTGCTGAGCGGCTGGTGGATTTGAACTGCTGACATTGTGGTTTTCAGTCCAACAAGTAACGTGCTATACCACCAGAGTGCCTCCAAAGAAAAGAATGGTAAAATCTGAGAGATTGGGAGGACTTAGAATCTGATTGATAAAGAATCAGGATCCTCTAACACTGACCCAGCGGACAGCTCCCGCTGGCTGACTCTGCTTACAAGACTTGCTGAAAAGAATATGCTTAAACCATCAATATTTTCATAGGGCTTTTTTTTGGTGGTGGTGGTGATGGTTTCAAAATTAACATTTTTTAAATGGGGTTTTTGTGCCAAGTATTCCCACATTGATTCCTCACAGCAAGGTGAAGCTAGGGCGAGATCCAGAGACAGGTGTCATCGTCGTTGTTATTGTAGTTGGTGTGGAGTGCTGTGGCATCAGCTGGGACTCCTCGGTGACCTTGTGTACGACAGAACGAAGCACTACACCTTCTTGCACTGTCCTCGTGGTCCCTGCTAGCTTGGAGCCCGTTGTTGCAGCCACGGGGTCCATGCAGCTCACTGACGATCTTCCTTTTTCTTTGTCGCTGCCCCCCTTCTTGCCCAAGCAGGAGTCCTTCTCCAAGGACTGGCCTCTTCTACAAACCTGTCCCAAGCGCATGAGACAAAGCCTCACTCCCCTTGCTTCTAAGGAGCACTCTGGATGTCCTTCCTCAAGGCAGGTTCTTCTCGAACATCGTCAACAAAATGCACCAATTCTTCTTGGGTCTTTGTCCCCCTTGTCTAGGACTGCTAAAACCGAAATACAGCCTTCGGATGGCCACAACGACCAGATGTTCATTCTCTCACAGGCTAGGACACTAGTAGGCTAAACTCAGGATACCAGCTCCAGGCGAAGGCTATCTATCCTGGCAGGAAGGACCCGAGCGAAGGCTCTTATTTAATTTCACCATCTGTGGACCCTTGAAGATCTTCATGGGTCTTGGCATCTATCTTACCCCAGGCCTAAGAGGTTCTGCAGGGAGGGACCTGGGTTCCAAAGGACACCCTCAGCTCCTGGGTCTTCTCTCTTGATGTTAGAATTTCCTTCTATCTCTGCTTCTACTCTCTCCTTTCACCTTTTGGAAGATAAAAGGTGATGCAGGGCACAACCCAGCGAGACTCCCCTAACAGCAGACCAGGCCTGTGACCTGAGTTAGGAGGTGGGACCTCCTGTGATCCCTCTGCAAAGGATTACATCATAGCACATGCAAGGAGGGAGAGTATCATTACCTAAATGCCAAATTGTATCCACAGATAACTGACAGACCACTGAGAGTCCTGGCCCATCCAAGTTCACATGTACTTTGGGGAAGTCAGAAGTCAATGATGCCCTTATTTATTGTCCAGCTCTCTCGTGCAAACGATGGCTTGGGCCAGGTGCACGTTGGTGCTCAAAGAGCTCGTTGCTCCTTCATACGTTAAGAGGTCGTTCGCAGCAGATTTGCCCAATGAAAGGGGCTGTTTGATTTCTGGAGGACGGCTTCCGTAGGGGTTGGCTGAGGATCAGAGTGAAATAAAAGCCTTGATAGTTTCAGTCTTGTCGCCGCTGAGCATGCTGTCACGTGTTGGTCCAGGTGTGAGGCTCTTGCTGAGGTGTGAGGAGCCTGGGAGTGTCGTGGTTATGCATTGGGCTGCTAACTACCAGGTCAGCAATTCAAAATTGCCAGCGGCCCCACAGGAGATAGACAAGGTTTTATAGTCTCGTGAAGGGTTTCCGTCTCAGAAACCCACAGGGGAAAGGTCTACCCTGTCCCCTAGGGTAGGCATCGACTCCATGACGGTGGGTTGGTTTGGGATGTCAAGTGCAAGCATCCAAAAGGTGACAGCCTTGGCTCTTCGTCAGTAAGTGCTTCGTGTTTCATTTGCTTTCAGCTAGCAAGGCCGCGCCATCTGCACATCACGGTCTTCCTCCAATCCCAAGACCGTGGTCTCCTGCATATGGTCCGGTGTCTCAGATTATTCGCGGTACCCAGCAATATCCCCTTTGTTTTGTTTGAACAACTGTCTCTTGGTCGATGTAGAAGTTCCACATGAGCACAATTATTTGTTCTGGAATTCTTAATTCTTCCCAAGGCTATCCGTAGGTTGTCATAATCCACACAGTTGAATACCTTTGTGGAGTCAATAAAACATGGGGAAATATCTTTCTAGTATGTTATGCTTCCGGTCAAGATCCATCAATAAAGATGTCCCTCATTTTTCTAAATCTAGCTTAACTTTCTGGCAATTTCCTGTCGATGAACTGCTACAGTAATATCTGAATGATCTCCGGCAAAATTTTACTTGCATGTGATAGTAATTATATTGCTTAATAATTTTCATATTCCATTGAATCACCTTTCTTTCAAATGCGCCCAAATATGAACCTCTTCCAGCTGGTTGACCAGGTAACTGTCTTCCAAAATTCTTGCACAGACAAGTGAACAATTCTAGTGCTTTGTCATTTGTTTTGTTGAGACGTTTCCCTGAGTATTCTGTCAATTCCAGAACCTTCTTTTTTTTTTTTCACTGAAGCTTCAGTACAGCTTAAGTTGCATCCTCAATGCTATTGGTTCTTGATCGTCTGCTACCTCCTGGGATGGTTGAGCATCAAGCAATGCTTTTTGGTACAGTGACTCTCTGTGTTCTTCCAACCTTCTTTTTATGCTTCCTGCAACAACTAGAGTTATTTGCGCATAGAAGCATTCAGTATTCACACTTGAGGCTTTGAGTTTTCTTCAGTTCTGTTAGCCTAAAAAATATTGAGTGTGCTCTTCCTTTGTGCTTTACACCTCCAGCTAGAACACCTTGCTGCACTTTCTCAGGATACCTTTTCAAATCTGCCGTCTGACTTTTCATTTCATCGCTTCTCCCATTTGTGTTAGCTACTCTGTACTCAGAGGCAAGTTTCAGAATCGCTTCTGACATCCATCTGGGTCTGTTCTTCCTTTCCGGTCTCTTTAATGCCCTTTTGGCTTCCTCATGTCTGATGTCCTGGATGCCGTCCCACAACTTGTCTGGTCATCGGTCATTAGTGGTCGATCAGCCAAACTTATTCTTGAAATGGCTTCTAAATTCAGGTGGATGTACTCAAAGTTGCACTTTGACTCTTACAGATTGGTTTTAATTGTCTTCACCTTCCACTTGAACTTGCATATGAGCAACCGAACATTTGCTCCACAGTAGCCCCTGGCCTTGTTCTGACTGATGATATTGCGCTTTTCCATGGTCTTTTCCCACCAGTGTATGTATCCCATCCAGCAAGATCCACACATATAACTAATTTTTTTTAAATGAAAAAGACTACTGATGTCAAGTTGATTTCAGTTCAGGATTCACAGCAGCCTCATAAAACAGAGTAAGAACCCTGCTCCACAGGGTTACAGAGGCTGTACGTCTTCCTGGAAGTGCACTCCCTTATCTTTCTCCCTCAAAGAAACTGGGGGTTCAAACCATCAACCTTGCAGTTAGCAGTACAATGTGTAACCCAAATGCCCCACCAGTTTATGGTATTGAAAAAGGTATTTTCAATTAATAGGGTTTTGGGGTTCTGTTTTGTTTTCAATGTACATCCCAATCACCAGTCATTATCAAAGCATCCTGACTGCATGTTTTATCAATTTCAGAAGCAGAAGTTGGTTGAAATCATCAATTTCTTCATCTTTGTCATACATTTGAATAGTAGTCATATTATTCAATGTATGGATAGTCTATTACTGATAGCGCTGTACTTCAGGATCTATCTTAAAACTTTTTTTTAATTTGACAAACATTGAATGTGACACCGTTTGTCTCCAATTTGTCAGTCCTAGCACAGTAGACCATATGATCGCCTGGTACCAGTCCATTCCAGCTTGCTAATGCCTAGGATATCTCTTTCTACTAGTTTTCCATTTCATTTTTGACAACTTGAATTTTCATAGATTCATACTTGATATATTTCACACTGCAATTACGAATGCATGTCTGCAACTATCTCTTCTCGTTTTGAGTCATGCCACACCAGCAATGAAAGTCCCCAAAGTCCCTCCGAGTCCCTCCGGTCAACTCTGTTTGGGAAGACAGCTCTTTCGCACTTGTCTTTTGAGGACCCGCTAACCTGAGGGGCTCCTCCTCCAGCGCTCTCATACAATGGCTCACCGGGACTCCCGAGGCTTTCCCTGGGCCTTCTTCATAGTCTGTCTCAGCCCAAGAGTTCTGCTAAAACCTAACCGATGGGTGACCCTGTTGGTATCTGAAATACTGGTGGTATAACCTCCAGCATCGCAGCAACAAGCAATCCACCATAGTGAATGCACTGACAGATGAGTTGGAGGTGGTGGGCAACTAGGGGGTCTCAAACCTTAGCCTTGGGTGACTGAGAGCACGGTGAGGCCTGGAGGAGGAAGGGTGGAGGAGGCGTGGGAGCCAAAGAGTCAGCTGAAGAGAAGAGGTAGGGTAAGGATTTGGCACAGGAGTTGGTTGGTTACGCAGAGGTGATGCTTGGCCATACAAGGGGAACTTTTACCAGGAAGTAGAGGTGACAGAGATCTTATGACAATAAAGTGACATGAAGTAGATGTGTACATATGGCTTGTTTTCTTTTAGACATGCCTAGAAAATCTACCACCTAGGGTTCGTCGTTGAATGGGAAGATATTTCAAGGTACAAAGACAGGTAGTTGAGCAAGTACGGAGCACAGGCAGCAAGTCTTGGTTAGGGGAGAGAGAGAAAGGAAGCCACCGAAGGGCTTTGAAGCAAAAGGATGATGTCCTTCAAGACAATAGGACGGGTGATAGGCGCATGTGTGCTACCGTGAAGGTAGAAATCCTCTCTATTGGGACTCTGTCATGCACACAGTGGAAGGATCACAGAGAGATGCTGAGAAGCGGACATTGGAGGAGGACGTTGTTTCTCTGGTTACCACCCAAGCTACCGCACAGGGCAAGGAAGCATCCAGAGTAGTACCCAACGCCAGACACGTCTCCCTCTTTCTCGCTGGCTGGCTGGCTGCTCGAGTCTGCCTGGTGCTGGCCTGCTTGCAGGAGCTTTCTGGAGAATTCCTGAGCAGCCTTTCTCTCCATACAGATGGGGAACGAGAACCCCAGAGTCCAAGAGGGATTGCAGGTCGGTGTCTCAGAACCCCTTGGGTCTTGGGCTACGTAGCGTCTTGTTTCTCTAAGACTGTCCGCGACCACAGCTGTCTGCTTCTTTTTTTCCAGTCTACTTCTGGCGGGGGCCCGTAGGGATCAAGTACAAGGAGCCGGCGGAGAGCTGCCCCAAGCACACTGTCCGCTGTGACGGGGTGGTGGACTGCAAGCTCAAGAGTGACGAGCTAGGCTGCGGTAAGGAGCCCGTGCAGAAGTGTGTGGCCGTCCTCTGATGGCTGCAAACTGGTGGAAAGTGTCCATCAGCTCAAATACAAGGCGGTGGGCAGGAAGCTTAAAGGACCAGCTCCTGGTGACAGCAGACCTGGGGTTGAGTGCTGTGTGACTTGGGCAAGTCACTTACCTTCTGGGGCTCTGTTGTTTAGTTGGTCAAGTGATTTGGACAAGGCTAAGAGTTCTCCACTAAAAGTGGATGGTCTCAATATCAGACTGGTCAACGCAGAGCAGCTTGGCCAGAAGAAGCTATGGGATGTGGAGGTACAGGGATGGGGCTGTACCTCCTCTTTACTAGCTACCAGATAACCGCTGCCTTCTCATCCCCATGGCTTCCAACACAAAGGTCATTTTACAAACTGCTGGCCTAGATGACCATCACAATGCTGCCTGAGCTCTCTTTGCTCTCGTCACCTGCAATTTGATCATGTAGCCCTGTTGTGGAGTGTCCATCGCGTGTGTACATCATCTGGGCCCATTCGACCTACATGGACTGCATGCTCACATGTGAGCAGCACATGATTGAGAGCCCCTGTGTCTAAGCCTGTGAGCACACAGTCGGACCGTGCAGACTGTGTTCTCCCTGGTCACTTTCTCATTGGACCAGGTCTCTGTCCTCTCGAGGCGCTGGCCCCTGGCAGTGCTTCCTCCTCTCCTCACAATAAGTCCTGGATCCCAGGAGACGGCACGCTTCCCAGCTGCCCCAGCCCCTGCCTTAGTTCTACTCCTCCTGAGGCTCCTGGGGTTCTAAGCCCGGACTGCCCATCACTCCCTGGAACCTGCTTCTGGACAGGACTTCTCAGAGCCTTAGTCAGCTCATTCCCCGGAAGCATGAGGCTTCCCGGGTGCTGAGACCTGCCCTGCTCTGCTCTTGCCCTGCAGTGAGGTTTGACTGGGACAAGTCAATGCTTAAAGTCTACTCTGCAACCTCCCACAAGTGGCTTCCTGTCTGCAGTGACAGCTGGAATAACTCCTACTCGGAGAAGACCTGCCAACAGCTGGGCTTTGAGAGGTAAGTCTGACTCCCAGGGCCCAGCTTCCTGCAGCCCATGGGCTCTGTGCTGGAACCTATTCAAAGAGCCCTTGAGAACCAGGCCCGAGGCACAAGTTCAGGATGCCCTTGAGTTATTCAAAGGGATAATGGCGCTGGGAATTTACTTCGTTATAGTAAACTGTTTCCATGAAGCCGGAGTAGTGATTTGTAGAGGAGGGGCTGAGATAACATCAGACTCCTATACAATCCTTTGCCTTCAAGCACCCTGATGTCCATGGTCACGTCCAATGGCCACAGAGGCTTCGTGAGATGCATAGACCAATGAGGAGGTCTTCACACATTTGGGAATAGAAGCTCAGATGATACAAAGATCTTTAGTAGGCTTCGGGCTGTCACAGTTGTGGCTTGGGTTAGGATGATTCAGGCAGGGAATGTGATGAGGTAGGCGTGGCCAGGAAATGCCCTCAGATTTGGGGCTCTTTGGATCAAGGATTCACAAGGGTGGGGGAGGGCGGGGGAGAGGAGCTATACCAAGGGCTCAAGTAGAAAGAAAATGCGTTGCAACTGATGATGGAAACGTATATACAAGTGTGCTTGATACAGTTGAATTATGGATTGTTATAACAGCTGTAAGAACCCCCAATAAAAATGATTAATTAAAAAAGAAGCCAGAGTGGGTGTGAGGGAAAGGGGCTTGCTGAGCAATGCCCTTTCCATTGAAGGGGTGGCTATTTTACAGGCCACACATTCAGCTCCAGTGTCCCTCTTGGTCTATGCATTTGGGGGTTCACCTGTGTTTGAGGTTGTGGGCAGAAGGGGTTAGAATATCATACTGAGCTCTCTATAGAAGAAACTCCTGGAGAAGTAGGGTTGGGGAGCTAGAACCTAGAACCAGCTCTCCTCCACCTTAGGGTTTTGGTCTGAATAAGGAGGACTAGGAGGGTCTGATGGGAAGACCACAGACATTTGTCCCATCTCCTTTATCAATGACTCCGTTTGTTCAGAGAACACTCATTAAACTTTTATTACATTCCAGGTATCATATGGCACCCAGACACAAAGGCACACGACAGGCTGGTTGCCCTTGAAAAGTTTCTAGTGTAGTGTGAGCGAGGCATGCTTAAACGAATGTGAGGTGTGCTTATCAGAATACGTGCAAAGGGCTCCTAGTTGCACTTGAGAAAGACAGCAGAGCCTGGAGGAAAGGGTACCCTGGGCAGAGGAACACGTGAGAAAGCATGGTCTCATGCTAGGGTACACCACAGTCTTGAAATGGACATAAGTTCCCGGAAGATAGTGGTCCATATGTCATCCACATCAGAATCACCCCAGAAGTTTGTAACAACACTGATCCACTGAGTCGTAGTCTCTGGGATTAGAGAGGGGATCTATTGAGCACAAGCTCATAGGTGAGGTCAGAGACCCAGTAGACTCAACCAGTCTAAAGATGATCCAACTTAATTAGACAACCCAAGAAGCTGAGGGTCTTTAACATGCAAGGTCTCATTCAGGAGGTCTAGGGTGATGCTGATGCTGTTCCTCCACAGTCCACACTTAGACCAGACAGGGGATAGATGGGCCCTTCCCCCATATGAGTGTACATCAAAGCAGAGACACATGGAGAGCCTATTAAAGCCAACGGCTGGGCCCCAGCATGAGTCTCTGATTCAGAAGGTCTTAGAGTGAAGCCCAAGAATCTGCCTCTGGTCCGAGGCTTTGAGAACTACTGGGTTGATGCACAGGGGTCGTGGGGTCAGCGGTGGACGATGTGGGTGGGACCTGAACTTCTGCATTTTAGGAGGTGGCCACCATCCAGACCACTACAGCCTGGCCCCATCAGCAGGGGCAGTGGGCACTCTAACCAGGAGCTGGGGGTAGAGTCTGCTCAAGGTGACCACTCATTCTTTTCCCCTGTCTTCCCTTGCAGTGCTTACCGGACGGCTGACGTGGCCCATAGAGACGTTGCTAGCAGCTTCTCAATCTCCGACTACAACTCCACCATCCAAGAAAGCCTCTACAGGTGTGGTGAGGGCAGGCCAGGCTGACTGTTCTGAGGGGTCCCTTTCTGAGCAGGGGCACGAGGGGATTGCAGCATCCGGAAATCCATGTCCCGTGACCCTTCTGGGACTCAGCCTCCAGGAGCCCATCATAAATGTCCAAGGACAGCTCAGAAAGAGTCTGCATGTACCCCATCGCCTCCTGATGCCCAAGTTCTGGTTTTAGGGTTAGCGCAGAGAGAATCTCAAGATCAGAGATGCCCCCACATTTACCTGGTTTCCAGGGGCCACTAGGAAACCTACAGGTCCTGGAGCTGTAGTCAGCCAGGTGCTTGGACTGAAAACTGCTGCTGGGAGCGGACTGGGGTAGGGTAGGGGGTAGCATCACTGATGTTGGGGAGGGAACATAGGCTCAGCAGCAGGGGGAGGGCTAGATGCAAGTGGTCAGTGACAGACACGTCCTTCTTTTCTTCATCCTCTGTGACCTTTGGTCTGCAGACCCCCCTGGAGGGCGAGGCAGAGGGGCGCTCCATCCGCTGGCATTGTTTATCTGGGGGGTGGGGGTGGGGGTGGAGATGCTAAGAGCAGGAGAAGTGGCTGCCTCCTGGAGGCCTGCTTTGTGCTGGGTGGGGTTGCCGCCAGGTGGGGTTGCCCACCCCGCTGCTGACAGCGCAGTGAGGAGCTATGTCAGAAGGCCAGTGAGCCACCTGTTCGGCTGGGCTTGTGCAGTCATGGTTCAAAGGTCAAGAAGCTGGTCCCTGTGTGCCATCTGCCGCAAGAAAGCTGGGGAGGGAGCAGAGAGGCTGCGCCCTCGGTCCCCCCGTGTCTGGAGAAAGCCCGTGGAGGACCTAGTCCATGGAGAGAAGAAAAGCAGAATCGGCACCACCTTGTCCCAGGGCGGTGTCCTTGGAAATGGGGCAGGAGTTGAGCAGGAGTCCCCCAGGATTGGTTTCCAGGAGGAGATGGCTCATATGTCTCCCTTCCCACCTTTGTGTCTCCCTGCAGGTCCGACTGCCCTTCCCAGCACTACGTGTCTCTCCAGTGTGCCCGTAAGAAGATGCTCTACTTCTGGGCTTGTGTAGGGTGGGCCTCAGCGGGGCGGGACGGTGCCCTCCTGGGGGAAATGGTTGACCAGGCAGGTTCGTGCAGGAAGAGGGGCTTGTCTGGAAGGACTGCTTCAGGGCTGGGGGTCTTAGGAGGCACTGAGGCCATTTCTGGGCAGCGTCACCCCCTGTCCACTGAACCTGGAGCCACGGCCTCTCTCATCCCAAGGAAGCCGTCGGAGCCTGTGGATTGCGGGCAGGGGGCAGAGGACTGGGAGAGCAGGTTCCAGGCCAGCCTAGAGCTCATGTGTCAATAGAGTTAGACCAAGATTGAGATCTGGAGCCAACCTTTAGTGCCCATGGTCTACATGCAAGGCACTGTGCCCATCTCTTTACAAACAGTCCTCCATTAACCCTATGAGGCAGATGCCACTCCCAAACCCATAACCGCAAAGCCAGTCCAGCCTGACTCATGAGGATGCTCCAGGACCGAGCAGAAGTCCGCACAGAGGCTGTGAGGCTGGGCTCTTTGCAGAAGCAGCCCGCCACATCTTTCTCCCACAGGGCAGCCGGTGGGTTCGAACAACCGATCTTTTGATTAGCAGCCACTGTGGCACCAGGGGTCCCTCCAGGGGGGCATGACTTCCCACCGATAGGTGCAGGGCCTGAAATGTTTCACTGGCTTTGGGGGCACCGCTAGCAGGCGATGAGCGGGTATCTGACCTCGGGTCTTTTATCTGTTCCCCAAGGATTGTGTTCTCAGGAATGACAGTGGGACACAGTGCCCACCCCCTCAGACCTCTGCCGCTTCCTCACCTTCTCTCCTCAAAGACCAGAAGGCATGAGTCTGAACACACTCCCAGGGCTGCTCTCCTTGCTCATCCCTGTGTAGGAGGGCTCGGTCCAGAACGATTAACTCACCCACCAGGGAACCCTGTGGGCACACACCCATCCTCTGTGTCATGGGAAGTGTCTTTACTCCATCTTTTGAATCACATAGTGGCTTGGTAGCCAGCCCCGTCATCATGCTTTGGATTGGCCCTCCTGAGCTCCCGTGGGCAGCCAGCCCTGGCATTCACAAATGAAACCCGAATCCCTGGCACTGTGTCCAAGGCTCTGGCACACATTGATTGTATTGATTTTTTAAAAATCATTTTATTGGGGTTCATACAACTCTTATCACAATCCATACATACATCAATTGTGTAAAGCACACTTATACATCCGTTGCCCTCATCATTCTCAAAATTCGCCTTCCACTTGGGTTCCTGGAATCAGCTCCTCATTTTCCTTTGTCCCCTCTCCCTCCCTCCCTGCTCCCCCTCCCTCATGAGCCCTTAACAACTTATAAATTATTTTTTTATCTTATCTTACACTGCCCGGCATCTCCCTTCACCCACCTTTCTTTTGCCCATCCCCCAGGGAGGAGGTTATATGTTGATCCTTGTGATCGGTTCCCCCTTTCTACCCTACCTTCGCTTCACCCTCCCAGTATTGCCAATCTCGCCACTGGTCCTGAGGGGTTCATCTGTCCTGGATTCCCCTGTGTTTCCAGTTCCCATCTGTACCGCTGTGCATCCTCTGGTCTAACCAGGTTTGCAGGGTAGAATTGGGATCATGATAGTTGGGGGGAGGAAGTGTTTAAGAACTAGAGGAAGGTTGCATTGATTTTAAAAGAAAAGCAGGCGAGCCTTTCCAGCCTGGGGAAAAGGTCCCCACTGGATGGGCCTGGCAAGCTAAGCCACCAGGTGGCAGCTCCACTTGGGCAGCAAACAGCGGGGCTCCCTCAGATTGAGTGAGAGCCATAGTCCCTGTGGGAGGGTGACTTCGGGATGGGGTCGCCCAGACTCTCAGGGTCTGGGGAGCATGGCTGAGACTAGAGAAACAGGGTGCTGGGTTTATTTCTTCTACTTCCCCCGCAGACTGTGGACTGAGAGCCATAACCGGGCGCATCGTGGGCGGGGCACTGGCCTCAGAGAGCAGGTGGCCTTGGCAAGTCAGTCTGCACTATGGAACCACCCACATTTGCGGGGGCACACTGATCGACGCCCAGTGGGTGCTCACGGCCGCTCACTGCTTCTTTGTGTAAGTGCACGAGTGGGTGGGTGACTTGGTGCTGGCCTGGCATCAGGAGTCCTAAGGAAGGGCTGAGATCAGACTGAGTTCCCCATGGAGGCGGACTCTGGGTGTGACTTTGATGCCCACTGGCCAGGAGCCGTGGCCTGGCTTGACAGTCACTCAAGGACCGTGATTTGCAGTTGGTATGCAATGCTGGGCGCATGAAAGGGGGGCGGCGGTACTTGTTCTGAACTCGCTGCCATTGACAGTGACGTAGGACAGGGTAGAACTTCCCCTGTGACTTTCTGAGCCTGCAACTCTTCAAGGGAGTAGCATGCTGCCTCTTTCTCCCCCGGGGCGGCTAGTGGTCTCGAACAACCAACCTGGGGGTGAGCATCCCAGCACACAACCTCTACCCCACAGGGGAGTGCACATGCTTAGTTGCTAATCAGAAGGTTGGTGGTTTGAGTCGACCTCTAAAAGCCTCAAAAGAAAGGCCTGCCTGTCGATTTCCCCCAAACCAGGCACTGGCAGCCCTCAGGAAGGCAGTTCTATTCTGATGCCCGTGGTGTCCCCCTGCGTCAGAATCCACCATCAGTCACTGGTGTCAGTGGGTCGGGGGGAGGTGGGGGGGGGGAAAACAGGAGCAGAAGGACCTGGAGCCTGGCCCTGAGGAGATTCTGTTGCTGCTTCCCACACTGGCACTTTCCAGAGAGAAGCCCAAGCCCACCAGGATCTTGTCCCAGGAAGTGAGGGTAGTGCCAGTGCCCTTGGCATCTGACAGTGGCTAGCCAGCCACGTCTCCGGTGGCTGCAGCCAGGGAGGGCCCTGACTCCCCTGGGGATACCCTGTCCCACCTGAGTCTCTGTCTCTGAATGCGGACACACTTGCTGGCGGCTGAGCGCTTGCCTTCTCTGCTCCCAGGGAGGGCCCCGAGGAGATTAGCAGTTACTGGTTCCCAGCACGCCTCGCTCCGAGCGGTCAGTGGATGTCAGAGGAGCACTGTGCTCCAGAGGGATTTCAAAGGCTGGTTTTTTGGAAGGAGAAAGCCAGGCCTTTCTTCTGAGGAACCTCTGAGTGGTCCCACACCTCCCACTCTGTGGTCAGCAGCTGAGCCACCTAGGGGTGCAGAGGAGATAGTGGTGTGCTGCAAAGAGCACTTCCTCACCTCTCCATCATGATAAAGGGAGAGAGGCCAGTTCAGAAGTGTGCAGGGAGAAGGGGGGTGAGCAATCATTTTGGACCCTTGGGCCATGATAGCAGGCTCCCTCTAGAGGTCATTTCGTCCACCTCCCTGCCTCCTGAGCTGGGTGTGTAGAAGAGGCTCCCCGTGCACTCTGCCTGTACCTGGACCCCGCTGTCCCGCGTGGTGCTTGCAGGACCCGGGAGAAGATGCTGGACGGCTGGAAGGTGTACGCGGGCACCAGCAATCTGCACCAGCTACCCGAGGCAGCCTCCATCTCCCAGATCATCATCAACGGCAACTACACGGACGAGCAGGACGACTACGACATCGCCCTCATGCGGCTCTCCAGGCCCCTGACCCTCTCCGGTGAGTGGACCCGTGCTGGCCGCACCCCAGCCGGTGCCTCTCCCAGTCCTTGTACTTGGCAGCAGCATCTTTCTCGTGTGTGTGTGTGTGTGTGTGTGTGTGTGTGTGTGTGTGTGTGTGTTGAATGAGGTGAAGGTTTTTGGAGCAGATCATGGGTTTTCTTACGCATTGTGTGTCAGCTCCTCTCTGGCGCCCTCTTATGGTATCCTTACTTATCATTACTGTACTTATCCTTCTGTGCTTCCTGCTTCCAATCCTCATCTTTCCTAACTCCCTGCAGTTTGTCTTGCTGCCCTTTGATCTTAAATGGTTGCTTATTCTAACACGGGGGTAAATTCACTTCCAGATCTGACTAGAAGGGCCATGGTCTTGTGTGTGTGTGTGGGGGGGGGGGTAGAGTAGGGGGGTGCAATGGAGTTCCACCAGTCTCTGTCCAACCACTAAACCTGAACTCTTTTTTTTTTTAAATCATTTTACTGGGGGCTCATACAACTCTTATCGCAATCCATACATGTATCTATTGTGTCAAGCACATTTGTACATTTGTTGCCATCATCATTCTCAAAACATTTGCTTTCTACTTGAGCCCTTAGTAACAGGTCTTCATTTCCCCTCCCTCCCTGCTGCCCCCTCCCTCATGAACCCCTGATAATTTATAAATTATTATTATTTTGTCATATCTTAATGCTGTCCGATGTCTCCCTTCACCCACCTTTCTGTTGTCCGTCCCCCAGGGGGGAGGTTATATGTAGATTCTGTAATAGGTTCCCCCTTTCCACCCCGCCCTCCCTTCACCCTCCTCCCCTCCCCACCCCCACAGTACTGCCACTGCCTGAACTCTTTTATGCATTTGAATTTGTGCTACAGTCCTCTCCTACTCTATCCAGGACCTTCTAATGGACGTTTTTCAGAGCAGTTGGTCGTGGTAACTGGGCACTCTCTAGTTCTTCTGGTTTCAGCCCTGTGGAGGCTAATGGGTGTGTGGTCCACTCGTTGATCTAAATGTCTGCACAGTCTGTGATGACCTTTCATTACCGTTCTTTCCTGCAGACAGGGAGAGACCAATCGTTGCATCTTGGATGGCTCCTCTCGAGCCTTTGAGACCCTACTTGATCCTTACTACAACAGTCTTTGTGAATAATGTTATGCCAATTGACCCCGGTGTCCCCCTACACCAGCAGTTCTCAACCCGTGGGTCTCGACCCCTATGGGGGTCGAATGGCCCTTTCACAAGGGTCGCCTGATTCATAACAGTAGCAAAATGACAGTGATGAAGTAGCAACAAACATAATGTGATGGTTGGGGGTCACCACCACATGGGGACCTGTCTGAAAGGGTCACGGCATTAGGAAGGTTGAGAACCACGGCCCCAGATGATGGTGCTGGTCCCCACGCCCAGGGGCTCATCCCTCGAGATGTCTGGTTATGCCTAAGAAGCTCACGTGACTTTTCCCTCTTTATACCCCGCCACATTCATGGGTAGATTTGCAGCCAAGGTAACATACACATGAAAAACTATCTCCTGCCAAACCTGTGTGTATTCATGGGTACACTCCCCCTCTCCCACACCTGTTCAGCCTGCGTGTCTCTCCAAGCACCTACTCGTGGATCCCCTCAATATCACAGTATTGGTCTCTTTTGCCTCTGACTCTCAAAACTTCCCAGGTCTTTCTCGGCCTTCATCTTTTACTGTTATTATTATTATTATTATTGGGGGCCTGTCTTGGTGTTCCAGAGCCTCAGAATGGCAGAAATACTCACAAAGGGGTGTGCGATCACTTCAGCTAACACCACTATTTTACAACTGGCAAAATCGAGGCCCAGAGCTTGAAACATAAGGATGCCCCAGACGACACGCCGCACACGCATGTTGCAAGCTGGCGGCAAACATAAGGATGCCCCAGACAACACACCGCACACGCATGTTGCAAGCTGGCGGCAGAGCTGGGACTTGGATACCGACCTCAGTCATTCTAAATACAGGTTGAATTGTTTGTCTGGTATTTACCCAGCACTTGACAGGGGCCACACACAGTGGCAGGCATTTTACCCGTGAGGAAATGAGAGAATTGCCCAAGGTAGCCCTGGAATTGGATGCAGGCCCCATTGGCTTCCAAAGACTGCTCCTCCCGTCTGGCTCTTTTGACTGGCAAATCCCTTACCTGGCAGGGGAGGCAAGAGAAGCTCACATTCAAACAGCTCGTTGCTAGGGAGTGGCGGCTAATGACCCAAGGAGGTTCTGAGTGCTGCAAAAAGTCTGAGGAGATGGATCACTGGGGGCTGAGGATGTGAAAGGAGGTTCCTTTCGTTCATGAGGGCACTAACCGATTCGCTCCTCTGGCGCGGGAGTCTGGTGACTAGATGAAAGGCCCTGGGGGTGCAGCTGCACAGGGCACAGCCCGTGTAAAGACTGACACGAATGGGAGAGGTCAGTGATGCTGGACTCAAGGTGGGCAGGAGAACTTTGGAGGCAAGCAGCATGGGACACCTACTCAGTCTGAGCAGGCTAGGCAGGCTCTCCTGGAGCAGGACAGGTAAAGTGGGTTCTGAAAGCGCTGGAATGGGTCTGGGAGGGACCCCAAAGAAAGGGCTGGGTGATCTTTCCCGGCCCCTAAGCAAGGATGTAGAGGTAGGGAAGACAGGAAGAATGTCTCCCTGGACAGACTGGGATTTCCGGAAGCCTTGGGGGACTCTAGTTAGGCCAGTGTTCTCTGAGGCTCTCAACAGTGTTTTTCTGGCATGTTCACTGTGTCAGGAGTCAGAATAATAAGAGCATCAGAGGTCTGTACAGAGGAGGAACCCGGGGCTGGGCGGGGCTGGCTTAGAGCCACGCCCACCGGACTCGGACCTGTTGTCCTTGAGCCTGCCTCCATTGCTGGATCCTCTGTTCCTGTTTGTGTGGGACCTGGGACAGTGGAAGGGCCCGCACTCCACCAACCCTGCCACCTGAGCCCCTCTAAAAGGAAGTCTGCCTCATCCACCTGTTAAAACCCATTTAGCTAAATACCCAGGTCTTACTTCTTCCCCCGCCTACTCTCCTCAATATTATTTGGAATTCCAAAATAAGTTCAATAATTTCTACGAGCAAATGAAAACTGTTCCAGGCTGGAAGGCGCTTCCCATAGCATACCAGTCCCTCGTCAGACCCTGGCAGTCCCCAGAGAATGAGCAGGCTGGCCTGAGACGGACCCTTTGGACTGTCTTGGAATCCCTTCGGTTATATGGTCATCTCATGTCCCTAACTTTGGGCTTAGAAATCAGGGCAGACTTTCCTAAAAAATCACACGAGGGCCAAGCACCTCAAAGTGCAGTGCTCTCTGAGAAGACTTGTGAAAACTCACCAGTAAATGAATTCACCCTTAAACAAAGGAAGCATGCAGTGGGCTACATACAAGTGCATACATCTTCAGGAATCTCTGGGTGTTACAAATAGTTAAGCGCTCAACTTCTAGCCAAGAGGTTGCAGCTGAAACTCACCCAAAGACGCCTTGGCAGAGAAGCCTGGCAATCTGTTTCTGAAAGGCTTCCGGAGGAGTTCTATTCTGCACACCCGGGAGTCACCATGAGTCAGTCAGGATGGATTGCACAACAACTAACAACGTACTCTCAAGACGCTGCCACAGGTGCGTCTGGCTCACGCCGTGTATTTTCAGTCGCCTCGAATGCATGTGAACTAGGGAGTCAAAGAAGAGCCAATGCATTTGAACGGTGGTGTTGGTGAAGACTGCTGAAAGTACCATGGGCTGCCAACGGAATCAGCACATCTGTCTTGGAAGAAGTACAGCCAGAATGCTCCTTAGAGGCAAGGATGGTGAGACGTTGTTATCAGGAGAGACGAGAGCCTGGAAAATGGATGTCATGCTCGGTAAAGTAGAGGGGCAAGGAGAAGCAGAAGGCCCTGGACAAGATGGATGGACAGAGCGGCTGCAACATGGACTCAAACATAAGAACAATTGGGAGGATGGCGCAGAACAGAGCAGGGTTCTGCTGTGTGTCAAGTCACGACTTGATTGCCCCTGACAACAACCCCACAGCACCACCTGGAAGATCACCACTGATTTGGCAGTTTATTGAACTGTGGTGGCCTGGATGTTCCTGTGAGGCTGGAAGCCATGGAATCGGTGCTTCGAATACTAACAGGCAGGCAGCTTTCAGTGGCACTTCTAGGCTGGAAAGAGGGAACAGACCACACACTTCCCAAAAATGGGCTGCTGAAATCCTTAGGAAAAGCTGTGGAACATTGTCTGACATCGTGCCAGACGATGAGCCCCTTGAGCTAGAAGATGCTGGAAGCACAACCACAGGAGAGCTGCCTGCCTCTTCAAAGGAGAGCCGACCTTCGTGGTATAAATGGAATAAAGCTTTCTGGTCCTTCATTTACGGATGTGGTGTGACTCATAAAATGAGAGGGAACATGTCCAAACATCTATTAATAGCTGAAATGTGGAACATGCAAAATAGGAATCAGGGAAAATTGGAAGTTGTCAAAAATTCAATGACATGCATAAAGATCGATATTCTAGACATTAGTGCACTGAGATGGATTGGGGTTGGCCATGTGGAATCAGACAATAATATGGTTTACCGGGCTCTGAATGACAAAGAGGACTGTCATTACAATAATTGTTCAAAAAGAACACTTCAAATATATCCTGAAATACAACAGTTGCTGAAAGGATAATGCCTATATATCCACAAAGAGATACATTAATATGACCATGCTTCTAATGTATGCACTAGCCACTAATGCCACAGATAAAGAAGCTGAAGAGTTTTACTAACTTTTGCTATCTGAAATCGACCACACTTGGAATCAAGATGCATTGGAAATTGCTACTGACTGGAATCTGAAAGTTGGAAACAAGTGAGAAGTATCAACAGTTGGAAACATGGCCTTAGTGATAGAAGCAACATCACCAGCTGCCACGGCAGAATTTCCAAGACCAACGACTTACTCATTTTAAGTACTATTTTTTTCTGAAAACATCAATGGTGACCATTTACCTTGCTCTATCTGAATGGAATACATACACAGTAATCAAATCAATGAAATCTGTGGCAAGAGACAATGGAGAAGCTCAATATCACCAGTCAGAACAAGGTCAGGAGCCAACTGTGATACAGACTGTCAATTGCTCATACGCAAGTTCAAGTTGAAGGAAATGAAAATAAACGAGCAAGAGCCAAGTATATCCCACCTGAATTCAGAGAACATCTCAAGAATAGATTTGACAAATTGTACACTAATGACCAAAGACCAGAATAGTTGTGGAATGACATAAATCAAGGACATAATACATGGGGGGGGAGGTCATTCAAGAAAAAGGTCATTCAAAAAGATAGAGAAGACCAAAGTGGATGGACAAGAGACCCTGGAACTTGCTGTAGAACATAACATGGCTATAGTGAAAGGAGGAAGCGGGGAAGGAATGGGACGGGAGATTTCAAAGGGTGGCTCCAGGACACAAAGCAAAGCACCACAATGAAATGGGCAAAGACCAGAGTTCAAAACCCGAAAAGGAAGAACGTGCTTGGCATTTCTCAAGCTGAAAGAACTGAAGGAAAAATTCGTCTCGAATTGTAGTATCAAAGGATTCAATGGGGATAATATTGACTCGTGTGGGAAGCATCAAAAGAAGATAAATGGAATACACAGAACCAAGAAGAATTGGTCCGTGTTCAGCCACTAAAACAAAGAAATGAATGAATGAAAACACATTCCTTGCCATTGAGTTAATTCCGACTCGAAGCCATCTGAGAGTTTCAGTCTTTTCGGGAGCAGACAGCCTCTCTCTCCTGTAGAGTGGCTGGTGGTTTCAAACTGCTGGCCTTGTGGTTAGCAGGTCAGTATGTAGCCTGTTAGACCACCAGAAGTCCTTAGGCATTTTAAGAAGTAGCATGTGATCAAAAACTGATGGTACTGAGGAGGAAATCCAAGCCACACTGAAGGCATTAGGAAAAAAACAAGGCTCCAAGAATTGTTAGTGTATTTGAAATCTTCCCCCAAATCATAATTCAAAAACATCCATCAATTCTTCTCTGGTCTTTCTTATTAATCGTCCAACTTTTGCAAGCATATACTCCATTGAAAATACCACGACTTGGGCCAAATGCACCTTAGTCTTCAAAGTGACATCTTTGTTTTTTAGCATTTTAAAGATCTCTGTTACCATGGTGTTGAGTGTGGATCAGAGTATAATTAAATCCTTGACAATCTCATTCTTTTCTCTGTTAATCATGATAGTGCCTATTGGTCCAAGTATGATCATTTGCTACTCCTAGGTAGTCTTCAGTTTTCATCAATAAGCGCTTCAAGTTCTCTTCACTTTCAGCAAGCAAAGTCGCGAGCGCCACCTGCACAGCACAGGTTGTTCATGAGTTTTCCTCAGCTCCTGATGCTGCAGGCTTCTTCCTAGAGGCCAGTGTCGCAGACTATTTGTTTAGCATACGGGTGAAATGGGTGTAGTCAAAAGACACCAACCACCCTGACACACACCTTTCCTGATGTTAAACCACACAGGCCCCCCTTTTCTGTTGGGATGGCTGTCCTTTGGTCTATGGACAGCTTTCTTGTGAGTATAAAGAATGAAGTGTTCCGAAACGCCCATTCTTTACAGTATTGTCCCTAATTTGTTGGGATTCACAGAGTCAAATGCCTTTGCATAGTCAATGAAACACAGGTAAGCATCGTTCTGATAATTTATGTGTTCAACTAAGGTCCTTCTGACAGCAACAATGATATCCCCAGTTCCATGTCCTGTTCTGAATCCAGCTTGAATTTGATACAGCTCCTGGTTGGTGTGCTGCTGAAGACATTTTTGAATTATCTCAGTAAATTCCTGCTAATGACATTGTTTGATACATTTTGATATTCTGTTTCATTAGCTTTCTTTGCAATGGGCACTAATACAGATTTCTTTCCATGGATTGGCTGGGCAGGGCGCTGTCTTCCAAATTTCTTGTCAGAGACCAGCGAACACCTTCAGTATTGCAACCACTTGCTGGGACAGAGACCAGCGAACACCTTCAGTATTGCAA
>NW_022111363.1:3446553-3451779 GCF_000313985.2 Echinops telfairi
CCTTCAGTATTGCAACCACTTGCTGGGACAGAGACCAGCGAACACCTTCAGTATTGCAACCACTTGCTGGGTCAGAGACCAGCGAACACCTTCAGTATTGCAACCACTTGCTGGGACGTTTCAAATGATCTTTGGTCAATACCAGGAGCCTTGTTTTTCACTAATGTTTCAGTGCAGCTGGACCTTTCCCTTCTCCCTTCTCCCTTCAATCCCACTTGCTCTTGATCATGGGCTACCTCCTGAAATCATTGCACATTGATCAATACTTCGCGGTATGACTCCCAACTTTTGGATGTTTCTTGCATTGTCTGATATTTTGCCCGTGACAAGGTTTTGATAGGTGCTGCTGAGCCAGGCCTGACCCATCGCCACCCTGTGTACAACAGAACAAAACACTGCCCGGTCCTGTGCCACCCTTACAAAGGCCAACTGTACTCTGAGGAGAGAGCTCTGCCCAGCAGTGTTTTAAGTGCCCTCCAACCTGAGGGCTCCTAGATTGTCCCTCTGCCAGACCATGTTCTGCGGCTGCTCATAAGGCTTTCCCTCCGCTACGCATCACCATCTCTTCGTTCTAGTAGTTCTTAGTCTGGAAGCTCCGCTGTTCACGGTGGGTGACCCTGCTGGTATTTACAAGACCAGTTTGCAGCATCATAGCACCACACAAACCACCCCCGGACTCGGCACACTGACACGTGAATGTCAGCCTTAGAATCCATCAATCCTGCCGCTGGCGGTTTGAGTTTTTCCTTTAGTTCTTTCAGCTTGAGATGGGCTGAGCAGGTGGTTTTCTTTTCGGTCTTCTAACTCCAGGCCTTGTCCTCTGTCTCCTGGGGCTGCCCATTGACGTCTTCTGTTCAGCTCTTTCACGTCTTCATTTTTTCCTTTCCGTTTAGCCATCCAAGGTACTCGAGCAAATTCCAGAGACTCTTGTGCTATCTCTTTGGTCTTTCCTTTCTTCCCTTATCTTTTTAGTGATCGTTCGCTTTGTTCGTGTAGGATGTTCTTGATTTCTGTATCTTGGCTCTTGCTCTTGCATGCTTGTTTTTGCTTTGTTCAGATTCAACATTCATAGGGGTTTGATGCCTTTTAAAGTACCATGGCTTGAGTCAGGCACATCTTTGCTTTTACAACACTTTTCAGAGGCATTGGCAGCAGATCTGCCCCATGTAATAACATGGCTTGATGTCTTGATGCTGTAGCCATGGGGTTTTGATGGTGAGTCCAAGTAAAAGGAAATTCTTGACACCATTTTTTCCCATTTATAATGTTATATTTAATGGTCTGGGTGTGAGAATTTTTGTTACATTACATAACAGGGAATTACAATGTGATACTGTGTTAGTCTGGGTAGACTAAAGAATCAAAGTTTATAGACACTCGTGTGTGTGTATAAGAAAGAGCTTTATATACAAGAGCAGTTGAATATTGAGAAAACATCCCAGCCCAGACTAGATCAAGTCCATAAGTCCAATATTAGCCCATATGTCCAATACCAATCTATAAAGTCCTCTTCAGACTCACAAAACACATGCAATGACACCAAATGCAGAAAGATCACAGGCCAGTGGGTGCAAAGTCTTGTGGATCCAGTGGTGGTAGAAGCATCTTAGCACTGGCAGGGATCTCCACGTGGCTCTTCCAGTTCCCAGGGTACCTGGTCTATCAGCTTAGTGCCAACTGTCTTGTCACTACAGCATCTCTCAGAGAGAGTGTCTTCTGCCTCCAAGGAGGAAATGCAAGAATACCCAGAAGCCTCAGAGGAAGGCCATGCCCACACAAAGGCCTCATTGGCTATTTGCGTGCTTGTTTTTGACAGACTAGACTCTACCCCTTCACTCATAATCCTCTCAGATTGACAACAGATTAATTAACTACCACAGATACATAACCAAATAAGCTCAGACAAGATCATTGCCATCAAATAGATTCTGACTCATAGCAACCCTAAACATAGCTAACTCACTGATCTTGAGTGGAAACCTACTCATAGAGGCCCTATAGGGCGAGGTAGAATTGCTCTTTGGGGTTTCCAAGCCCCCAGCTCTCCTCCTCAGAGTGGCTGGTACTTTTGATCTCCTGGTCGTGCTATGAGCAGCCCAACTACAGTGCCAGGGCCCCTGTCTATGTCACAGCACCTCTTAAATACATCCGAGAGCAAGTTTGCGGCTGTCTCTGGGCCCGTCCATGCCTCTAAGAATGTGATCTTCGTGTTTGGATAGATGGTCTTTTATTATCATTATTGTTTTCTTTTATTGGGGGCTCGTACAACTCTTATCACAATCCATACATCCTGGATAGATGGTCTAATCCCGAGATAAATAACAATTTGCAGGGATAGCCAAGGCCCTGGTCAACCAGCAGATGCCTTCCCTCGAGGGTGGACACGTCACAGAGACACTGTGGGCATCACACGTGGGACTTTCTCTAATAGAAAGGCATACAAGAGGTTCAGCTAAGACAGCTACTCTTGAGGAGGCTTAACCCTTCCCCCCCAGGATCAGCTTGATCAGGGGAGCTTCTGCCCACGTGGTATCAACTAAATGGCTTTTGGGAGCCCTCTAGAGGCTGGAAGGGATGAGACGATGAAATGACAGTCCTTGCCTGCTTGGTTCCAGGTTCCTGGGGGATCCCGAAGCCCTCTGGGAGCAAGGACCACATCGAGTTTCCTGCCTTTCCACCTGCCCGCCCACCCACTCACCCCGTAGCTTTCTTTCACTGATGCCTCAAGGTCTCGTTGCAGCTCACATCCACCCCGCCTGCCTCCCCATGCATGGACAGACCTTCAGCCTCAATGAGACCTGCTGGATCACAGGCTTTGGCAAGACCAAGGAGACTGACGGTGAGCAAGCACATGCCAGTGTATGTATGGAGTGGGGGGGGGGGGGCGGGGTATTGGGGCATGTAGATGAGGGTCTTGGGATATAAGTTCATGGCATAGATAGGTATAGCCACGTACCTACGTATATGGCAAGACAGTTGGTGTGACTTTGGGCCCCGGGGCAAGACCCCCAGGAAAGCACATGCAGTTGAACCAGTTGGTTGTCTCGCTCTTTGCTGGGGACATGAGGACTGCCACGGAGCACCCAGACCGCTCAGAAGAGGGGGTTGGGAGGGACTTCACACAGGAGCTGGGGGAGGTGGGAGTCAAAAGGGAAGTTCTTGTTTCTGGGTTAGATTCTGCCAGGAAGCAAAGGTGGCTGTGACCAGGCATCTCATCGTCTTCACCAGAGGAAGGAAAGAACAGATAGACAGGCGACAGCTGGAATTGATACAGGAGGAGCAGTCCCTTATATTGGCCTAGAGACAGGGGCTCATGGATCTTTCTGTGGTTGGCACAGTGCTTTGGGGTTTTTGTCTGTGCTTAAACAGGATTCAGCTCCTTCCTGTTTTAGTGTAGGATTTGTTGTTTTTTCTTTCTTGCCTCACTTCAACATGGTCACAACGTCCTTGTCGTGTGTCCGTGTTTGGGGAGGTCAGCACATTGTTACCAATCAGGTAAATGAGGCACCATCAACGCGTCCACGCTTACAGTGGGACGAGACCGATGGAGCACGCGTACCAAAATAATATGTGGGGGAGAGGGCAGCTGCGCGGTTAGCAAGAAATGCCTAAGACGGTGTTAATCTGCACACGCACACACAGAAACCAAATCACTGCCATCTATTCTAATTCAGTGACCCTACAGAGCAGGGCAGCACTGGTCCTGTGGGTTTCCAAGGCTGTAACTGTTTACAGGTGTAGACAGCCTCGTCTTTCCCTCGAGAAGCAGTTGGTGGTTTCCAACGACTGACCTTGCAGTCAGTTAACAGCCCAACATGTAACTACTACGTCATGGTAGGACTTGCTTTGCACAGAAGTTTGGTCTTTCTGGTCAGCAGGGGTCACCGTGGCCTGGCTGCTGCCTGGCAGCGTCAGGCCTGCTCTGGGAGTTGGGGCCAGTTTTCTCTGGGTCAGAGCGATGGGGGCTCCTTGGGAGGAGCGCCGGTTCTGATCCTGGCTCCACAGCTGACTGCTTCTGATTATGGGCAAGTCACTGCCACAGCCTTAAGTTTTCCCATCTGTAAGTAGGTTAATCACAGCTGCCCTTATTAGAATACGTAGTTACCCAAAAAGACATCAATGGGTACATGGGATGCTGCTTTGAACATAGAAAAGCATTGTGCAAAGTGTTAGTGTGTGTGTGTGTGTGTTTGTGTTGAAACTGCAGTGTACAAGGAGTTTTGAAAAAGGTGTAGAAAACTCTAGTAGCTTTCCATTCCTTAAGCAGCTATTCTATGTGTAGTGAGTGTGTGTTTTGTGGGAGAAGGTGTGTGCTCCTATGGTCTGAGGACCCTCAGAAGACAGACTGCACGTGGGCCAGAGACCAGGCACGGGCATGGGCCCTGAGTTCGGGTCCTGTGTTGGTCAGTTAGGAGGCCACGAAGCCTCCTGGGCGCTCACTGCATCCTTTCCTTCCTTCCCTCCTCTCCACCGAAGACAAGACATCCCCTTTCCTCCGGGAGGTGCAGGTCAGCCTCATCGACTTCAAGAAGTGCAATGACTATCTGGTCTATGACAGTTATCTTACGCCACGGATGATGTGTGCCGGGGACCTTCGGGGGGGCCGAGACTCCTGCCAGGTAGGCTGCTTCTCGATGGGGCCAGGGTCTCCGGTCCCTGAGGAATAGGGGAGCCTGGGACGTTGGGTTGGAAGGAGAATCTGGTGCCCGACCATTTCCTTCGCAAGACCCCACCCCTACCCCCACCCCGCCTGCAGTTGATGCTCCCCTGCTCCTCTCCAGGGAGACAGTGGGGGGCCTCTCGTCTGTGAGCAGAACAACCGCTGGTACCTGGCAGGGGTCACCAGCTGGGGCACCGGCTGTGGCCAGAGGAATAAGCCTGGTGTGTACACCAAAGTGACAGAGGTCCTCCCCTGGATCTACAGCAAAATGGAGGTGAGAGGCCGGCAGGGGGCACCCTGCAGTGAGCTGGCTGGTAGCTATCCGAGTTGGGGGGTCTGCAAGAGGGCTGTGGGCAGGTCTCTCAGGGCCTTTGGCAGAGGTGCCCTATCAGGGGGTTCAAAAGGTGAAGACAGGAAGCCAGACGCAGAGCCTCTTGCCGGTCACCGCAGCCTGTTGCTCTTTCCCTCTTTCCTTTCTTCTGATCAGAGTGCCAAGGATGGTTGGGAAAACAGTGGCTGGGGCCTCCTGGCAAGCCCTGTACCTCCTCTCCTCTCCTCTCCTCTCC
>NW_022111363.1:3453522-3455811 GCF_000313985.2 Echinops telfairi
GTGCACACTGCTGCTGCCCCCTTGGCTGGAACCAGGGGGTGAAGACATAGACGCTTCTCCTGCTTGGGCTCTGCACACCTTGGGAAAATCCATCTGAATGGGGATCCCTCATGCAGGGGCTGTTCTGGCGCCAAGGACTTTGGGGGTTCTTCTCCGCTTTCTCCATTTGACTATTTCTCCCTGGTTCCTGAAACATAGCTCTCACTGCCAGGGCCACTGCCATGGGAAGCAGTTGCCTCTCACTGTCCCCAAGCCCTCTGAGGAGCTCTTCTTAAGGATCTAGGTTGGCCCTGCTCCTAGAAGTCCTCAGTGGGCTTGACCTTCTCACCAGCTGGGACACCTGTTCCCCCACCCCCTGCCATCCAGACCTTCCTTGGGCCTGCCTGGGCCTCTAGTCATGCGATGACTCAGGTAGACAGGACCCCAAGGGGATCTGTCCCAGTGTGGCCACCAGGTACCCTGGTTACTGGGCAGAGTTTGAGGGAACTGGATCCTTGATTGGAGGAGGGGAAGCAGCATGCATGTGTACAGTAGACCCAGCAGTGGTCTTCCACAATAAAAAATGACGTGGCATGAAGAATCTGTCATCGTGTACTGTACTGGCACCCAGGGTCGAAAATCAATGTTGGTTATCCGGGTGCTCAGACATCCTCATTGGGATTCTTCATGTGGGGTTCTTTCATTTGTGTCCTGCTCACATGATCATTCCTTTAGACAGCTGCTCTCTGTCGGCCTGTCTACCTCCCATATCCCTGCCTACTCTCTTCCCGGTGCGCCTGCTGGCCTGAGATGGAGGAGGAGGTTTAAAGAGCACACTGCTGTCCTCAAGGAACTGCTGGTCTAGTGCAGACAGGCGAGTAAGCGGCCAGTCCTGACCCAGTGTGAAGGGAGACCTGGCTGAGTGTGGCCACGACACTTAGAACTCACATGAGAAGCCACCAGTCTCAGGGAAGGCTGAAAGAAGAGGTGTGTGAAATGAGTCCTAAAGACGAGGTAGATGTTCCCAAGGAAAACAAAGAGTGAGGGTGGTCTCCCCAGTGCCTGCCCTTTTCCCCACCGGAGGAGCCCTGGGGCACCATGGATTGGGCAGTGGATTTTTTAGCCACCAGCTAGCTACTCAGGAGAAAGAGGAGGCTGTCTGCTCTGTCTCAGAAACCCAGTGGAGCGGCGGTGCTCTGTCCTGTAGTGTCTCTGAGTCAGAATCAAGTCAAAGGCAGTGGTTTTGGTTTGGGGCTATTCTCTTTCTTATCCTACGCCTCTGGCATGGTGGTAAAGCATGCAATGGCTGCTAGCCACAAGGTCAGCAGTTTGAAACCACCCGTCACTCTGTAGGTGAAAGACAAAGCCTTTCTACTCCCGTACAGAGTTATGGCCTCGGAAACTCCCAGGGGCAACTCTAACCCTGTCCTAGAGTTGTCACTGTGAGTCAGCTTCGACTCAATGGCAGTGAGTTTGGGTTTTACTTCTTGATTTGCTTTTGGTTGCCTCTGCAAATCGACAAGGGCCACGTTGATGAGGGAGTCCCAGTGCTTACTCAGCTGTTCCAGCGGGCCCCTTCGGAGGGGTCTACTTCCTCTTGCTCGCCTCTTTCCTTTTCTTCCAAGCCTCCAGCACAGAACTCTCCAGGGTTGTGCCCATGTGCCTGGCCTTTGGACACCTCACGTTATTGGCTTTAAGTCTTTCATCATGTGCCGTGCCAGAGGAGGCTCTTCCTCCACCTCCCTCTGTGCTCCGTCTACACTAGAGGGGAGAAGGACAGGGACAGGTGCCAGGTTTTGTGTATTAGTAATTGGGGTAGCGCTTAGCTAAGTATCATAAGGAAATCCCACAATTTCAGTGGCTTGACCCAATAGTCGTTTATTTCTCATTTACATAGCAATCCAATGGGGTGGGGGTGTCTTCTGGTGCATGGGAGAAGTTCTTCCATATGGATTTTCAGGTTCTTTCTATCTTGTAACCCCACCACCACCACCACCACCAATTCTGGGGAGTTACTAGGGAAGTTACCACGTCACCTCAAGTGAGGATCAGTAAACAGGAAGGACACCGTCATTGGTCTATAGTAACCCTCTCCTCAGCCAGCAGGCAAGTCTCTCTCTTGCTCTGATCCTCAGTCTCTCAGCCACATGGCGCTTGGCCTCTGCCTCCACCGGTCAGGAAGACTGCCTGTGTTCTGCTGCTTCGGCTCATTGTCGTCTTGGCGCGGCTCCTCTGCTCTGCCTCGTGGTTTCCTTGGCGTGGTCTCTGGTCTCAGCCGGCTCTGTGGCCCTGTCCATGGTCTCTGCGCCA
>NW_022111363.1:3457402-3463607 GCF_000313985.2 Echinops telfairi
CTCATGATTGCACAGGCTGGTGTGCTTCTTCCATGTGGGCTTTGTTGCTTCTGAGCTAGATGGCCGCTTGTTTACCTTCAAGCCTTTCAGACCCCAGACACAGATAGGTTGTTCGTCTGACGGTCCATGGTATAGTCAATATTCCTGGCTAACAATGCATCCATTACTCTTCAGCCTTCCTTATTCATTATCCGGCTTTCACATGCGCATGAGCTGATTGCAAAGACCGTGGCTTGGGTCAGGTGCAGCTGAGCCTCGAAGTGACACGTTTGCTTCTTAACACTTCAAAGAGGTCTTTCACAACCGTGCAATCTGCTGCTGGATTTTGTGCTACTGCTTCAATGGACGTTGGTTGTAGATCCAAGTAAAATGGAGTCATTCACAATTTCGATGTTTCCCACCATTTATCATGGTGTTGCTTATTGGTCCACTCGGGAGGGTCTTTGCTTTAGTTGTGCTGAAGGCTAACCCGAACTAAAGGGTGTCGTGTTTGAGTTGTTTCCGTGAGCGCTGCAAGTCCTTTCCACGTTCAACAAGCGTGTCATCTGCATATCGCAGACTGAGTCTTCCTTCGAACCTGATGCTGTGTTTTTTCATTTACGAACACTCTATCGATAACATCAGAGCGCGTTAAGCTGACAAGCCTGGAAGATACTGTTTCTCCAGTCACGTCTGCTCCTTGTCATGTACAACTTGGTGAATGACAAAAGGTTGACTGGAGGGAAACCAGACCTTTCACGTTGATTTTAGGCAACTGACCAACGTGCCTTCTTTACTAATGGTCTGCACAGGGTCCGAGTGGCACTGCTCACTCGAAGTACACAGTTCTGCTCGCAGGTATCGTTTAACCCTGGTTTTAGGAAGTAGCCCTGGGCCTTCGGTGGAGATTTGGTGTCCATATCGGCTTCATTTGTAGCATAGGAAACAAAATGATAAAAGAAGTGCAATGAAAGAAGAGACTAGTTCATAGGATCTTCTTAAACCCTCCCTGGACCAAGGTGGGAAGTCTATGAGGCATGTGTGTTTATTTAAATGTTAAAAATGCACTCTGATCAAATCAGATGTTACACTGGGGACCTTCAAAATGTACATGGGAAAGTGGAATTAAAAGATAATGGACCTTCCCAACACTATCGCTGAAGTGAAAATGGGAGCATAAGCAAATGTGGTGAAGAAAGCTGATGGTGCCTGGCTATCAAAAGATACAATGTCTGGGGTCTTAAAGATTTGAAGGTAAACAAGCGGCCATTTGGCCGAGAAGCAACAAAGCCCACATGGAAAAAGCACATCAGCTTGCGTGATCACAAGGTGTCAAAAGGATAAGGTATCAGGCATCAGAAGACCCAAAACAAGCAAATGTACTGATACAAATGGTGGGGGCCAGAGTGGAGACTCAAAGCCCATCTGTAGACAATTGGACATTCCCTCACAAAAGGGTCGCAAGGAACAAGACAGTGCAACACAGCACTGACGGAACACAACGTTCCTCTAGTTCTTTAATGTTTCCTCCCCTCCCACTATCATGACCCCAGTCCTATCTCACTGATCCGGCTAGACTGGAGCATGTACACTGGTACAGATAAGAGCTGTCAACACACGGAATCCAGGACAGATACATCCCTCAGGAAGAGTAATGGGGGTAGCGATACCATGAGGATAGGGGGAAGGTGGAGAGAGAAGGGGCAGAAATGGGGAACCAACTACAATGACTGATGTATAATAGACACCCCCCTCTCCCCAGGGGGATGAACAATAGTAACATGGGTGAAGGGCGACAGCAGGCGATGTAAGATATTAAATAATTATAATTTATCAGGGGTCCGTGAGGATGGGACAGTGGGGCAGGGGGAGGGAAAAAAGGAGCTGATACCAAGGGCTCAAACAAAAATAAAATATTTTGAAAATGATGATGGCAACATATGTACAAATGTGTTTGACACAATGTATGGATTTTTAAAAGATCTGTAAGAGCCCTCAATAAAGTGATTTATTAAAATAAAATTTTAAAAAGATAATGGACGTTTCCCATGAGCTTTATGCAGCTCCTTTCTATATTCATGTGCTCTTTAAAATGTATAGAGACATTGGGATTGACAACTGGACTGTTAACAAATAATTCTCCCAGCACACTCACTCCACCCTCCTCATTATACATTCAGCATGATACAAATGTAATGTAGGATTACAGACTGAGGATAGGCTGCTTATGAACCTCCTGTTGACTCCCTACTGTCTATTTCTAGTTTGGGCTTTTTTATTCTTGTTGAGAAAAAGCATGTGGGGAAGCTTTGTCCTCCCATCAGCATCAGCCTCCAGCCGAGGAAAAGCAAAAAGGATATGTAAGAAGGCACACTTGTTTCTTGAAGCTTTGGCCACAAAGTGATACCTAACATTTCCACTCACAGTTTACAGGTGAACACAGGTCACCTGGCACTGGCTGCATGGGTGGGGCTGAGAAATGTAGTTCCTAGTGGTTTGCAGGACAATTGCGACCTGCAAGAGAGAGAACTCATTTTGGAGGTCCCTGAGCTGTTTACCCACAAACTGAAGCCAGTTAGATCACCCGAAGCCAGGCGGTGGAACTGGGTGTTAAGACTTCGGTCATGTCTCCTGAGAAACCAGACCCTTCTCCTTCTCTCTCAGACCTTCTAGGGTATACATAGATTCGCTTCTTCTTGGTTTGCAGGTACGTAGATTGCAGCACAGAGGGAGTTCCGAACAGGGCCGCTAAGAGTCAGGATCAGCTGGGCAGCAGTGAGTTTGTGAGACAGAGGCTGCAAAGAGAATGTAAAGGAGGTGGAAGGGCTTCCCAACTCCCCTAATGTCTCCAGGGGGATGGGGTGGGAGGTGGGAGCCCTGGTGGTTATTTTCCTATGGTTCCTGGATGCCAGGCTTCTCCAAGCACCAGTCAAATTTTCTAGCTTTGTCAACTGTTGTCTGCTGGATTTCCATGGGCTTTCCCTGGGAAAGAAGAGGAGGGTGGAGTGAGTGTGCTTGGAGTGAGGAACATGATGACTCTGGGAGAATTATTTGGTGACAGTCCAGTTGTCTGATGTCTCTGGTGTTGGGTGAGATTCCCAAGGGCCATTGTTGCCCCTAGCTGCCTAGTCCTTACCTCAATGCAATTGGCAGACACCAGGAGATGGAGGTGGAGCGCTCCTGGCAAGGATCATAGCGATCATGATGGGAAATAGCATTCGCTCCCGGTTTGCTGTGTTCCAGCTGCTGTGGACTCTTGCCTGTCAATCACAATAACCCTATGAAGTAGGCATTAGTAGACCTGTGTTAAAGATGAGCAAACAAAACCCAAGATAAGTAAAATACATTTCCCCGAACTGAACAGCTGCTAAGTGGTGGGCTGGACTTTGAATCCAGGCTGTCTGACTTTATCTGATTTTAAAAGCTGTTCTCCCGAGTCAGGTGGAAGTCTCCAAACTGTGAGCTCATAGCTCATCGACTCCAAGTATCTTTCCATTCTCCATAGCAGGCCATTCGTGTATGAGGGACCCAGTGGGACAACTCCTTTGAGGAGACTGGGCACATCCCACAGAGTGTCGCAGGAATAGAAGCCTAGATTCCAGGAGGAAGTTCCCTGATACCGCCTCCATCCTCGTTCCCAAGTGCATGGTTGTATCTAATGCCATGGTCCACCGTCAACCCCAGAACACTTCCGTGTCATCTTGATGTGATGTGGTCCTCTGCCATCACCCAGCCTGCCTATCCCTTGGAACAGCTGCCCCCAGCAGGAACCTTCGAGTCTTACAATGAGCCGCTTACAGGACCATGCTCTGGAGAGAAGCAGCGCTGGGCCAACCACGCGGGAGGGAGGCTCGAAGAAAAACGAGGGCCCTAGCCACAGCTTAGCTCCTTCCAGCAGGTCATGGGGTTATGCACATAGCAGCGTACTGTAGTATTAAATTAAAATGGCGATGGGGGGGGGTGTGGGGAGGGCCCCCACAGCTAATCACGGGTTCAGTAATACTACTTCTGGGTTCAGTAATACACAATTGTATGGTTGAGGTATATATATATATTATAGTAAAGTCAACGAGAGCATGAGAGATAAAAGAGATATTACAATGATGCAGTCAGACACATTACATGGTAGCATTGCTCACCTCAGCCCAGCTTGGTGGTCCACGTGGAGAGAGGGGGAAGAGAAAGAGGGCAAGGGACCAAGGGAGAGGGGGAAGAGAGGACAGGGCAGCCAGAGAGGTCAAAGAGATCAGAGAGTCAGAGTCAGAGAGCTCTATATTGCTGACTCATGCCTATATACCTTTTGGGGGCAAGCCAGCCCACTAATTACACGTAGAGACACACGTCACAGGAAGGGGTTACACTCACTATAGGTAACACAGTAATGAGAGGGTGGTCTAGGGGGTGGTCTCTGGGTCTCCATAGGAACCATTATCAGTAGGGTGAAAACTCCACCTACAGGAGCCTGTCCATTGTCCCCAGAGGCAGGGAGCAGGCCCACCCCTGTGGTGGGATGAGACAGCAGGGGAGGGACTGATTGCCTTCAGGGGAGGGAATGCCTGCGCATCTGACCTCCCCCCACAGCGTACCTTCTCTGTCCAAGCCCTGAGTCCCAGAAGAAGTTCTTTACTTTTTATTCAAGAAGGGCTGGGGACCTGCCTTGAAGAATTCCTCTTGGCTGCACTGTGTTGTAATGGAGGTGACACTGGGGCTGACATCAGAGTACGTGGAGATACAAATTCAGTCACTTTCCCACGTGCTCTTGGGCTACCCCTTAGCAAAGTGACCTTGGGCAAGCCATCCTCTGTCTGCTCATGTGTAAAATGGGTCGACCTCGCCCACATGTTGTGGAGGACTTAAATGGGATATAAACACGCAGGACACGGTGATTGGCATATTGTCACCCCTCAACAAAGAGTGAATTTGTAGCAAACGGATCTGGCCCTTCCCCCCATTTCCCTTCCTGCATCCTGGGGACTGGAGAAGCCAGTTGTTGCTGAGTCAGTCCTGACTCCTGATGACGCCATGGGACGGTGCTCCCTCCGCGGCTGATTTTCCGAAGTCGATCACCAGGCCCCTAAGTGGACTCCAACTCCCAATATTCTGATTAGTGACCATTCGCAATAAAGCACATGAATTGTTTGGACCACCAATAAGATAGGTGAGGACATTTTTTTTTAAATCGTCAGGCCTTGGGAAATTTTCCTTTTCTTGGAAAAAATGTGTCCTGTAATTTTTTATTTTATTTTATTTTTTGCAGTGGCCTGATTTTCCACATAGGTGCCACCACCCCTTGGAGCCTCTAGGCCTCTGGTGGGTTGTTTTTTAAGTCATGGAGTTCCAGTGACTTGCCCCCTTGTGGTCAGGATGGCCACGTGTCCCTGGCAGAGTGCTCCTCTGGAAGTGATTGTCCTGGTGACCCCTGGCTGTTCAGCCCGTGGAGCTGACAGTTCAGGGCAGGGGAGGGCACACCAGTTTACCTTCCGCCAGGCCTCCTCAACCCTCAGTCATCTGACTCCTGCCTGATCGTGCCTGCAAGCTCCTAACCAAGGCCACCGGGAGCCACCTCGGTGTGGCCAAATCAGGGCCATGCATTTCAGTGCTGATCTCCCTGGATGGTTGCACCACCTCCAACCATTGAGCATGCGCTGCATTGTGGAGCCATGGCCTTCAGGGTTTCGAGCTCTCTCCGCTGCTCTTTCTCAGGCTTCCATACACTCTGTCCCTGGTGATGTCTCTCTCCCCGGGGTGGCCCTCAGCACTCCCCTCTCGGTGCTTGCTCACCCTGAGCCATTCCCAGGTTTCCAACGAACATCCAAGGAGCCACGGAAAATTTTATTCCCCGTCACTAGGAGGCAAGAAAGATCACGTTCAAAACTCCGATGACTGTGGCAATGAGCTGCCGCAGCTCTGCCCGAAAGCCCTCTCCTCTGCTCTCCCCCAGGAAGCAGAGCCCCAGCACTCTGCCCTCTGCCCCGCAGGCTGACTGCCTGTCTGCAGCATCACGGGCTCTTCTCAGGGGCGAGGTGCTCTGGCCCACTGACGATTGTAGGGTGGAAGGAAGAGCCCGCTCCCCAGTTGATTACCCTTTGTATGCCCACTCTCAGAGCGCTCATCCTCCCTGGAATTGGGTTTGGGCTCATTCCCTCTTCCCAACCCCTAGAACTCCTTCTCTCTCTCTTTTTTTCAAATTTTTATATATATTTTTTTCCATCTTGGAGTACAGTAT
>NW_022111363.1:3464081-3465724 GCF_000313985.2 Echinops telfairi
GGGGGAATGAGGAGCTGATATTAAGGGCTCAAGTAGAAAGCAAATGTTTTGAGAATGATGATGGCAACAAATGTACAAATGTGCTTGACACCACGGATGGATGTATGATTGTGATAAGAATTGTACGAGACCCCAATAAGATGAGCTCCTTCTCTTTGCAGGCGGTTCAGACTGGCTTTGAAAACAAAGCTCTGTAAAGGCTCCTTTGAATCAATGCTATTTCTTCCCGATCAGACGATGGCAGAAATGGAGGTGAGGATAGGTTTAAATATCGTGTGCGGGGTTTCAGGTATTTTCATTTCCCTAGGATAGACTCCCATGGATGGGATCGTTGGGTCACATGCTTATCATATGAAACATGCTATCAAGAGAGACCTGTCCCTGGAAGAAAACATCGTGCTTGGTAAAGTGGGGGGCGGGGTGTCAGTAAAAGAGAGGAAGGCCCCCCACGTCCTGGATTGACACAGTGGTTGCAACAATGGGCCCAAACAATTGCCGGGATGGTGCAGGGCCAGGCAGTGTTTTCTTCTATTGTCTAGAGAGTTGCTCTGAGTCAGATCCGATTCACTGGCACCCAGCAACAGCAATGACAACAACAACAGAACAACTTTGTCAGGCTGTGTGTTCCACTTTACGTTTGCCCAGCTATGCAAGCATTCCAGTTGCTTCATCTCCTTGCCAACGCTGACGTTGCATTCTCGTGGTAGCCATTCAACTAGAGATGGAATGGTCTCTCCCAGTGGTTTTAATCTGCACTTCCTTCATGACTAACAATGCTGAGCATCTTTCTTAGGTGTTTATTTGCCACCTCTGTACGTTCTCTGCTGGTGTCTGTGGAGGCCCCTTCCTCATTTACTTGCTCGGTGGTTTGTTTCTGACTGTGATTGCGAGAGTTCCTTACATATCCTGGACACAAGTCCCGTGTTGACTGCGTGACTTAGCAATATTTCCTCCTGTGTGCCTTGTCCTTTCACCGTCTGCACGTGACCTTGCAAAGGAAAACCTTCCATTTCATGCTGCCTGATTTAGCCTCTTCTTTTTCTTGTTACAGCATGATTTTGACGTCAGAGTTAAAAATTCATTGCCAAATTCAAGCTTATGAATATTTTCTTGGATGGTTTTTCTTACGGAATTTTCTTCTTTTAAATTTTATGCTTAGATTTGTGATCCACTTTGAATTAGACTTGCATGCTCCTGAGGCGTATGTTATAGATTGAGGGTGTTTTTGCAAAACACCTGCCAATACCAGTTGCTGAGAGAACCGTACTTTTCCATCCAATTGCCTGTGTGTTTGTCATAAATCAATTGAGCATATTTGTGTGGGCACATGTCTTTTGTTTCATTAATCTACAAGTCTCATCTTTCATCTGTACCGCCTGTCGTAATTACTGAAGCTTTATGGTATGCCTGAACACTGTAGGCGGGATCATCTTCTGCATTTTTGCTTCCTTACAAAATACAGGTTGACTATCCGTGTTCTTTTCCACTTCCTGTGTAAGCTTTAGAACCATTTGTCTACGTCCATCACAAATCTTGTCCGAATTGTCATTGGAATTGCATTTAAGCTATAGATCGATGCTAGGAAAATTACATGCTAACAAGACTGACCCTTCCAGTGCTGCTTTACATTTTTGCAAATCTCT
>NW_022111363.1:3466373-3468678 GCF_000313985.2 Echinops telfairi
GCCCTGGATTCCCTGTGTTTCCAGTTCCTATCTGTACCGTGTACACCCTCTGGTCTAGCTGGATTTGTAAGGTAGAATTGGGATCATGATAGTGGGGTGGGGGGAGCATTTAGGAACTAGAGGAAAGTTGTATGTTTCATCGTTGCTACCCTGCTTTCTTTGGTTCTATATACAAATTCGACAAGCAGTGGTTTCTTAAATGATGGTTGCCCCATGAACTCTAAAACAAGAGCGATGAACTGTTTGTACTTGGTTAGAAAATTTCCAGTTTCTGTTGCTTTCTGAATGTATGTTTCACCTAAATTAAATGTTATAATATCACGCATTGGTCCCTTGGAAAATATTGGTTCTCTTCATCATGAACATTTTACAAAGGCTGACTCGTTTTATTATACAGTATCAAAAATTACACATATTAATATCATACTTATCAGAATAGTCTTTAAGAATTGGGAAGCTATCAATTATATGGTGAAGGATGCGAATTTTCCAAAATTTTAATTTTCAGTTGAAAGTTAGAATTCATTAAATGTTATCCTGGCATCAAATATTGTCAGTTGCTTTCTTTGAGATGACAAACTCATTTCATTCATTTTCGAGAAAATGACTGCCAACAACCAAACCTAAAAAAACATAATTCGTCTCCCAATATTTTAAAAATAAAAATGTTATTCTGTGAATAGAAATAGCCAGTTTAGCTCATAGCTCAAAAAATTATACAAGAGTGTTTCCTTGAGGTAACTATGGTACTTAGGTACCCCGCCAAAGTGTTTTATGTGTATTTCCCATTTTGTCATACAAAGTATTATAAAGATGTGTACTGGGTATACTCGGGAGCTCCTGTGGCTCAGTGGTTACGCACTGGGCTGCGAGCGATCGCCTGTTCAGCAGTTTGAAACCACCAGCAGCTCCTAGGGACAAAGATTGGACTTTCTTCTCCTGTAAATCATGACCATCTTGGAAACGCACAGGGGTCGGTATGAGTCAGCCGTGACCCGATAGATGGCAGAGGGTACTCAGTGTCAAGATTTCCGTGTCTTGATCCGTGTTAAGGAGCCAACCATCGCTGCTTTCATTCCATCAAGGCACACGTCAACTTCATGAAAACAGCGCATGGTATTTCAGCCCTGTTGTCAAACAGTTTTGATGGTGCTGGTCCCCTCAACCTGTCTCGGGGATCAGCAGGGATCCTCAGACAACAAGACTCACCACGTGAAGAAGAGTGGAGAAAATCAAATATGCCCAGAAACAAGTAGCCTCAGGGACAAATGGACCATATAAACCTCAGCCTTCATGACCTGGAGGCCACACAAACTAGATGGTTCCTGACTGCTACTACCAATGCTCTGACAGGATCACATGAGAAGGTCCTGGGTAGAGCGGTCGAAGAAACGAGGAACACAACACAACTCCAAAGTCACACCAAAAAGATCTGACTTACTGCTGGTCTGGAACGACTGGTATGACCCTCAAGACTTTGGCTCTTGGTCACACACCAAGCCTGGTCGCAAACTCACCCCATGACCCAAGTGTCAACCAAACAATATACAAATCCGTAAGGAGAACAATGACACAGGGAGGTAAGTACTCCTGAGAATAATCAACTACTTGAGATCAAAAGGGCAGCATTTCGTCCCCACCCCCGCCAGTCCCAGGGCCTTGGGGCTCGACTGAAGGGGAGTCCCTCGGGGACATGGGGGTGCAGTGAATGGTGTGCCCCTGTGCTGGGCATGCCTACACAGTAGGGTACGCTGGGCCCCTCTAGGGTTTCCTGTATGGGCTCCAATAAATGTCTTCCCTTTTGCTTAAAAAAAAAAGAGGCAGCATTTACTCAAGAGCAAAGTACAAAGGAGTTAGGAAAGAAGGAGGCATGGAAATGGGGAATGTGGAGAAAATAGGACCAGTGATGTTACATTGATTGTATGGATTGACACAAAACAAAACATGCACAGATTGTTGAATGGGAAACTGATATCTGTAAGCCTTCACCCAATTCACAATGAAAAGTGTTATTTGTTTTGTGTTTTTAAGGAAAGGAGGGAAATCAGTAAATAATTGATTTTAAATCAAGGTAAGATGAACCTGCTGTCATCTGAAGAGGCCAAAGACGAGTGAGTTTTATGCTGTGATGTCAGTCTTGTTGAAGGAGAAGGGTGTTGATTTAATTGCAGTCTAATGAAGAGCTCTGCAGGTGGGAGAAAGAAGAGCCATTGGGAATTTGCATTTCCTTAACTTCCTGGGCTTGATGCACCCCGGTGATAATGTGCTTCAGGAATTCTGCCTGCACTTTGGGAGGGTACTTGAT
>NW_022111363.1:3475796-3477240 GCF_000313985.2 Echinops telfairi
TCTTTTAATGCCTGAGTTCAGGCCGTTGATATTCAGGGTTATTATCTCCATCTGTGGACTCTGTGATGTCATCTTATACCTTTTGTGTTGGGTGTTTTCCTACTTTCCTTTCTCATTAATGTGTTGTGCATTTGTGTGCATCATTCTTGGCTTCTTTCCATCCTTAAGCCAATGCTGTCTTGGGGTCTATTTTCTCTTTGTTGCCCTCTGGGTGGGGATGTTCTATGTGTCAGTCTCTTATTTATGCTTGGTGAGTGCTATGCTTCTGCCCATACTGGGATGGCAAGGATTTCTTGTAGGGCTGAATTTCTTCTAATGTATTTCTTGAGATTTTACTTGTCTGGAAAGACTCTTACTTCTCCATCTATCTTGATAGACAATTTGTCTGGGTAGAATATTCTTGGGTTTGCGTTATTTTCCTTCAATTTTTGGAAAATGTTAATCCACTGTCTTCTCTTCTTTATAGTGTCCTCTGACAGATCTGAGCATATTCTTATTTGGGAACCTTTATATGTGATTGCTTGTTTTTCCCTAGCTGCTCTCATGATTTTCTCCTTTTCCTGAAAGTTGGTGGGGCATTTTCTGGCAGCACTAACGGAGCTCTGTAACATTGCCAGAGCAGGACAGAGGCTAAAGGGCCATGTGGCTGAGAGGCCAAGGACCAGAGAGACGTGGGTCTGTGGGAGACACATGAGAAAAGGCTATCCTGACTGGAAGAACTGTGTCCTGGCCATTTCTGATCCTGAATTATAGCATGTTAACTTCCATAATAAACCCTGTAATTGTGAATATGACCTGTGGGTGATTTCTGTGTTACTGTTGCAATGACGTATCAAACACAACTGGAAGCAGAGAGTACTGTGGGTGAGACGTTTAGTGTCTGAACTGATAAGAAGACTGGACGGTAAAGGCATGACTTATCTCAGCATCCACTTGTATGAAGTCAGGGGAGATCAGAGGTCAATGCCCTCATAGCTTTCTTTATTAAAACTTACAGCAATAAATGCCTACACTAAAAATAAGATCTCAAATTAACAACCTAACTCTGCAATGCCAGGAACTAGCAAGAGAGCAAACCAATGTGTTTTGTGACCTAAAATGCCGTCTGTCTTAGAGAATGATCCATGTGCCCTGGAGAAGAATGTATATCGTGCTGGTTTTTAGGTGGAATGTTCTATATCTGTCTGTTAAGTCTCTTTGGTTTTTAGTGCATTCGGGTCCTCTGTTTTCTTGTTGATTTTTTTTTCTACCAGAAGACAATAGTAAAGATCAGAGCATGAATAAATAAAATGGAAAATGGAAAAAGTGTAAAGATAATAAATAAAACCAGAGTTGGTTCATTGAAAAGATCATTAACATTGACAAATATTTAGTTAGACTGACAAAGAAAAGAAGAAAGATGTAAATGGCCAAAATTATAAAAATTAAAAAATAAAAATAAAAT
>NW_022111363.1:3478476-3479582 GCF_000313985.2 Echinops telfairi
TAGCATTGTTAAGATGTTAATAGTCCACAAAGTCATCTATAGATTCAACATAATCCCAATTAATAGTCCAAGAGTCTTCTTTACAGAAATATAAAAACCAATCCTCGGTTTTCAATGAAAAGGCAAGAGACCCAAATAGTTACATTAATGTTGAAAGAGGAGAACAAAAGAAAAGGTTGCATATCCCCAATAATAAGATACACTATACAGCTACAATAATCAAAATAGTCTTGTGCCAGTATAACAACAGACATTTAGATCAAAAGAATAGAATTGAGAACCCAGACATAAACCCATCTATCTATGGTTAACTGATTTTGACAAAGATGCTAAGTTCACTCAATACAAGAAAATGAGTCTCTTCAATAAATGGTCTGGAAAAAATTTGATTTCCACATGCAGAAAATTTTAAAATATCATGCCTTAACCATAGAAAATCAAATTCAAAATGGAGTAGAGGCTTAAATGTGCCAACGAGAAGCATAAAATTCTTATAGAACAAACAGGAGTGATGCTGTTAGGCCTGGCTTTTGACAACGAATTATCTAATATAATAACAAAAGCACAAGTAGCAAAAGACAAACAAATGAGACCTCACAGAAATTAAAATTTTTGTTCCTCAAAAGGCTTTCCTGAAAAAGTGAAACAAGTTACGGGCTGGGAGAACATCTTCAGAAGCCAGAGATCCTATAAGAATATAATTACCCCAATACCTATCAAACTTTGTCAATTGAAATAAAAAGACAAAACTCAGTCACAAAATGGGCAAAGACATAAATAAACATTGCACTTGAGAGGACATTCAAGTGCCCACTGCACATCTGAAAAGGTGTTCAGCATCATGATACAAATCAAAACTATAATAGGGACACCATTAGGCTCTCATTAGGATGGCTAATATTTAAAACAAAACAAAGAAAGAAAAAGCAAATGTTAGCAAAGATAAAAAGACATCGAAGAAAGCTGATGGTGCCCACCTATCAAAGGATGTAGCGTCTGGGGTCTTAAAAGCTTGAAGGTAAACAAGCGGCCATCTAGCTCAGAAGCACAAAGCCCACATGAAAGAACATACCAGCCTGTGTGATCACGAGGTGCCGAAGGGATCA
>NW_022111363.1:3483372-3485711 GCF_000313985.2 Echinops telfairi
AGTTACTGTCTCTAGATTTACTGATCCTGGATTTCATACTAGAAAAACATTTTTAAAAACTAACAACAATAACAAAGTTAACCACGAAAACCTAAAGCAAAAAGAAAGCAGAAAATATTAAAAATTAGAACAAATTTAAATGGATCATAAGGGAGATCAAATGATAGGGGCCAAATTTTAACCTAGCTGCACCTGCAACAGTCCACTTTCGAATGCGTTCTGCATGTGAGCAAGACTTCACATCCCTGCTCAAGGTCAGAGGGGGTTCACCAGGGGCTTAATTTATGTGTATCCCCCTCCCCTCTTTTAAACGGAAACAAGTTTAAACTGGGTCAAAGGGACATCAAATAATATTACATTTCAGCCTATCTCTACCAGGACGCAGAGCCATGGCCGTGTTTTGCTCGGTTGTGCACAGGTTGCTATGTATCAGAACGGACTTGATGGCACCTGGCAGCAGCAACACCCCCTGTGCCACAGTGACCTTTACCATGCTCTCTGTCTGATAAGAGGGCGGGCCACATCCCTCGCCTACGATCAGAGGGGATTCACCAGAGGCTTAACCATGTGTGGGCCCTGAAAATGGATTCTGGGCTTCCACTGTCATCCATAGCCTCTGCAGACCGGCTGGCCACAATTTAAGCTCTGATACGATTCCCTCCTTTAGATTAGGATTATATTATTTATAATCCTTTGAACACGCAGGCTGGTACGGAATGTGGTTTGTTTGTCTCGTTTTGCTTCTTTTCTCGGTGAATACCTGTTTGGATATATATATGTTGTCCACATGTGTGAGGGTTGAGCTACTTATCAATTCATTGAATACACATATTTCGAACATCTATCATGGTACAGATACTAGGTAGGGACGCAGCTGTAGCAAATGCAACATTATCCCTGCTCTCAGTGCTACACACATTAAAAATAAAACTGATGATTTCATGAAGAAGCATTATATAAAGATATGACCTATAACTAGATCTGCCCAGGTTGGGGGAGCATGGGGAGATCAAGGGAGGCAGAGAGATTTGAAGGGTGAGGAGTCAGTAACCAGCCAAAGAGGAAGAGGAAGATTGCTCCGGGCTGCGGAGGGGGTGGGGGTGGGGGTGGGGGGAGGAAGTCTTTCTCTGTTGTTTCAACCTCAGTGGGAACAACCTTGCTATGGGAATTTCCTGCCATCCCCTCACCTAAGTATCCCACCTTCCGACTTCCATTTGCTGTCCTCTCCTCCTGAGGCAAAAGGAGCAAAGCTTGAGGAAGGTAAAGAGGGCTGGAGGCTGGAGCCTACAAGGTCAGAAAGAAGGAGGCCAGAGGAGGTTGAAGAGGGGGCTGGGCCCTTGTGTTTGAATGGGCATATGCATTTGAGTACACTCAGGGGATTCCTAAGTGTTGCTGGAGACAGGAGCAGCTCCGTGGTAGAATTTCTCTCCTCTAGTGCAGCAGTTTGGCCTGGGTTTCATTCCTGGCCAATGCAGCCCTGACCTATCTTATCAGTGTTCCTACTGAGCTGAATAGGCTTTGTGAAGCTTCCAGACTAAGGTAGTCTAGAAAGAAAGGTCTAATGATCTACTTCTGAAATGCAGCCAGTGTAAACCCCGTGAGTCACAGTGGCTCGAGCTGAAACAGATTGTGGGGTGCTACAGGACCAGACAGTGTTGTGTTGCACTTCGGATTGCCATGGTTAATGGCTCCTCGCCCTTCAAATCTCTCTGCTCTAAGATCCAACATTGGCAGCTGATCATAACAAAGGATGTTGGCAGGTGGATTAGTCCAGTGGTTTTCCAACTGTTGCTCCCTGACCGGAAATGTCAGTATTACCTGAGGATGGACCAACAACCTGTGTTTTGACAAACCCTTCATAACTGCTTGATTGAAGGATGTTTTTGTCTGAATGTACCTGTGTGTGAGGCTCAGGGTTATTTGACTTGCAGGGGGAGATTTGCATCCGAGCATCCTCAGAGCAGGAAGTCCATCGATCTCGCTCGATATTGTCTGCTCAGAACACCCTGGGTCCAGGGCAGGTGTTCCCGAGCACTTACAAAGATCCGATGATGATGACAGCCAGCCGAGACCTTTGTCACCAGTCCCTGGGTAGAGCAGCCACGGGCATCCTCCTCTGTCACAGTCAGAAATCCACTCTCAACAGCACTGAAAGCAGGACGCCCCTACTGGAAGAGCAGGAGAAATGGCTGGTTCGGAATGGAAAAAGGCCTCCCAACATTTTCACTAAACACGCTTCCATGGATCCCTGACCAACGTCTCCCATCATGCTGCCGGAGATAGAGAGGGCAGGGTGGGACTTAGGACCTCTTGCCTCCTGGGGAGGATGTCCAAGCATC
>NW_022111363.1:3486437-3488441 GCF_000313985.2 Echinops telfairi
GTCCTTGTCCCTAAAATAATAGTCACTCCCTATCACAGGGGTATTGTGAGGGTGAGGTTAGGTGGCTATGTGAATGAGTAAATACTCAGCTAAAGTTGGCTGCTATACTTATATTACTTCCTTGAAGCCTCTTGCAAACTCGAGAATTACCAGTTAGTCTCTTGCTCCACTACCTGAAGCAGCTCGAGGAGTTAAATGGGATTGACCAAGGTCCCCGAGACATGGGCTACAGCCAGTGGCCCCCTGCATCCCTCACAGACCACTCAGCTTCCTGGCAATGCGAAAAGGCACATTTCTCTGAGTCTAGTTATTGCCGTCTTCTACCTCTGCAGCATGCTGTGATGTTCTCATCACTGTCTGAGACATGGTGGATTGCACCAGACAGAGCACCAGTGGTGAAAGGGAGATAGCACCTACCCCGCAGGTTTACCTTGTGTCAAGGCATGCAAGGCATGCCTGGTTTAGTGCCTAGCACACAAGCTCACTGCCATTGAATCAATTCATACCAACTCCACGGGACAGAGTAGAATTGTCCCTTAGATCTCCTGAGACTGTAAATTTTTATGGGATCAGACAGGCTTACCTTCTCCTACAGGGTGACTGGTGGGTTTGAACCTCTGACCTTGTGGTGAGCCACCCAGCACATAACCCACTGCACTAACAGAGCTCCTTGCCTGGCATGTACTAGGTACATCATGATCTTGTGAGTGGCCTTCTGGTCAGTCTGGATTCATGGCAGCCCTGTACACAGCGGGATTGGAGCTTTGGGGTCCATGAGGAGATTACAGTCTCTCTCTTCTTAGCTTGCTTCAGCCTGGAGGCTCTGCTGAAACTAGTGCAGCGTCATAGCAACACACCAGCCTCCGCTGATAGACCACAGTGGCTGTGTCTGAGGATTCGAACTCGGGTCTGCTCTGTTAGTGCAGTGGGTTAATTGCTGGGTGGCTCACCACAAGGTCGGAGGTTCAAACCCACCAGTTGCCCTGTAGGAGAAAGGTAAGGCTGTCTGATCCCATAAAGATTTACAGTCTCGGGAGAACTAAGAGATGATTCTACTCTGTCCGGTGGGGTTGGTACGAATTGACTCAGTGGCAGTGAGCTTATGTGCCAGCACTAAACCAGGCATGGTGCATGCCTTGACACGAGGCAAACCTGCGGGGGAGGTGCTATCTCCATTTTACCACTGGTGCTCTCTGGTGAAATCCATCATCAATCCACCATTGCCACCAGGTACAGAATGGGTCTCCATTAAAGCTGAAGCTCTGTGTTGGGGCTGGTTCAAGTGGATTTGGTTGGGACAGGAGAGCCAAGAAACAAACACAATAACCCTATGGAATAAGTAATCATAACCCAATGGGATAAGTAATATGATTAATACCATCATAACCTGCAGCGAAGCTGATGCTCTGAGAAGCTAATTCACTTGCTCAGCACCAACAGTAATTAAGTGACAGATCCAGGATCCTAATTACTGATTACCTAGGCTCATTCTCAGTGCCTCTCACTACCTTCTGTGACATTGTTCTTTGGCCTGGAAACTACAGAAGCATTTTTTTTTTATCTCTCTGATGAGCAAGAATCATTTGCCAAGGAAATAAAGTTACCAACCTCACTCATTTTATTCATTCTGACCATAGGAGGCTTTAAAATGTTCATAGGAAAAAAATCCATTGTCTTGTTATTCCAATTTTTCGGTGACATTTTTTAAACCCTCTCTATCCCTCTAGCTGACTGGATCCCTCCTGCCAGAAAGAGTCCTCCTCTCTTGTTCAGCCCTCAGCAAAGGGCAGCTGGGAGCAGGGAGATCACTGGCTCCGTCGGCAAGCATTCTGAGGAAAGAATGGGAAACTGAAAATACACTTGGTTGGGTGGCATTTGAGGGCATTTCTAGGGATAAACGGGGCCTGGGACTTTGAGGGGAGAGACACAGACCAGGAGGCAGGGTGCCAGGTTCTGGTGTTGACTTCTTGCATCTAGTTGCTGGGGCTGGACCCCTCTTAGCTC
>NW_022111363.1:3489124-3491290 GCF_000313985.2 Echinops telfairi
CGGTAGCACTGCTGCTGACTGGAAGGTTAGCAGTTCAAACCCACTGAGAGACAAGCCTGCAGGTCTGCCTGAATGATCACAGCCATGAAAATCCACAGAGGGCAGTTCTCATGGCCTGGCATCCTTGACTCAGAATCAACTTGACAGTAACTGTGTGGTAGCTACATAATCTGGTGTCAAGTTGAGACCATTAAGAGTGAAGGGGTGGAGTTTAGCCTGTCAATCAGGTCACAGCTTGATGACCTCATTTGGAGGCGCTAAGGAGATAAATAGCTTCATGGAGGCTGGTCACTCACTCCCTGGGGGACATTCCTGCTGACAAGACACATGGAGCTATGCTAGAGCCCTGGAGCTGGAGGAGCCATGTGGAAACCCCTGCCAGTGCTGAGAAGTTTATACCACCACTGGATCCACAAGACTTCGCACCCGCTCGCCTGTGATCTTCCTGCATTCGGCATCATTGCATGTGTTTCATGAATCGGAAGAGGAATTTACAGATTGGTATCAGACATATGGGCTAATATCAGACTTATGGACTTGATCTGGACTAGGCTGGGATGTTTTCTCAATATCCAATTGCTCTTGTATACAAAGCTCTTTCTTATACACACATGAATGTCCGGATTTGTTTCTCTAGTCTACCCGGAATAACACAAACTGGTTGTGTGATATCTGTAAGTATCCATGAAAATTGGCTGTTTTGTGAATAAAGTCCTGTCGTATCCTAAATCTAATCATCGCCTGAAGTATAAAAAGGGCAGAACAGGCACAGATGCACACACAAAAGGCAGGCAGGTGCCAAAGAGAGCCAAGCAATATCAAGGAACTCCCCGGCGCAAACAAGGCTGGACCGCCCCCAGCAGCCACACCCTGAATCCAGAATTGCCGCCTTCAGAACTGTGAGAAAGCTCCATTCTGTTCTTTAAAGCCACCCCTTGTGGTTCTTGTGACAGCAGCAGTGGGTGGTATAGTGGTTACATGTTGGGCTGGGAACCGCATGGTCAGCAGTTGGAAACCACCAGCAGCCCTGAGGGAGAGAGACTGGGCTTTCTACTCCTGTAAACAGTTACAATTCCAGAGACCGCAGGGGTGGCTGTGAGTCAGCATTGACTCCATGGGGGCCAGTTTGGTGGTTTGGGGGGATCTCATATAGTGGGCCAAGCAAGTCAGTCTACCTCTCAGGGCCTTGTGCTCCCCTTGTGTAAAGTGCTTTCTAAGGTCTCATCTGGCTCAATTAGTTGGGGGCTCTGTTCTCTTTGACCCTCCTCCCTCGTCTAGTTGAGGGATCCACACAGACATCTCTTCCCTTTGCCCCTCCAGGACTCTGCCTGGCAGGGTTCCTCCTACATGTGAGTCTTTGAGGGGTGCCTGAGGTTACGGCTCCACTCACTGTGTGGGCCAAGACCAGACCCACCCAGTCTGCAGGTCGGGGGAGAACACGGGGGAGGGGGTGAAGGGGCACAGTGGGAGACTGGACTCTTCTCCCTAGCCCTGGAGGAGGTTAGTCTCTGTCCTTTAGTATGAAGGAAACTCACTGAGGGCTGCTAAAAGGTAGATGCCAAGGTCCCTTCCCCGGGGAACCAGAGTCACAGGGACGGGGCTCTGTTCAGACCTCGACAGCTGCACAAGTACCCCAAGTTTATCTTCCTCACGGCAACCCTGTGTCAGTGCATTTTCGGGGCTCTAGGCATTCAGGGGGTCCACCCAAGGGGCTGTGTTCAGCTGGGATGGGAGCGTGCAGCCCTGCCTCCAGGTGGTCTCCCTCTGTCTCCAGCCGGGTAGTCAGACTCCTTACAGGGCAGCAGGCAGCCAGGAGGCAGGAACATCCCAGCTATGTAAGGCAGCAGCTGCAGATCCCTGACCAGCCCGTCTAGAACGCTAACCGACAATGGCTGGGTCTCCTATTGATGACAGTAAACCACAGCGCCAGCCCAGATGGACGAGCAGACAAAATCGTCCCCAATGCTCACTAGGAGAGCGCTTCATGACAGAGGACCACACAGAAAGGAAGGTCGCGTTGAGGCCTGTTTTAGAAACATGACTTGCCACACTCAAAGCATTCACTAGACCCGACCACGGTCTGTGGCCCACGTGTCCCGGGGGCCTGCCACCTCTCCCTTTCACACAGCATCAGACTGACTCACAACACTGATACGGGATGAGTCA
>NW_022111363.1:3492494-3495275 GCF_000313985.2 Echinops telfairi
AAGAGTTCACACGAACCCAGTGATCCTCCTAGTCCTTCAGTTCCTCAGCCTCTAAGCGTCAGCAGCGTAGCCCATGTCCAGCGTAGCCCATGTCCAGCGTAGCCCATGTCCAGCGTAGCCCATGTCCAACGCGTAGTCACTTGCGCTCATTCCCGATATTAAACAGAAGGCTCTGAGTGGATGTTAGGAAGACAGCTGTGGATTCTCTCTTTAGCAATGTGCCAGGAACAAGGGCTGCATAAGTGCTCAACGATCAAGTGAGTGGCCAGTATGGTAAGTGTTTCCTGCCCACCCCCCACCCCCAGCCATATGCAAATAAAAGAAACAGAGGTAATGCTTCTTAGAGTGGACATCAAACACAGCCTGGTCTGAGAGGCAATTAGGAGAACAGAAGCATCAAAGAGATTGCTGAATTACCAGATGGCTGGGTGGGCTGGAGGAGTCATCCAAGACAGGCAGGTAAGAGAGGGAGTGCCCTATGGCCACAAGTGCTCTGTTGACAAACTCAGAATTCCCTTCAGGGACCCATTGCCATCAGAAATGAGCTTCCTTCCCAGGGCCGGGCCAGGATGCTGACCACTGGCCGCTGCTGCGCCTCCTTGGGAGAAAACACTGAGTTCTCCCCATGGTGGGGAACATATCAGCACACTCCTGGCTCTTAGCCCTGGGGCATCAAGTGACTGGCTGCCTTATAAAGAAATTTGGCTACCTACTAGCCCCACATCATTTTTGTCATATCCCCAAACTTCAGCTCTGGCTTTGGGGTGATGAAAAGAAAAGTGGGTTCCAAACAGTCCTCGTCCTCTAGCAAAAATGACCGGGCTGGTGGGTTAATGGCAGAATGGAGGGCCAGCTGGGTGCTGGAGATCGCTCCTGGCTCAGGCAACTCAGCCACAGCTTGTGCTCTGAGTCTGGACCCGTGGTTTGGAGGAAGGGAAACAGTGGTCGCGGAGCTCTGAGGGTGCTGTGGGTTAACATCGGCTGCTGTGGACAGCCAGTCCTCAGGAGGAAGATGAGGCAGCTCCTTCTCCGAGGGAGGAAGATGAGGCTGTCTGTCTTGGAAACCCACAGGGATTAGTTCTACTCTGTCCTACAAGGGGGTCGCTATGAGTCAGCATCTACTCCATGGCAGTGGGTTTGGTTTGGGGTTTGGCTTCGGATGATAAACAAGTGCCTCTCCCCCAAAACACTGGGTCCGGGTACTCAGTGAGGGGCCAGGAGTCCAGGCGCCGGCTGATGCTACCAGGCGGTCAGCTTTGCTGTGTGTGAGCAGAACAGAAACAGGAAGCTATTCTGGGCTTGTCGAGGGCACCATCACGTCTTGAGTTTCCAATGTCATTATCTCCAAAGAGCAACCTGGCTCAGATTGTTTGCCGTTTGCATTCACTGGGAAAAGACAAACGGGGCAGCGGCTTCGGGGAGCGAGTGGTGGGGGTGGTCATGTGCCCTCATTTGGACAACCAGCCGCCCTGCAAGCTGCATGCTCCTCATTACAAACCAGCACCTCCGGGTGACAGCTCACACTTGCCAGGCAAGTGTAAGTCAGTTCCTGGGCTCCAAACGAATAGACTAGGGGTGGGTGTTTCACTGGGAGGCACATCTCCCCTATTCTCTGGACTGCTTTAAAGAATGCTGTTTTCTTACCTACCTTAAGACTTTCCTGGGAGGTGGTGGGGTGGCCACAGATGAGCTTTTATCTCTGACTCCTCCCCACTCCCACTGTCTTTGCTCCCCTCCAAATATATCAAGACCCCGAGACAAGGAATCTAAGAAAAGGAAAAAAACAAACCAATCCGAAGAGGAACCATGGCGGCATAGTAGGTCACACGTGGGGCTGCTAACCACAAGGTCAGCAGTTCAAACCGGCCATCTGCTCAGTGGGAGAAAGATGAGGCTTTCTACATGCTAACCTCTCAGGAACCCCCGGGGCAGTTCTGCTCCATCCCAGAGGGTTGCTATGAGTTGGAATGGACTTGACGACAGTGAGTTTGGTTTGGTTTGGTCCATGCTGGCAGCTGTGGGGCGTCTGCTGGTGGGGGCCACATGGGCTTCCCGATGACTTAGCAGGGGGCTGCACACGGCAGGTCTGCGGGTCTAGAGGTCTCCTCAGGAGAGAAGACGTAATGCAGCTTTGCAGAACAAGAGTTTCGTTTTCTCCCCAAACAAGAAGCTGGGGTGAGGTCGGTCAGGACTGGGGTAGCCTTTCCTGGGTGCTGTGGGGGCTCCTTCCACATCTTTGCCTCCATCCTCCATGGGAGGCTTCTTTCCTCGAGGCTGCCAGATGGCTGCTCCACTTCCGGGCCTCACACCCACGTTTCTGACGGGAGAAAGGAGGCAGAAGGAAGAGCACAAAGGGCACAGGACACCCATCTCTGACTCTGTCCCTTTGCCTAGAAGGAAAACACTTTTCTTGAAAGCCCTCCTCTCTCTGGTTCTGCTCCCACCTCCTTGACCAGAACTGGGTCACAGGCACCTCGCCGTTGCGAGGCAGTTTGGAGAAGTGAAGAGTTTAAGCTGAGCCCATGCTGCTGCGTTAGAAAAACCTTCTCTGTGGAAAGAATGGGTCTGACATAGGCACTCGGCAGCATCTGGCACACCGGCCATCTGTCAGGACCCCCTCCATGCTCTTCCTCTGCAGTCTGTCTGGCCCAGGGGTTCTCTAGGACTCCCCCACCCACCCAGGAGAAGGCCTTCATAGGGGTTGACCAGAGACCCTGCTGCTCACCTCCCTCTCGACCCTTTTCTCCTCTGCCTTTCAACCCAACACCAGTCTCTTCACCC
>NW_022111363.1:3495784-3497606 GCF_000313985.2 Echinops telfairi
GCTCACCATGCGGGTCTCATCCTAGCACATAAACACGAGTTCACTTCAATTCAGCATGCTATGGGGATGGGGGGAGTGGGGTGGGCTGGGCACTGTGCCAAGATCCATAACCAGAGTGAGCTAACAGACCCTGTCTCAAGGAGTCCCTGTCCCACTGGAGAAGCAGACATCTGCAACTCACCACAGTGAGATCTAGACTGTGATGTGAACTTGCAGGTAGAGAGCTGCCATGCTGTTCGTGGCAAAAGGCAACATTGGAATTGAACTTTATAGCGTAAGTAGCCACCACTTCTCTGTGGGGTTGTCACACTGTGGTGACTCTCATGTTTCTGTGATGCTGGAAACTATGCCACTGGCATTTCAAATATCATCAAGGTCCCCCCAAGTGGACACATTTCAGTGGAGCTTCTGGATTAAGACAAACTAGGAAGAGAGAGCTGCAGGTCTGGGCAAATTAGACCAGTGAAACCCTTACAGGGAACAGCGGATGGAACACTATCTGATACAGTGGAGGGAGATGTGGCCCTCGGGTTGACTGGGGAAGAGCTGCCTCTTTAAAGCAGAGGCAACCTTAATGACATGAATGGATGAAAGTTTTGGGGGCTTTTATTTGTTGATATAACCTGACTCAAAATTAGAAGGAACAGCTGCAGACACCCACTAGTAATGGGAATAATGGGATGTCTGAAGGAATCAAGCAACATTGGAAATGGTAGAAAGTGAAACAGAATGCTTGAATATCACGATCCTAGGAACTAGTGAGCTGAAATGAACTAGTATTGGCCATTTTTAATAGGATAATCATATGGCCTACTATGCTGGCAGGAGCTCTGGCATAGTGGTTATGAATTGGGCTGTTAACCATAAGGTCAGCAGTTCAAAGCCAGCAGCCACTCTGGGGGAAATAGATGGGACTTTCTACTCCTTTGAAGAGTTATAGTCTCAGAAACTCCTGGGGGCAGTTCTACCCTGTCCAGTAGGGTCACTCTGAGTCGGCGTCTACTCAATGGCAGGGAGTTTGGTTTTTGGTTTTATTGTGTTGGTAATGACAAACCCAAGAGGAGTGGTATCGCATTTATTGTGACAAAGAGCATCTCAAGGATCTATCCTGAATTACAACACTGTCACTGATAGGCTAGTACCCGGGCACCTAGAAGAAAGACCAGTTAATGTGACTATTACTCAGATTTACACGGGAAACACTATTCCCAAAGATGAAGAAATGGTAGATTTTTACCAAAGTCTACAGCCTTAAAATGGTCAAGCAAGTAGTAAAGCTGCATTGATCATTATCAGTGACTGGAGTGCAAAAGCTGGAAGCACAGGAGGGTCGGAGGCTGGAACGTAGGCTCACGATAACAGAACCCATGCTAGAGATCACATGACAGAACTTTGCAGGACCAGTGCAAAACCTTTTTCATTTTTTTCAAGGACATAAAATGGTCACTTTGCAAGCGAACCTCAATAGATTGAATACATAGGAATCAAATCAGCTGTGTCTGTGGAAAGAGACAATGGAACTCAGTACCATCAATCAGAACAACGCCAAGGGACAAATTGGGAAATGATTATCAATTGTTCATATGCGAATTCAAGGTAGAACTGAAGAAAATGAAAATAAATCCACCAGAGCCAAGGTACAGCCACGAGAAGATCGCCTCTAGAGGCCACTGCAAGAATAAACTTGGTGCATTGACACTAATGACCGAAGACCAGAGGAGCTGTGGGATGACCCCACAGAGATTATATAAGATTTTCTGGCTATGAAATCCAGGATAGGAAGATCTATAGTGACAGGAACTAGCATAATAGTTTCTTAGGG
>NW_022111363.1:3498380-3516384 GCF_000313985.2 Echinops telfairi
CAGGGGTCCTCATACTTTTCAAACAGGGGGCCAGTTCACTGTCCCTCAGACCCGTTGGAGGGCCAGACTATAGTTCATTAAAAAACGATGAACAAATTCCTATGCACACTGCACATATCTTATTTTGAAGTAAAAAAACAAACGGGGCAAAAGTGCCCAGTGGGCTGGATAAATGTCCTTGGCGGGCCGCAGGTGGCCCACAGGCCGTAGTTTGAGGACCCCTGCTCTAGGGAGTGACAGAATACCCATCAAGATGTATTAGCACCTTGTATTAACAAATGCAACACGGGGAGCATTCACTCGTCTGTGCTGAGAAATTTGGGAAACAGTTACCAGGGCCACAGACTGGAAGAGGCCCATATTTGTGCTCATTCCAAAGAAAGGTGACCAACTGAAATTAAAGAATGATTATCATGAACATCACACACAAGTAAAATGTTGCTAAGGATAATTCAGGCAAACCCTTGCAGCAGTATATCAACAAGTACCCACCGGAAATTCAAGTGGGATTCAGAAGAAGACAGGAATGAGAAATATCATTGCCCAGGTTGCCAGATGGATCTTGGCTGAAACCAGAGAATACCAGAAAGATTGTGCTTCACCAAGTATGCCAAGGTAGTCCACTATGGGCATCACAAGAAATCATGGATCACATGTCAAAGAATGGGGATTCCAGGACATTGCCTTGTGCTTTCACAGAACCTGTACGTAGATCAGGAGGCAGTTGTTTAAATTTCCACCATAGTTATTCCATTTGTATGCTAAACAAATAACCCGAGAAGTTGAACTACACAAAGAAGTTTGTGATGCTGGGACTGGAGAAAGTCTTCTATTGTGGCATGCAGAGGACATAACCTGGCTCGCTGCAAGCAAAGAGGACTTGAAGCACTTACTGATGCAGATCAAAGACTTCAATTGTCAGTGCAGATACACTGAACACCTCAACGTAAAGCAAGCCCAAATCCTCACAACTGGACCAATAAGCAACATCTTGATACCCGAACTCCAACCCAGTGCCATCACGTCAAATTCCAAGTCCTAGCGATCCTATAGGGCAGGGTAGAGCGGCCCCATTGGGTTTCCGAGGCTATAACGCTCTATGGAAGCAGACTCTTGCTTCTTTCTCCAGTGGAGCATCTCTTGGGTTCGGTCATCAACCTACTGGTTAGCAGGCGAGCACTTAACCACTGTGACACCAGGGATCCTTAACATCGTGTTAAGCCGAGGACATCATTTTACACGGAACCACAATTCACACTCATGGGAGCAAAGCAGCTGTCATGAAATTGAACAACGTGTTGCATTGGCTGAATCTGCTTTTCGCGGCACCTCTTTTTAAAGTGCTAAAAAGCAAAGGTGTCACATTGAAGACTCGGGCGATTCAAGCCATGGTGGGTTTGATTGCCTAATGTGCGTGTGAAAGCCAGACGATGAATAAGGAAAACCAAAGAAGAACCGATGCATTTGAATTTTGGGGGAAGTAGATTGAATAGATTGAAAAAAAATCTGCCTTAGAAGTGTAGTCAGAATGCTTCGTAGAAGCCAGGATGGAGAGACTTCATCTCTCATACTTTTGGTGTGTTACCAGGAGGGAGCAGGTCCTGGAGAAAGACACTGTGCTTGGTAAAGTAGAGGTCACCACAAAAGAGGAAGCCCCTTCCTGAGATGGATCACACAGTAGCTGAAAAACTGGGTTCAAACATAGCAATCGTTATAAAACGGGCCAGGACCAGGCAGCGTTTTGTTTTTTTAGCTAAGTTCTCTGTGAGTGGGAACTGATCGGATAGCACCGACCAACAACAGAGTAGATGGGAGTTTTAGAAGAATGTTTAACGCAGAGAAAACTGTAAGAGCAAAGGATAAGGGACAATAAAGTAGGCAGGGTACTTAGACAATTGGGAGGGGCCTTATTGGACTGGGGCACAGCATTTGCAAGGACCGAAGTGACAAAGGTGGTAAGGTTGGGGAAGGAAGGGCAGAGTGTGGGTCTGGAGATAAATCAGGAAAGGCAGGTGGGGGTCAAGTTGTCCGGAGTGAAAGTCATGCTCAGAAGCCGGGTGTGAACTTGTTGAGAGTTTTAATCTCATTTGTGTTGTGGATGATAACTTCAGGGAGCAAAAGTGGATAGAGTGAGGGTGGGGAGACTGAGGCAGAGTGCTCAGTGAGAAGCTGATCACGCAGAGCAGAAGCAGGCGGCTGCAGAGAGAGAGATGGCGATCAAAAGCTCAGTGGAGAGTGGAGTGAGAACAGCACCTGCTCTCTTGGTCAGGAACCAGGTTGGGCCAGGGCTATTTATGAATCCAAGGAGGACGTGGTACGGAAGCAACTGGGAGGAGTTTGGTGGTGGAGGCAGTGCTAAGTTCCTGGAGGTGAATTGTCGGGGTCTCTGGTACAAGGACCAGGCTGGAGATTTGGAGGTCAACAGCCCTAAGGCCATGATTGTGGATCACCCTGCAAATAGGTGACAAAGGGCCCAGTACAGTTGTTGAGGGAGAAGTGGAGGAGTTTGAGGAAGAAAATCCAGGGAAGGAGGAGTCCAGGAGCAAGGAGTGGCTTGGAAGTGAAAAAAAAGTTCTAGGCAGATAAGGAATTAGAAACACACAGTTCTGTCCTAGACATGGGGACTCAACAATAGATTGAAGGGCTAAGACATACATTCAGACATGCACAAAGCAAACCTGCTTGTCGCCGAGTTGTGTCCGACTCATGAGGCCACAAAGTGGAAGTGTGTTAGGGTTTTCTGTGGTCGGATTTTTGGAAGTAGATCACTGGATCTTCCTTCTGAGGTGCCATTAGGTGGATGTGAACCTCCAGCCTTGCAGTCAGTAGCTGGTCCTGTTACCCATTTGCACCACCCAGGGACTATACAAAATGAAAAACCAAAAGCCAAACTCACTGCCATCAGGTCGATGCCGACTTCTAGTCATGACTAGGACTCCTAGCGACCCTGTAGGGCAGGGTAGAACTGCCCCCATGAGTTTCCGAGACGGTCATTCTTTGTGGGAACAGAAAGCCCCTCTTTCTCTTGCCGAGCAGCTGGTGGTTTCGAACTACAGACCTGGCGGTTAGCAGCCCAACTCATAACCACTGCTCCCGCAGAGCTCTTGTACAAATAGAGTGAGTGTGAACGGCTGTGAAAGTTTATGAGTGGGAAATGAGGTAAGCCAGACAGCCAGGCTGTCTGGCGAGGTCTACTCAGGGTTTGCAGCCTGCACCCCATGGCTTTCAGTATCCACCTTGGGGCATTACCTGCTGGGGTGGGCAAGTGGCATCCCCTGATACTCTTGGCTTTTCTCCTGCAATTTCTCTGGTAGTCCTTTCCTTCCTGATGGTGGCTGTGTAACCCAGACACTGATGTTGATGGGCTAGTTTTGCCACAGTACAAGGGGCCCAAGTGTTATCCAGATAAAAATGTTAACTACTCAGTTCTAAGTTATGTTCAAGCTTATGTTCAAGTTCAAGTTCAAGCTTATGTTGCTGTCAGGTGCTATGGAGTTGGTTTCAACCCCTAGCAACCTTATGCGTAATAGGACAAAACACTGCCGACCCACCCGCACAATGTTCCAGTGCTGGAGGTCACTGTTGCGGCCACAGTGTCAATACATCCCCATGGAGGCCTTTCTCTCCTTCGCTGCCCCTCCACTTGACCAAGCACGGTGTCCTCCAGTGCCTGGTCTCTCTTAACATGTCCTAAGTCCGTAAGACAAAGTCTTGTCACCCTTGCCTCGAACGAGCACTCCGGCCGTACATCTTCCAACATAGATCAGATTGTCCTTGTCCATGGTCCTTTCAATCATCTCCTCAAGTATCATAATTCAAACACATCTATTATTTGATCCTCTTTATTCAATATCCGACTTTCACATGCCTATGATGCAATGGAGAATACTGGGCCTGGGTAGGCACACCTTAGACCTCAAAGCAACGTCCTTGCTTGTCAATACTCTAAAGAGGTTTTGTGCAGCAGATTTACCTACTGTAACTCATCATTTGATCTCTTGACTGCAGCTTCCATGATAGCAATGGATTGTGGATCCAAGCAAGACAAAATCCTTGACAACGTCATTCTTTTATCCATTTATCATGATATAACCTATCGATTCAGTTGGGAGGATTTGGGTCTTCTTGACATTCAGTTCTAATCCATATTGAAAGCTGCAATCCTTGATCTTCACCTCGAGGGCTTCTAGTCTTCTTAATTTTCAGCAAGCAAGGTTGTGTCATCTGCACACTGCAGGTTGTTAATAAGTCTTCCTCCGTTCCTGCTGTCACATTCTTCTTCATATAATTCAGCTTGGATGATTTCCATATCGATGGAACAAGTATGGTGAGAGGATACAACCCTGACGCACACCCTCCTGACTTTAAACCATACAACGTTCCCTTGTTCTGTTCACACAACTGCGTCTGGATCCATGTACAAGTTCCTCATGAGCACAATGAAATCTTCTGGAATTCCCATTCTTCTCAAGGTTACCCATAGTTTGTTAGGATCCACACAGTTGAATGCCTTAGTTTAGTCAATAAAACACAAGTAAACAGCTTTATGGTATTCTCTGCTTTGAGCCAAGATCCATCTGACATCAGCAATGATAGCCTTTGTTCCACATTCTCTTCTGGATCCTGTCCGCACTTCTGGCAGCTCCCTGTCGATGTCCTGCTGCAACCATTCTTGGAAGAACTTCAGCAAAATTTTACTGGCGTGTTATCAGTGATATTGTTCTATAGTTTGAGCTTCCTGTTGGGTTGCATTTCTCTGGAATGTGAAAATATGGATCTCTTCCAGTTAATTGGCCAAGTAGCTGTCTTCCAAATTTCCAGGCATAAATGAGTGAGCGCTACCAGTGCTTCATCAGCTTGTTGAAACATTTCCATTGGTAGTCCATCAATTCCTGGAGCCTTGTTTTTGGCTAATGCCTTCAGTGCAGTTTGAACTTACTGCGTCAGCACCATTGGTCCTTGCTCATTTGCTACCTCCTGAAAGGGTGGAATGTCGACTAGCTCTTTTTGGCACAGTGATTGTATTCTTTGCATCTTCTTTGGATGCTTCCTGCATCATTCCATATTTTACCCATAGAATCTTTCAATATTACAGCTCGAGGCTTGAATTTTTTCTTGTTGTAAGATACGCTGAGCATCTTCTTCCCTTTTGGTTTTCTATCTCTAGGTCTTTGCACATTTCATTGTAACATTTGGCTTTGTCTTTTCGAGCTGCCCTTTGAAATTTTCCATTCAGCTCTTTAACGTCATCATTTCTCCCATTTGCTTTAGCTACTCTAAGATGAAAACAGCTTCCAGAGTCTCTTCTGACATTCACGTTGATCTTCTCTTTCTGCCTGTCTTTTTAATGACCATTGCTTCTTCATGAGTGACGTTCTTCATGTCCTCCCACAGCTTATCAAGTCTTTTGTCATTCAGGTTCAATCTGTCAAATATATTATTGAGATGTTTTCAAAATTCACCTGGGATAGACTCAAGGTCACATTTTGGCTCCTGTGGACTGGTTTGAATTTTCTTCAGCTTTATCCTAAATTTACAAACGAGCAATTGATGGTCTGTTCCACAGTCGGCCTCTGGCCTAGTTTTAGTTGCTGATATTGAGCTTCTCCATCATGTCTTCTCACAGCTGTCGTCAATTTGATTTCTATGTATTCCATTATGGGAAGGCCATGTGTATAGTTGCCTTTTGAGTTGTTGAAAAAGGTATTTGCTATGAAAAAGTCTTTGGTTTTGCAAATTCTATCTTGAGATCTCCAGCTTCATTTCTATCGCCAAAGCCATATTTTCCAACTACGGTTCCTTCCTCTTTGCTTCCAACTTTTGTGTTCCATTTGCCAATAATTATCAATGCATCTTGATTGCATGTTTGATCAATTTCTGACCGAAATCGGTGGTAGAATTCTCCCATTTCTTCATCAGTGCCTTTTGTGGTTGGTGCATAAATTTGAATAATAGTTGTATTGATTGGACTTCTTTGATGGTGGATAGATATAATTTTATCAGAGATAGCATTGTACTTCATGATGAATTGGACAGAGCCTTTTTAAACAATGATTGCCATGCCATTGCTCTTGATTGTGTCATTCCCAGCGGAGTAAGTCATATGATTTCCTGATTCAAAATGGCGAAGACCAGTCCATCCTCACTAATGCCTAGTATATTGATCTTCATGCGTTCCATTTCATTTTTGATGACTTCCAATTTCCCAAGATTTATACTTTGCACGTTCCAAATCCTGATTAGCAGACTTCCACAGCCGCTTCTCTTTACATTGAGTCGGGCCCCATCAACAAATGAAGATCCCAAGACACCACTCCCACAGGCTTTACCAGACTCACATCACCACAGTCAACTGGACTCAGAGAAAGCCACTGCTCCTCAGCCACATTTCAAGTGCATCTGACCACAGGGGCCCATCCTCCTGCATTGTCTCTGACTAAGTGCTGTTTCCATTCATTAGGCCTTTAGTATCTGACATTATTTACAAGTTGCGGGTAAGGTTTTCAGCGACTCCTTCCTCCAAAATGGGGAGCAGAGTCCTTCTTCATGGTCTTTTCTTAGCCTGGAAGCTTGCCTAAAACCTGTTCACTTTGGGTGACCCGCCTGGCATGTGAAATACCAGTGACATTGGTTCCAGCACCACAGCAACATACAAGCCATCTCTGTACAACTAACTGACAGCCAAGTGATGGGTGCAAGCTAATAGTGTGGAGCAATTCCTTCTATCCTAAGAGTGATGCTGACATCCTGAATTCTAGATCTTTTCATGGCTCCAATTTGGGAACAGGTTAGGAGCGGTTCCTGTCCTAGCTTGCTCTACTTCCACCTCTTTGTATCTTAGACCTCTAGAAAAACGACAAGAACCCCTGAGAAGCTCTCCAGCACTAGAGAAGACCTAGGCCCATTTCTCAGGGAGTGTGCTGTTTTCCTCAGCCATGCCGGGTCCCCCAGCAGGGACCTGAGTGAGCCTCTCCCCACTCCAGCTTTTATCTCCCAGACCCCCCACTGCCTGGAGGATTCACAGCTGGGAACATGCAGGTACTACCAGGCCTGCTCTGCTTCCTTCTCCAGCGTGCCTCCTCGCTCAATGGCCTTTGTGGTGTCCCCCCCCCACACACACACACACCTCCCATGCTTCTTCCTGCCTCAGGGCCTTTGCCTGGGCATCCTTTATTCTGAGTCAAATAATTTCTCAGCCCTGCCTGGCACCCCAACTCCTGGCTCCTTCACCTCACCTGCTTAATGCTTAATGGCTCCTGACCCTTCAGCTTGTTTCCCACAAGCTACATTCTCCAGGCTCAGAACCATAGCTTAATTCCACCCTCATCAAAGGCTTTGATCCTTTGATAAGGTTATAATGTGATGAGCATCCCTGGATGAATATCTCCCTTTCCCGTTAGGTTTCCAGGCCTTCACCAACAACATGGGGGCCTGAGAGTCTGGCCTGGGGCTCAGCACAGAGAGGCCCCTCATATGAGTCAACGTGCTGAGAGAATGGTAACAACTGGTGACCTCCTTTTGCCAACACCTTCCTTTTCCCTAGGGTAGATGTATGTCCTCTCCCCCTAGAAATGAGATGTGACTCACCCTCAGACAAGCTGGTCTGTGACACTAATATCCCTAAGTCCTTCAGCAGTGCCCTGGAGTAGGATGTGAAGATGTGAGGCCAGGGCAGTTGCTCATGTGCATGTGACTTCTCTATCTACTAACCCTGTCACCGGTCAGCAGCGACAGGCAGCATGACTTAGGAGTAATGTGGCCAAACCCTAAAGCATTTTCTGGCAGGAAAGGGATTGGTACCAACAGGTGACCTGGCTTTGGTGTTCCGACTCCGTTGGCCTGTCCTTTTCTCAAATAGACTTGCAAAGCTGGGTTTTACATGTCCTTGTCAACAGGGACTCTGTTAGACACCCAGGGAGGTCACCAAATGGTAGGTATCAGGGGGTCTGGAAAGGATCCAGCCCAAGGGCACTGATCAAGTAAGCGGTGAGGTCCTGTCTCTCCCAAGGAGAGGAGATGGAAAGGGGACAGGCCAGTTGTAACCGAGCCCCAGTTGACTGAGGAAATGACAAAGGAACAGACCAGCAAGGGTTGAGGCTGGCTTTGGTGGAAGCGTTTCAGCCGTAGTCAGAACCTAGGGATTTGAGACCGAGCCAGAGTGAACCCCAAAAGAGTTGTCCTATTAGGGAAAGCTCAGCTGCCATTTATGGTCCCTCATGGGTTCCAAATCTGTGTAAATCCTCCGGGTATTCATTCATTTCTATTTCGTGATTTGGGGTATTGAGACCCACCCTGTATTAAAATAGTTAAATCACCCAGGGTTATTGCTGAAAGGAGCCTTTAGCCTTCTGTCTCCCTTAAGTCACACATCAGAAATCTGAGGCTCTGGGCTGCGAGTGTCAGGGGCAGGGTTGAGACTCCTGATCATCATCCATGGCTCTTCTGATAAGTAAGTACCCACCACCCCAAGGTTTGGGGTTTGTAAGGAAGTCCCTGGGGCCCTACCCAGGCTTGGGGCAATCAGCGTCTTCCCAACTGCCTCCTCCTCCCTCCCTCTCCCCCACATCTCCACTCTGTGCAGGCGTCCACACGGCAGGCCAGGCCTCGCACTTGCGGGAGGTTTCTGCCTGTGCCTGACCTCCTACTGGAGGCCTAATAAGCTCAGTTTCCTGGGAGCTCGCTGCGAGCAGAGCCGGGTGCCAAGCTGCCCAGTGGTTCTAATCGCCATTTGCACAGAAGGAAACTGAGGTTCAAGAGGGGCGTTCTGTAATTCGTCCTAGGCCACGGCGGCGGCGCGGGTGGAGTTGCAGACCTGAGATAGAAATCTGAACATTACAATTTGCCTTTGGACACTCTGGGAAGACGGGCGCAAGGAGCCCCTGGGCCGCGAGCCCTGCTGGAACGAAGCCTGGTCTGGAAAAGAGGGGAGGGGAGGGCTTGGGAAGGGAGTCGGGGGAGGGCTGTGGGAGGCGCGAAGGCCTTGCCGCCAGCACCCCACCTGGCTTTCACTGAAAATGACAGCCACCACCAGAGCTGGCTCCCGCGCCTACGACATAGCCATTCATGCTTTCCGTTCGTTCCTCCCTTATTAACGTGGGGTGCTGTGTCTGGCGATTCGCTCGGGTTTCTCCCCGCGGCCCCCGTTTACTCTCTCGCAGACACACGCCCGCCCCGGCGTCCTGTTCGTCCCGCTCCCTTCCCTCCCGCAGCGCCAGAGGCGGCCCGAGCAGCACCCCCGGCGGGCGCACGCCGCGCGCCCTCGCAGCCGGCCTCCTGTTGCTTCTCCCCAGCCTCCCGCCCTAGGAGAGCATCCTCGCGCCGTCGTCCGCCGCGCGAGCTCCGGAGGGGGCTGCACGCACGCACACGACCAAGCGGCCACGGGATCCTAGCGCCGCAGGCCGCGCCCCCAGGCCGGGAGGCGGGAAACCGCGGAGGCCGCGCCCACCGCCCGCCCCCAGCCCAGCCACTCCCGGCGCCTCCGGACTCGGCGCGTCTTCGCGGGTTCGTCTCCGAGGAGTGTCGACCTGCGCAGGTAAGGAGCTGGGAAGGGGAGCCCAGCTGGCATCTTCTTGGAAGGATGGCCAGAGACTCGCGGGCGGGACCCGATCCCCGGGGGCGCGGGGAGCAGTAGTCCGTGGCCGCAGGCGTGTCGGGTGGCCCTTTCCTGGGGAGCGAAGCTGCCTCCCCGACCCCTCCGTCGGCAGCTGGAGTCGAGTTTGGGGGTGTAAACAAGGGGGTGGGCGTTGGAAGGGACGCGGGGCGGGGGCGCTCTGGAGGGAGAAGCAGGAAACGCCTGGCTGGGGCTGGAGTTGGGGCTGTGGTTTGGGGAGAATGACAAGGGCGGTTCCCACCATGTTTTTATCCGAAGGGTGGCCTTCCTTTGTTACTTGGAGGCCGCTGAGCGGGGCGCGCGAGCATGGTGTGAGGGCGAGGGTGTGCACGCACGAGAGCAGGGCGACGCGGGAAGCGCTGGGTTGGTGCTTTGGGGGCGGGGGCTGGGCAGAGGGCGCGGAGGTGGGAACTGGAGCGCCAGCACTTAAGCTTGACGGGCAGATCGACGACATGTTTTCCCTCTTGTTTTCTTTGAGGGAGTGGTGGTGAGGATGGGGACATCCGGATTCCCTATTCTCGCCATGCCCCGTCTGCCCCCTCTGCCCCAGCAGGCCGGGCTCTAATGCAGGAGCCCTGTCTCCCCACTGTGCCCGGCTCCTTGGGCTTCGATGGAGAGTTGGTGCGCAGCGCGGTCTTCTCACACGGAAGGGTGGGAGCAGGGAGCTGCCACCCCAGAGAAAACGAGCCTGCCCTGCCCTGTCCCCTGCTGCCAGCCTGCCAGTGTGGGGGCTATGGCTGCTGGAGGCTGCGCTGCAAATGTGGCCTCGGTGTCCACCTCCTTTGTCACCTTGGCTTTGTGCTCCCCGGCGGGGCCGGGGTGTTCACGTTGGCAGCCCACTCAGTCTCCGAGAGGGCCCCCACTCAGTCTCCGAGAGGGCCCCCACTCGGGCCCAGCCGCCCTCGCAGTGCTGGTGTCTGGATGTGTATGTATGTATGTATGGCTGCTTCCGCAACTTAGCCCTTTGCATGTGACCTGCCTGGCAGTTGCCATGGCAACGCCTCTTTACGGCTCAGCCTCCCTCCTGTTCTAGCCCATTCCTCACCTCTAGCTCCCCTTCCCTCCCCTCCCCCCAATATGGTTGCCTAGATAACGGTGGTCCTGGCTTCTCTGCATTGGAGACCCTGATTCTCCAGCTCTCACCCTAACCTGCTCTGGCCCTGTACCCACCCCCACACACATACACAGTGCATCACACGCACACTAACGCACTCTTGCACACGCCCCCACACATATGCATGCACACCATAATACCCACACTTTGTAAACACACCCTCACACAATCCTACACACACACACACACACACACACATTCTACTTAACACATGCACTCCATCAACACAACCTCACACTGATCACACCACTTATACAATGCCCCCGGAACACACATCCAAACACTATATACATACGTCATCCCACATTCACACCACCCACAATGCTACACACACTCCTGCCTACAGCATTCCTTGTGTGTTCTCACACACTGCCAGTATAACACACATCATCCATCCTCTCCCTCAACACACACCTCTTCTTCCCTCTAACCAGGTTTCAGGCTGACGAAGCTGAAGCCAGAGGGCGTTTCCTGCCTTACCTGCCTCTGTGCGCTCTGGGTGCACAGGGGTAGATGCACATCTCTTGGGAGCCTTGTAGAGGAAGTTGGAGGAAAAGGTGCTTGTAGACTCCCTCAAAAGTGGAAACCCTCCCCTAGGTGCCAGTCTCAAGGGAGCAGGCATGGACCCAATTTGAAATCTCCCCATAGCTGCCAGATGCAATGGGCCAAGCACAGTGATAGCCGTGCAGACGGGTCGGCCCTGGGCCTCGTGTCCTCCTGTCACACAGAAGCCCCCTGTGTGGGAACTGAGTCCAACAACAGCATTGCTCCCTCCCTTCCTGATCCCGAGACAGCCAGTGTCGGCTCCTGACCCTTAGATGGAATCCAGCCTCCCTCACAGAGACTCAGCCAGGCCCCCCGGGATGATTGGGTACCGGGAGGAGGGGGAGCTGCGAGCATCCATAAAGCAAGGAAAGGAAGGCTGGCGCTGGGAGGGAAGGGCTGAGGAGGAAGAAAAAGCCATACGGAGGTCCCCGTGAACTACCACAGTAGAAGTGGGCTGTCTGCTGTATCTGGGGTGGAGGGCACCCACTCTCCCCCAGGCACATCGTCCTGCCTCCAGATCCAACATCTAAGACAGGAAGGGGTGTTTGCCAAGGGCTCCTGCGTGGTCAGTGCTCTCCCAAGACTTCTGCGGTGGTCTGATGGTAGATTTCCTTCCAGTCTCCATATGATCTTCAACAGAATCTTTTGAAGGAAGCACTCGACTGCTAACCAGGCAGGCCTCCTGGAAAATCAAGACATTGAACCCGATGGAGCACACAGTTCGACTCTGATACGGAGGCCGCCGGCATGAGTTGGAAATGACTTGAGGCTCATTGCTTTGTGTGCTAGAGACATGAAGGGGACGAGGGAAATACAGCCCCAGGAGCTTTCAGAGAGCATACAGTCAGGACAGTGTAGATGGGGAGACTGAGGCTCAAAGGCCACATGGCAGTAGAGGCTGAGGCCAGTGGTTTGGACCCTACACTGCCTGTTCTATAACAGTCTTGTCTGTGTGACCATCAGCCCTCTGGAGAGCAAGATGTTCCTTATAAAGTGGACAGAGACTGTCAGAACACCTACACCCTTCTGTTTGCTCCGCAGGTGAGGCTGGAGGGTGCCGAGGCCAGGAGATGGGGGAGGAAAAGCTCTCCAGAACCCCAGGCCTTTGGAAAGTCAGTCGGCCTAGACCCACCCCTCCCCACCCCCCATTAATCAGAACATACACTCTCCCCTCCCCTAGCACTGCAGAATTTAGTCTGCTGCCATCTGGAGGGCAGGCCATGCCAGGCGGCCCCTAGGACACTAACACTCATTAGCTCCTGCCCTAGTGCCCTGGGGCAGGGGCTGGGGAGGTGGGGGGGACGACTAACACTTGAAAGGCATCACCTGCAGGAGGCAGAGTGCATTTGGGCTGGGAGGCTCAGGGACAGGTTCTAGTGGAAAGGCAAGTGCGTTCATTCCACACAAACCTTTTTGGCAAGTCCCTGGGCCAGCAGACTGGAGTTTGTGCTTAGCATCTGGGCCACCAGGACTTTAGGCCTCAGTGTCCACATCTGGCAAGTGAGGCTTTTAAACTCTATGATTTCTAAGACACTCTTGCTCCAGATGTTTATGTCTGATACTGCCGTGAAAGATTCCCTTTTCTCTCCAAGTATGGAATTATTCTTACTGTTTCCAAATATGTGGCCCACAGCTGAACTGAGCAGGAAATGGGCTGGTCTCTGGTTCCTGCTGAGAAGTAACACAGCCCAAGAAGCTGAGAGCAGGGTTTCTTCCCCATGGCCTGGGGCCTAGTCCTTCTTGTATGCCATTGTCTATTCAGCCCAGCTGTCAACTGGAACTAGGTAGACTGTGTTGGCTGTCTGTCCCCCCACGGCCACCTTGCTCAGAGCTCAGAAAAGCAGGACAAAGACTTGGAACTAATTTTGTAACACATTCCTCTTCTGGAATGGGTGGGAGGCCCTGACCTGGGAAACTATGTCCCCAGCTTAGAGGACACACAGATGCGAGCTTGTTACAAACCTATGCTGGGAACGGGAGGCCCAGGAAGGGGACTGGGGTCACGTGGACAAGGCTGGGGCCGTGGGGGTGCCAGGATGGAGAGGAACAAGCAGGAGAGGTGTCACACTGGGGTGACTGTGGTAGTCTCACAGTTACTGTCCAGCTCCACCCCGCTGGAGGGCAGAGCCAAACTTAGTTGAGATGCCAGGCCTCCAACCCAGCATTCATCCTTTCCGTAAATACTGACTAGTCTCTCCTTTGTGCCAGGCCCGGGGCCTCCCGTTGGAGCCTTCCTGCTGAGAGAGTTGAGCTGCCCTGTCTCCCTGCTGCCCTCATGTCCACAGCTCCCTTGGGATCAGGGCTGGAAGCTCCACCCCCACCAGGAAGGCCCTTTGGCCTCTTCATCAGGAACCCCCCTGTCTGTGCACTCAGCCTGCACTCGCGCCCCATTTTTCACACATACCTCATCTGGCAGGCAGGCACCTGCTCCCAGGCTCCCACACCTTCACATCGCACTCAGCCGTAGGCCCTCCCCCTCGTACTGTCCCTCAGACCATTGGGCTGGTCCCCCAGCATCCATCCTCTCAGCGCCAAGCTCCCAGGTCCAGCCATGCCCCCCCTTGCCTCAGACTCCACCCCTGGTTCTCCACAAGATGGTCAAGAGCCTGACTACTAACTAAAAGGTTCAGAGTTTGAACGCACCAGTCACTCTGTGGGAGTAAGATGAGGTAGCCTGTTTCCATAAAGACGTGCAGCCTTGGAAACCCTGTGGGGCACTTCTGCTCTGCACCTCACTGTGATGGCAGGAGTTTGGGGCTCACCACGGCCTGCGAATCAGGATGGGTGCCTGCGAGGAACACCCAGAGCTCTGAAATCTGGCTGCATGGACCTTCCTTTTCAGCTACCTTCTCCTGTGGTCATTGCAGTCTTTGTTTTCCTACCCTCTGCCTGTGCTCAAGGGGCCCTGGTGGTATAGTGGTTACACATTGGGCTGCTAACTGCAAGGTCAGCAGTTTGAAACCACCAGCCGCTCCGAGGCAGAAAGATGAAGCTTTCTACTCCTGTAAAGAGTCACAGTCTCAGGAACCCACAGGGGCAGTTCTACCCTGTCCTGTAGGGCCACGGTGAGTTGGCATCAATGGGTTAAGCATCGGGCAGCTAACTGCAATGTTGGTAGTTCAAACCCAACAAACGCTCCTTGGGAGAAAGATGAGGCGCTCTGCTTCTGTAAGGAGCTACAGTCTCAGACAGCCTCTTGGAGAGCAGGGTTGCTGTGTCCTACAGAACTGCCTCGCTGGCAGGAGGGTTGGCTGTGCTCAGGCACTGCTCCCTTGCAGGGTAGGCAGACGGTGGCAGAGTTCAGAGACAGGTAAACCTGGGTTCTAATCTGGCTTCCTCTACTTTCTGTGTCCTTTCCTTTTCTGGGCCTCAGCTTCCTCACGTGTTAATGAGCATGAGGACTGAGCGATGTAAAGTGCTTAGCGTGGTCCCTGACACACACTGGTACATAGTCAACATTACTTATAATCATCATATTTAAAAAACCCAGCAGCCCTGTGGGTTCCTGCGATAGCAACTCTTAATGGAAGTAGAAAGCCCATCTTTCTCCCTCGGAGCAGTAGGTGGTTTTGAACTACTGACCCTGCGGTTAGCAGCCCAACGTGTAACCACGGTGCCACCAGGGCTCCTAGTAGTGGCTTGTTAACAGTAATGGAATAGTACCATCATCCTCACCTGGCTGTGAGTAACAGGAGACTCGGCTTTGAAGAGGAAGTGGGCTTTCCGTAACTGCTGGCAGGTGGGCTCCTCCTCAGCCTTCCCTGCTCTTCGTAAATGCTGCTTCTTCCAAGAAGCTTTTCCTAAAACCCCACGAGTGCACACTTCTCCCCTGATCCCTGAATGTTCTGTGGATCCCATCCTCAGCAAGCATATCCCACTGAGCCCGCGTTTGTGTGCACACCTCCTGCCTTATCTCACTCCAAAGGCAAGGTCTGTCTTATGCCCACAGGAAAGGGCTTCAAAAAAATGCATGGGTAGATTCCATTGCCTTGTAATTTCGTTTTTCCGTGAACTTTTGGAAGTCCCCTTGCATCATTCCCCTGTAGTGGCTGGCATGGTTTTGACAACACGGGCCTGTGTGGAGGGGCATATTGGGCATAGTCCTACCCACCAGCAGCTGTTGAAAGACCGCTTGATCCTCAGAGCAGTGTCCATTGCTGGGCTTACAACACATCACTGCCGTTGGGTGTATTCATTCCTACCATCCCCTCGCCTGCCCATTCTTTTGGGCAGTGTCTAAAAGCCAAGGCTTTGGCCCCTCAGGCCTAGAAGGGGCTCAAGAACTGACGCCAAGGAGGGAGGCTGGTTCACAATGGCATTTTGGTGGTTGGTGTCTGACAGAGCAGAAATGAGGGGAAAGGGGGTACAGAGAACGATCTACGAGTCCCTGCAGCCAGTGGGATGCTTCTGAACTCCCATCACACTGAGGCCGAGTCTGCATTGGCTGCCGCTCCTTCACCCCCCAGCCCAAGCTGGGCAATTCCTGTGCTAAGTACTGAGGACAAAGGTGCTCGGTGTGCACGTCCGCCCCATGGAACGTCCAGTCAGATGGAGGAACATGCTCATTAGTAAAGACCAGACATAGGAACATTAGTAATGGCCAGATATAGGAAGCAGTGGGGCTTGCTCTGTGAGAACCAGGCAGGTGACAGGAAGGGGGAGGACGATGTGTTTCCGGGAACAGGGACAAACAGGGTTGACTAATCCCTGCCCTCCCAGTCCTGGTGGTGCTGTCCAGTCAGCATTGGACTGCTAACCCCAAAGTCGGTAGTTCAAACCTACTAGCCGCTTTAAAGGAGAAAGATGAGGCTCTCTGCTTCCCTGAAGATGTACAGCCTCAGAAACCTTCCTCAGGGTTGCTTTGAGTTGGAAGCAGCTCGATGGCAGTGAGCTTGGATTCTTCTGTGTTGTTCTTCCATTGGGAATCCATGTATCTAGGTGCCCAGCCCACAGTCTGGACTCAGCCCCTGCCCCGAGGGAGATGGTGTGGAATGTATGCAGAGGGCTGGTGGCTGCTTGGGCTGAGCTCTAAAGGAAGTGGGCTTTTGCTCACTGACAGTGGAACAGGTCAGCCTAACACCATGCCACTGAGGCCAGCCTGTGGGCAGGGTGGTGCCAGCACACCTCTGGGCCCCCGGCCATACACACTCTGGGTCTATGCTTCTGTGCTGGTCTTTCCTTTCTTGAATGGGCCTTTGTCAGCAGGCGGGCAGAGCCGGTGAGCCCATCACTGCCTTGCCAGTCTTTTGCTTGCCCAGCCTGCGGCGGGCCAGCCTGTGGCTTCTGATCAGTGCTCAACCCAGACTCTCTGGAATCAGAGAGAAAACTCTTCAGGGGCACAGGTCCTAAGTCCTGGGCCAGCAGACTGGAGCCTAACTCCAGCCCCTAACTCACTCTGGACAGCTCATGCCACTGGTGTGGGCACATGCTGCTGTTTCTGCCCTGTGGGCCCAACAGTACTGCCTTGTGTGCCTCGGGGTTGCTAAGAGAAGCCCTGGGCTGTTGGCAGGGATAGCACTTTGAAGACGATTGAAGCCGGCAGTGACAACGCTTGGGGGACTGCAGGGCTGGGCCAACTTGGGGCCTTTCTAGGGAGGCTTCTAGAACCCAGACCGGCTTCCTTTCTCTGTTCACGGTCAGTTCTTTCTTTCCTTTCCCTTTTCCTTCCTTTGATTGTGCTTCTCTTCCACCAAAGATGAAGGGATTCAGGATTGGACCAGTCTCTCGCCGTAGAATGAAGGAGGTCTGTTCGCCTGCCCCACCTGTGTGTGAGCAGCCAGCTTAAGATTGGATGGGGGCTGGGCTCTAGGAAGACAACTTTGAATCATGGGGAACGGATTCACCTCCTAAACTGGCAGCCTTCAATGGTCCCCCCTCTAGAATCCCAGCTGGGCCACTGGGAGAGGTCCTGTCATGCTTGAGAGGAACCAGCAGGATGATCTGGGGCAGAGGTGCCCTTGCCCTGCTCACAAAGTGCCCAGCAGCCTTTGGGGGCAGACTCAGCAACCCTGTAGGACAGGGTAGAACTGCCCACATGGTTTTCTGAGACTGTGGCTCTTTACCGGGGTGGGGGTGGAGAGGTAGAGGGCCTTTTCTTTCTCCCAAGGAGCCCACCTTGTGGTTAGCAATCCAGTGTGTAACCTATGTGCAGTATGGGAAATTCAGCAACACATTCCCCAGCCCCTGCCATTTCTCTGGAACTTTGTAAGGCTTTAATTGAGGCTGTGGAGCAGAAGAATCAACATTTAATTGTTTCTTTGATGGGCATTTAACATGCAAATTGAGGGACCTGGCTGCTACTCCTCCAGAGGCCCCACATCCAAAGCTGGCCTTCTGTGGCCTCAAAGGGCTTGTCTGCAAAGGCAGTCTAAAAGCCTTTGGGGAGCGGTCCACTCAGTGGTTCTGAACCACAGAGGCACCAAATGCTGTGAGCCAGCAAATGTCCACGCAGGCTGCACTGCCTGCCAGGAGGGTGGGGCGGAGGCATGAGTGCTGGAGTGGGGTGGGGTGGGGACTACTTTTCAAAATGGATTAAAAAGCTTGAAGATATTTTACTGGTAGACTTATCTTTAGAACAGTTTTAGATTCACCCAAACATTGAGAGGATCTTATAGCATTCCTGTATGTGTCCCGTCCCCCCCCCCCCCCCCACACACACACAGTTTGCTGTTATCAAGAGCTTACATTGGTTACAATGAAGGAATCCAGACTGATACAGTATCAGTCACTGAAAT
>NW_022111363.1:3516484-3524919 GCF_000313985.2 Echinops telfairi
TGCTGTTATCAAGAGCTTACATTGGTTACAATGAAGGAATCCAGACTGATACAGTATCAGTCACTGAAATCCACCCTCCACTCAGATTTCCGTAGTTTTCACCCAGTGGCCCTTTTACTGTCCCAGGAACCCAACCAGGACATGACATGAAACTTAATTGCCACTTCTAACTGGCTCTGATGATTTCTGGACCTCCCCTCCTTTCGGATGCCCTTGGCTGTTGAGAGAGTACTGGCCAGCTGTGCTGTAGGATTTGGCTGATGTTTTTCTCATGACCACCCAGACCAGTTAACATCTCGCTGATGGCAACCCACAGTGACCCCATGGATGTCAGTTCACGACAGCTGTGCCCCTGGGGTTTCCAAAGACTGGCTTTTAGTGGGGAAGAGGTTGCCAGGCGTTCCCGAGGAGCTGCCTATGGGTGGATTTGCACCTCCAACCTTTCAGTTAGCAGCCAAGGGAATTAACCATGTACATTCCTCCTTTCCTCATGATGACACTGGGATTTGGGGGTCAATGGAAGGAAGATTGTAGAAGTTAAGTCCCCTTGTCATCGCATCCTCTCAAAGGTGCATGCTATCGACGTGATGGACATGAGTCCTAGAGGCATAGTGATCACATGTTGAGCTGTTAACCAAAACGGTCAGCAGTTCGAAACCACCAGCCTCTCCGGTGAGGCTTTCTACGTTCATACAGAGTTACTGCCCCGGAGGGCTGCTATGAGTCAGAATCCTCCATGGCAGTGCGTTTGGTTTCGCTTGGTGCTGACAGGCCTGGGTTTTTCATCCTTTTCTGTGCCCCATCCAGGCCAGTTCCAGAGCCAGGGGGCTAGAGCTATGCTCTCCACGCCTCCAGACTAACCTGTCAGTTTGTCCACCAGCACCCACTGGGTCTTGTAAACAAACCATGGCTTGGCGGGCACTCTGCAGACAGGACAGTGGTATAAAACAGAAGTGCCGTGTGCCCACTTGGTTTGAGCTAGCATAAGGTGACCAGATGTTAACATTGGTAAAGCGGAACACCATTGATAAAACTCATCTCCTGGGGAAATAGCCACATGGCAGCCGAAAACCGTATACCCTAGCTTGTCGTGCATTCTTTCCAAAAATCAGGACTTTTTTCAAATGCCGTGGGACGTGGGAAAAATTGTTAAAAATCGGGACTGTCCCGCCAAAAGCGGGATGTCTGGTCACCTTAAGCTAGCAGCAGCCAGCACATGCTCACCGAGCTTGAGAGAGAAGCAGTGCATCGGCGCCTGGAGTGGTGGCTGGGCAGAGGCCACGCACGGTCTCAACCCCGGCCGGCTAAATGACTGATGTTTAGCCGCCTCCCCAGAGGGCAGACTTGAATGGGGCACAGGCATCATTTCTTAGGACTCTTTCCAGGTGACCCAAAGGTGCAGCCAGGATGGAGAGGTGGAATAACCAAGGACCAAGTGGGTATTCTCTGTGGAGGGGGTGCAATACGCCAAGGCATGGGCACAGATATACACTTGACAGGAGCTGAAAGTAATGACTGGAATGTTAGAAAAAGATTAGTGTAGATGTACTTTTATGCCACACACAAAAAAGTTTGGATTTTAAGAAATAAACAGGACCCTGAAACACCAAGGTAAGGCAACAAGCGTTGCCACTTGGGTCCCAGTGCGCGCACGCATGGGCTTCTCCCAAACACCTGCTTACCCATGCCTCTGCTGCAGGCCGTTCTCGCAGGAACATACTTGTCTTCAGTTCCTAAGGATGCCTCTGGAAAAATGACCCGGTCCAGTCCAAGCTGTGGCTGCTGGAGCAGTTCCAGGGAAGGCAGGGAGGCCCGCCAGAAGGTTGTAGTGACTTTCTTTGGGGACATCCAAAGGACCGTCTTGATGGGTTTTCTCAAAGGGTCCCGGATAATCATGGGGCTTTGGGAGGAAGAGCTTTGAAGAAAATGGGAAACTGTGTTGGCGAGAAAGGGGCTGAGAAAGTTGCCGAAACTCTGTTCTGTCACAAAACAAAGCCCCTGCTCCTTGTTCAAGGATGAGGAGGACTGTCCTAGGACATTTAATTGGGGAGCCTGACCCCGTTTATCCACCAGCTCTGGTCTTATCCCTCCAGGCGGCCTTCTGTTCCCCAGACTCACACAACAGTGAAAAGAAACACAGTGTGAGTCCCCTGAGGTGCCAAAGTCGCTCTTAGAATGTGGGATACCTCAAAAAACAGAACTCTGCAGAGAAGGGCTGGAGACACAGACGTACCACCTGCAGACGTATGCAGACCCCGATGGGGGATTGTCTCGAAGCGATTGCTTCACATTTTGAGAGCTTCGTTTGAGAAAGGCTTGGCTAGTGACGGTTTTTGACTCGCTCTGATAGAATTGAGTTGGGGGAGAAGTGATCAGAATACCTTGGCAGGAATCAATCCAGGTCCAGGACCCATTGGAGGGAAGACATTAAAGAACATTGACCATGAGGCAGCCACGACAACCACCCAGGTTGGAAACGAGCTAACAGTGGAAGAGAAGAGTCAGCTTGTTGAGTACTGCAGAAGTCAGTGTGATTAGAGGAAGCCTGATGGGTTTTCTCAAAGGGTCCCGGAGAATCATGGGGCTATAGGAGGAAGAGCTTTGAAGAAAATGGAAAACTGTGTTGGCGAGAAAGGGGCTGGGAAAGTTGCCGAAACTCTGTTCTGTCACAAAACAAAGCCCCTGCCCCTTGTTTGAAATGCTGTTCTGGCACTGTGGGTTAGGCATCAAACTGCTAATTACAAGGTTGGAGGTTCAAACCCACTCGCTGCTCCTAGGGAGAAAGATGAAGCTGGCTGATTCTGCCAAGATCTATAGTCTCAGAAACCTTATGTAGGCCCTTGTCTAAGAGTTGGAATTGACTCAGTGATGCTGGGTTTGGGTCTTTTCTTTAAGCATACCTAGAAGCATGGCTGGTCAACAAGGTGGTGCAATGGTTAAACACTTGCCTGCTATCTGCAAGGTTGGCAGTTCAACCCCAACCAGTAGCTAGAGGGAGAAGAAACCTGGCTATCTGTTCCCAGAAGGATTCTAGCTTAGGAACACGTGGGGTGGGAGTGGGAGGATTGCTATTGGATGCTGTCATGTGGGGTCGGTTTGAGCAGGAGCTGACTCAGGAGTACCTAAACTCAACAAGCACGGCTAGGACTTGGCCTTGAACACAGCGTGGAACCTGGGAGAGGAAGAAGCAGCGCTGTGAACAGGGCAGGCTGGCCTGTAAGCGCCACGAGGCAGGGCCCTGTCTGGGCCATCGCGGTGTCCTTGACCTTGAGCAAAGTGCCTGGGACACAGTAGACGACAGATAAAGATTTGCTCATCCAGTTACTAAAAGGACAGTAGCGCCGTTCCTTCCCAAACTACACTCTCCTCTTGAGAAAGCCTCCCCTTTCCCCACCAGCTTCCCCACTGACAAGCAGCCAGATCCCAGCCCTACGGAGAGCAAGTCGGGTTCGATCACACGCGACAAGAGAGAAAGGAGTGTTAGGACTGGAAGTGTTTACCTTTAAAAAGAAGGATTGGTTGGAAATTTTTTTAAAAAAACCTCTCCTTTGGGAGAAAGTTGGGGTGGGGGTTATCCATTTGAGAGGGCGCTCGTTATTTCACTCCGATACCCTAATCCTGAGCAGATAGGCGCAGAGGGCTTCAGCTTGGCAGTCTGCTCCTGAAAGACTGCCAGTCCCTGGCCTAGCAGTTCTGTTGACACTCCTGGAAGCTAAGCTCTTATGGACAGGAGTACCTACAACTGGTCCCAGGGATGGTCCAGCTCCCAACAAGTAAAGCAGCGTTCTCCTGGGCAGTGCTGTGAGCTGGGTCATGGCTGGGCTGGGAGATAAGGGCCCACGTGGATGCAGAAGCTCAGCTGGAAGCAATGGGGCATAATGGGAGGCAGTTGGGATCCAACCCCAGCTGACAGATTTGCATACCACACCCCTCCTAAGGGGTGCCAGGGTCCCAACCTGAGTCGTGGTGGGCAAAGCAGAGTTGAGCAAGAACATGTGAAGGGAGGGAAGTGACTTGTGCGTGCCAACGTTACAGACAGCCGATTCTGGGTGTCCTCACCATGCATAGCTGTTCTTCTCCAGCCTGGATCAAGAACACTCCCACCAAACAAGCCCATCAAGGACGTCATGAAGCTCCATCAACACTTGCATTGCCCGTAAGCCAGTGACCACCAAGCCAGTTTGACTCATGACACCTCCATGTGTGTCAGGGTAGAACTGTGTATCCACGGGGGTTTTCAGTGACTGGCTTCGCCGAGGGAGTTCTCTGAGGCACCTCTGGGTGGACTGGAACCGCACGCCTTTCAGTTAGCAGGGACATGCTCTTCCAACCACCTGGGAATCAAGCTTGTTGTATATTGCTAGACCTGTCAGGGAGGCAACAGGAGAGATGGAGAGAGCATCACCTTTGGGTAACGCAGGATCAGAGCTGTGCCATTGTCAGCTGAGGGACCCTGGGAAAGCCTGTCCAGCTGCACTGTGCCCTGCCCTCCGCTGGACCCGAGGAGACAGGAGACTCAGCTGCTCAGAGCCCGCTTGGCCCTGCCTGCATGTTCCAGGGTCTAGCCCACCTAGAGACCCCCCTGGGGAGGCAGTGGCTTCTCCTTGAAGGGCTTCGGAGAAGAAGGAAGAGTGAGCATACTGGGCAAGGGAGTGGGAGGCTGCAGACCTCCAGGGCTAGGCTCACTCAGGCTGGCACAGTGTAGGCTCCTGGCCCTGGGAAATGACTGCCTGGACAGCAGAGACGTTGCCTTCCGGTGGGCAGTTCGCTCTGCCAGGAGGGGCATGGAATGCTTCCTCCCGTCAACAACAGCTGTCCTCCCCTAGTTGGCCCTGGTGTGTTGCCTTCCTCTACTCTGTGGGGCATGGATGTGGCTAGGTCACCCACGGTCAAGGTTGAGGCCCCAGGGGCAACAGAGGGGCCACAGGTCCAGTTCGGGCTGCATGGCAGGGTGGTGGCATGGGGACTTGATGTTTCCTCTGGGCAGTCACCACCCGTGGCCCTCCCTTGCTGTGCCTGCACTCAGCCAGCCTCTGCCTGGTCTCCCACGTGTCCTTGGGCACTTCCTTGTCTTCGCTCTCCCTTCCTCTGGGCCTGCACTTCCCTCCTGCTGCCTGCCACCTTCCTCTCCATCTCTGTCTTGCTGCTCAGTGGCGTGGTGGGGACCTAGGAGGCTGCCACCTGTCTCCAGCTGTCCTGGTCCGGCATGCTTTCCCTAGGCCACCTGCCTGAAGCCCTGGTGGATGTGGGCTGTTTCACTTGGGCTCAAAGAGGGCAGTGGTGCAGGGGAGCCTCCCACAGCCTAGCGGGCAACTAAAAGAGGAAGGAAGTCAAGTGTGGGGAGCTGCCTGGGGCCCTGTCCCCTGGTCCATATCACCCTGTTGCCCTCTTTCCCATCTCCCAGAAGGTAGAACACGGAGGAGAGGAGGCCTCTGAAGAACGAGGTGGACGTGATCATGGCATTGCTAATACCAGCCTTAGAAGCTTGCAGAGTAGTGACTGTTTGCCAGCGCTGCACTTCCCTCTTGGCACGCGTTCTCTCTCCAGCGCAGATGGCAGGGGAGCTTGGGCTGGTTTACAAGGCGGGGATTGTCGGCTCCCAGTCAGACTGCAGGAAGGACCGGGCACGGTGGCCTGGGGAACGCTGCCAGCTCACTCTCCCTTCTGCTACCCCTGCTTCTCCGCCTGCTGCCGCTGACTCTGACCCCCACAGCTCTCCCGAAACATTCTTTCCAATGTGTTTTTGCTGGCAGCTGCTTTCTCCTCCCCTGCCAGAAGGCTGGCAGCTCATACGCTCCTTTTAGTGACAGGGCAGGGGCTGGGATTGGCTGCCCCAGGAAGCCACCGTGGTTGGAGCGTAAGAGGAACAGGCCCCCTCTGAGGAGAAGGTGGAGGGCTGGGGGCAGATGACACCGTAAGTGCCCACCCCACCATGGCTATCTCATCTCACCCTCTCCACTTCCCAGAAGGTGGAAGATGAGGAGGAAGAGGAGGAGGATGCCGGAGAAGGCGGTGGGAAATGGTGATGGTATAATCAGTATCATCCTCCACAGCTGCAGAAGAAAGGACTCAGAGGCTGGGTAACCTGTTCGGGGCCACAGAGCCACCTCGCGAAGCAGGCAGGCAGGTGGCAGAGGGGCTGAGAGCAGGAACCACGCACCGTGGAATCCAGACCCTGCTGCATTCTAGCTGGGGCCAGGGGCGTGCTACTTAACCTTTCCGGCCTCCGTTGGTCTTATCTGTGCAGTGGGAGCAGTCCTTTGAACAGCCATGTGCCCCGGTGCCTGTGAGGCTGGAGTGCACCGTTGGGAAGGGCACCTGGCTTGGCGTGAGCGCCCAGTGAACGCAGATGTTGGCTTTGTAGTGCCCTGCTGCTCACTGAGAGCCCCCGCCTGTATGATCTCACTGGGCCTTTATGAAACCCTTGGAGGGTGGACCAGGGAGTGGACTGGCTGGTTGCTACCTGCCCTACCCCGTGCTCTCACCCCAGACCTCATCAGGTGCAGGATCCTAGACTCTGTTACCAGCAAGTCCTCACCGTCTCACTGCCACAATCAGTGCTGACTCATAGTGGCCCCCTGTGGGTTTCCGAGACTCTTAACTGTTTACAGGAGTAGAAAGCCTGGTCTTTCTCCCTCGGAGTAGCTGATGGTTTCAAACTGCCGACCATGCAGATCGCAGCCCAATGCTTAACCACGACACCACCAGGCTTCTTACCAAACTGAATAACCCAACTCACTGCCATCGAGTCCATGCGAACTCCTAGTGACCCCGTAGGACAGGGTAGAAACTGCCCCTGTGGGTTTCCGCTGAGACTGTAACTCTTTATAGGAGTAGAAAGCCTAGGAGTTGCTGGAGGTTTTGAACTGCTGGCCTTGCGACCCGCTGTCCCCTCATCCCAGCCCCTGTCCTCTGCCTGGGCTCTGTGTACCCCAAGATGTTGCTCAGCTTTCCCTGCTCACTCTGCATGGAGCTGCTCCCCACCAATCCTGCCTGCCCACCTCCCGTTTCCAGCGGTCCCAGCGCCCAGGGGAGCAGGCGGGGGTTCAGATCCCCATTGTGCACCTGACTCATAGGTTCTGAAGCAATACCACGTCTCTGAGCCTCAGTCTTCTGACATAAGACGCAAGCACTTACGATGATCCGAGCCATTCTCCCACTCCGACAGCCTCTGCTTCCGTCTCCCTCTGCTGAGCCGCACGCTCTGCCGAGCCCTTATTTAGACGCAGCCGGGTCCTTTTTGAATAACGTGCTTTGCTCAAAGATTTGAACGGGTCACAGTTCATCAGGGCCTCTGGCAGACAGTGATAGCCCAGGGTAACCACTCAGCTGAGCACCGGACCAAGGCCTTCTCTGGCCCCATCGGGGGGCCCTTGTGGTTTGTCCCTCTGCCAAGCGGCCATCATCCTGAGTCCTCCTCCTGTACCCAGGACCCCATGATGATCACTCTGGGCCTGTTTTGAGGAAGGGGCTGGGAGGGGGGAGCAGGGGGCAGCCGTGGAGACTTTGAGAGACGGGTGGGCTGGAGGGCTCAGGGGGAGGTCATGAAGCCTCACTGTGATTTGGAGCCTGTGCATTTTCAAGGGAGGTGGTTTGCAGGGTATTTCCACAGCAGACCCAGGGGTGCTGATCTGCCTCACGACTGTGTGGAATTAAAACCAAAACCAAAATGTAGCATGTTGCTCCGTCATCATGGAGGGACCTCTCTCGGAGCAGCTTTTGCCCAGCAATTAAGCGAAATTACGTGACTCAGGAGGGAAAGATAATAGGCGGAGGAAAAGCTTTCTGGTTGCTCACATACAGCGTCCCCCACCCCTACAGAAAGCAGCTGCTCCAATGGCAGGGATCAGAGAGAACAATTTAACCCGGAGATGCCGCCGCCATGACAGTACCAGCTGCTTGCCAACACAGGGGTGAATGAGAGGGGCAGAGAGACGGGTGGACACCTGAAAAATGGCTTCTCTCTCCTGATGTTGTTCTTGGGTGCTGTATGTCACCACCCATACACCCCACGCATAAGGGAATGAACCCCCCTGCGTCCTCCCCCCTCCTCACAGTCATCTCTCTGTCCGAGCCCTGGTTGAAGCCACCGTGTCAGTCCATTCTATGGAGGGTCTTGCTTTTACGCTGCCCCTCCACTTGACCAAGCACGATGGCCTTCTCCAGGGCCTGGTCACTCCTGACAGCATGCTCGAAGTCTGTAAGACAAAGCCTCGCCATCCTTGCCTCTGAGGAGCACGCTGGCTGTCCTGCTTCCAAGACAGCTTTTCTTTGTCCTTTCGGCAGTCCCTGGCGCTTTGGGCACTCTCAGCCAGCACCACCGTTCACAGGCATCGACTCCTTTGGTCCTCTTCAGGCGATGGCCAGCTTTCTTTCTTTTTTTTTTTTTTTAATTTTATGTTTTTATTTTTTTTTTTAACATTTTATTAGGGGCT